>NW_017728998.1:34260494-34263792 GCF_001723915.1 Gavialis gangeticus
TGTGAAACCTACTGGATGAATGATGGCCAACTTAAAAGGGAGCATCAATGTTTTATTTGTGAAATATAAGCTGAAAATAGTCTACAGATCCTTTTTTATTGATCTGCTGCTTCATGGAAGACTACCTTAGTACTTAGCTGAAGACTCTATTCTATACTATAAAATATTTTTAAAATGCATGAAGTGTGTAAATAGATCTACATTTAATTAGAAGTAACTTCAAGTATGCATAGTGACTCCAGAATTTTCATCAACAAAAAGGCTGCAGCTGGAAATACTCTAAGTACAGTATTTGAATTAAAACTTCAAATTGTTATTTTTAAAATATTTTTCCCCAACACATTTTTCATGGAATAAGTAAGTTTCAGGATAATTCATTTAGATGTACCTCAGAAATACTTGTGAGCACCACTTCAATGACTGCCTACAGAACTTGTAGGAAGAGGAAAAGGTACACATTTTTGACTGGAATGGAAGGGAAGTCATCTGAGAGGTTCTAGCTAACACAGCAAGGAGGGAGGTTTCTAACAGCATGCCATAGAGTTATGCCAGTGTGGTCATGTACTTGATGTTAGAGTGCTAGTGGTTCTCCTGGTTCTACTTTTTCTGCCAACTGCACCACAGAACCTCTTTCAAAAACTAAACAAAGGCAGACCACCCCACAATGGATGTTCAAACAGCAATATACATTGTTTTTGTCAAATTGACAACCCTGGAAACTGTTGCCCAGCTCCACTATCAAATAATGTTTGATAGGCAGACCTAGTGAGAATAGAAAGTGGTATGAACGTTCAGTGCAAGTTGGAAGCAAAAAAAGCATCATCATATTGCAGAACAGTTGTAGAACTGCCTCTTTCTACATGTTCAGATGAATTATAGACAAACCGAAGATGGGAAACAAGCACCTCAAGATTCTTTGATACAAACAGTTATTCAGGTAAAGAGAAGCAAGAGAAATATATGTATGGTAAACATAGCTTAAGTGACTACCCAAATAGATGGGTAGACAGGCTTTCTAAGAGTACACATTCTAATGAATGAAGAGGAGTTATTTAATGTAATACTAGGATGGGAATTAAGAAAGGAATATAGATATGGTGATATCAGTTATTTTTTCCTGAGGTAAAGTCTCTTTGATTATGAGACTGAGTATGTTAGAAGGATTGTTCCATATACTAAGGAACGTTGGATCTGAAGTGGAATTTAAGAGTAATTCATTAATATTTGCAATTTTTTTATCCTTGGATTGTGAAGTGTGAGTATTCAATATTTGAACTGTTTAGGTTGAACCCCATATTCATTTCCCTATTAGAGGAAGTCATATTTCTGGTGTACATAAGATTATGAAATTTAAATCCTGTATTCACAAATATTTTTCAGTAATCACTTAAAACTTGCTATCTCCCTAAACATTTCTGATAGTACATTCATTCACTAAAATATGAGCAGAAGTTCAGAGAGCTAATTTTTAAATAATATTAAACTAATCACTTCTCCTCTACCCCAAGATCTTGCCTATCTTTAGAGTTCATCCAAATCAATTCCAAACCACACATAAATATGTAGTTAGTTTGTATGATGAATTAGCAGCTCTAGTGCTAGAATATTTGTTGCTCGAGGCAAATTCCTGTCTCAGAGCCCTGTACTTACACACACAAAATGAAAAATATTTTTGCTGTAAGCAGCAATCTGTTCCCCTTTTTACAGAAGCACTAGCCTTGTGTATTTGGAATCAACAGAAATTAATGGAAAAATTGAGTCACCCTAAGAGTTTGTTCACTTGTACTAGTGCAGAGGCCAAGATTTGCATAAGGAAAAATATCTCTGTATCCAACACTGCATAGTGGTTTTAAATGGCCTGTGGTCTATTCTTGCTTTCTAACATCTACAAGCAAATCTAATTGTGTGTGAACCAGGAGCTGAAAAATAAAAACACCTAAATATGAAAGTGAGATATATTCTACCAAACTAAATGAAGATTTTTTTTTATAATCTGATCTCATTCACTCCTTTCAGTTCCCAGCAGATCAAAACCTTAACTGCTTTCCCAGTTTCTCTTTTATACGTCTCAGAACATCTGGTGGCTAATCACTAATTGAAGATAGTAAGCTCTCACTTATCAATATTCACATTTTCACTTGTTGCGCCTGCAGATTCCTGAAACTTGTGGCTTGTCTAATTAGTGTGTTTTGATTCTTGTCGCCTGAGGAGGATTCTGGGCAGCAGCCTCACTGCTAAATAACAAAAACACTTTGCTAGACCCAACGTACAAGTTATGTTCCAGCCTGGGTCAAACAGCTAATGAAAAAAAGATTGCATTACGTGCATAGGCACTACATTAAATGTTATCTTTCCTTATCTTGGTTCCCAAAAGGAGATTTATTCAATGCTAATACTACACTGACTGCAAATATTTTCTTCACAGAAGTTTCACTGAAAACTGAAGGTTGCTATAGCAGCAAAGCTTTTTCTCTGAAGCCTAGAAATACAGGATTTGTCATATACCATGAGGCCACTTATCCAATCTATCCAGTGCCATCCTCAGTTGTAACCTGTTGCCGATCTCCACAATAAATGAGCATCAAGTTTCTATGTTATTTATGATTGTTATTCTTAATTATTTTCATTGTAGTTGCTCTTTATAGTCTGAGGTAGGTATCAGGTTCCATTGTACTAGGAAAAACTAGGTGATTTTAAATATTTTCACAGGGGTCCCCAGAAGATTTGCTTTTATAAGTCTCTATCTTCAACCAGAAGAGTGTGAAAAAAACTTATTTCCTTGTACAAGGCCTCTAAAACTTGATTGGATGTCACTGCTCCAAAAGATAATGGTATCACAATCTCTCAGCCCCCTCTTTATGCTATTTCTATGTAGATCACTGACTCACCCCTTTAACATAAATTCTGTGTGCCTGTGGAGATCCCATTACCTTTGACATTATTTTTGGTCCTAGAACATCTAATTTTCAACTCTGGAGTACAGAGATGGGAAGAGAGAAACAATACATGCACTCATTGCCTCTGAATTATACAAAAACAAAATTCCACTGTAATTACCTTTCCCTGTCACACTGATGACAGAAACAAACAAGACTACTCTTTTGGTAATGCATCTGTATAACATTATGAGACTGTGATCCATTACTTCTAATGGCATTGCTAGTTTGCAAATGGATGAAAAATATTGTCTCTTGGTTGTTTAAAGTTATGTATCATAATATTTTAAAACTTGGATTGCCAGAACATTTTGTTACATTCTTGGGAACAAATTCTGTATTGATGTTTATTGAAAAAAGAA
>NW_017728998.1:34268792-34271600 GCF_001723915.1 Gavialis gangeticus
ATCATAATATTTTAAAACTTGGATTGCCAGAACATTTTGTTACATTCTTGGGAACAAATTCTGTATTGATGTTTATTGAAAAAAAAATGCACATAAACAGATAAAAATACCTCCATCCATTAGCTATACCTAGGTGCTAAGAGTATTGAGGTAATTTAAGATGCAGGTATGTGCTTTTGAAAATCTTACTGGATAACTAAGTACCTACTTTCGATAGATATCAATGGGAATTAAGCACCTAAATGTTTTTCAAAATCCCATTATGATCAGGATTCAAAGTGTTTCAGCAAGCATGCTGAGTGCTCCTTGGACCCCTTTTGAGTCAGTGAAGTGATTTTGAAGCTGCCTAAAAGGAATTTGGTTGAGGTGTCTACTTGGTTGAGGTGTACTCCCTGGTGAATAGGGGGTGACCTTCCAAAAGGTAATTCAGAAAGTGAAATGAGAACTGGAAGTGGCCAAAAGGGTACAATGAAGTAGAGTGTATGTCTGACCACATCTTGGGGACTTGGGGCCTGATTTCTGTTGTGCATTAAGCATCTCTCTTTATTTGCCATTGATAACACCTAGTTCTACTTCCAAGACACCTTGTATCCAATGTCCTAGTGGTTAGACCACACACCCAGGAAGCAGGGGGGCAGTAGGCATTCCTCCATTGAGGGAAATAGAACTTGCTTCTCCCACTTTCCCTGAGGTAACTGTAACAATCGGTATTCACTAGTCTGGGTTAATGAACTCTCTAACACCTCCTTTGGAACCTGATTCCATAGTCCATTGGATATAGTATTTCTGTGGAGGGGGAGGACTCCTGGTTTACATACCTGCTGCCATGCTTTTTTAAAATTTTTAACTCACAGCTGTGTAAAGTAATGTGCATAAATAGGGCTAGGAACAAGCAAGAGGAATTCTATCTCTGGAGTTCGGTGGATCTCATATTTTCCCAGCATGGGGAAGTCTTGGGTTCTGATTCCTGTCTCCATCACTGTTAATCTCCTGTACATTATAGAGTGTTTGGTTAAATAGAAGTATGCTCGGCAGCAAGGTCACAGAATAAACTGGTAACTGACTCAGATACAGGAACGATGCATCTCATCTCCTAGCCTCCCATTCCCTTTGAATTACTTTGAAGCATTCCATTTAGTCAGATTCGCCTAAGTTCCTTTTACACATTATTTCTAGCCAGAAGGGTTACTTGATTGTGGCTATTTGTTTTAAACTATATAAGAGCTGATTACAAATATTCTGTTAAACTATTTCTTTCTCTGAAGGATAAAGGTTTTTCCATGCCAAAGAACTTTTGTTTTTCAAAATTCTGTGTTCATCAGTTCCAGTGAAAAAGGGCATAAATCTTGGTTTGCTTTAAAGCAGGATTGTCCAACTTCTGAGTGGCCAGAGCTGAAAGCCCTCCAGCCACACATCCCAAGGCTGCATGAGTTCCCCCTGCTGCACTACATGGGCCCTTGCCTGCAGAGACTCACTGCGCCATGGAAGTATCCTGTGCACACAGACACACTGCGCCACATGCCCCTCCAGGCCATGCCCCTCACCCCTCACTGCACAGTAGGCAACTACCACTGCATTACACCAGTGCAGATATCATGTGGAGCTCTGGATCCCCCTAAAACCTCTGGCCACAGACTCCCTGAACCCCACCATCTACACCACTCTGCACCACCCTCAGGGATGGGGACAGGAAGCAGAAGCTGAAGGAAGGAGGAGGAGGAGCAACAAAAAGTAAAGTGGGGCACACCACTAAGAGCTTGTGGCCTGCAGTTTAATCCCTCAGGGGGCACATATAGCCCGTAGACTATCAGCTGGACAGCTCTGCTTTAAATGGTTTTCAGTTCAGTTCCATGCAGAGATGGCACTGGTATGGAATAATTAGTATTTAGACCAAGTTTGTTTGTTTATAAAGTATCAGACAAGAGAGTAAATTGCTTAAAAACCTGTCAGTGTTAACTAAGTATGAAATCAACTCCATTCAAAATTCTTTTGATACAGAAGACTGTAACAGCTTGCAATGTGTTTTACCACAAAAGGCTGCAAAGTCTCTATGGGCATCTTTACACATGCTCCAGGTTGGAGAGGGGGGTGCTTTAAGATATAGAATACCTCCTGTGTGATCTTCTTAGCTCATGGCCACATCTATCAATTAAGGCACTGTGGATATCTCAGAGAGTCCTAAGTATACATTGCCTAAGGGCCTTGCTACATATTAATTTTAGGTAGTTCCTGGAGCAATTAATCCCTGGATTGTCCACATATTAACATGTGCAACTAGTTTTCAGTACCATTTAAGTAACCTAAAGTTATACTATTTCAGGGCATATTTATCTCAGATTTGGGTTACCCAGCTCATGTAACACAAGCATTTAGCATTGGTGGAGTATACATTAGTGTAAACACCCCACCTGCCCCCCCCCACTCCCCTGCTGGCCCAGATTGGGCCCACTGCCTCCCCCCTGCCTATCAAGCTGCTGTCACCTGCTTCCTCCTGTCCCCCACTGGCCTGGATTAGGCCAACTATTCCCTGCCCCTGTCTTCCACCTACCTGGATTGGCCAACTGCTTCCCCATGCCTCCCAGATCAGGCATGTCACCCCACATCCACTAGCAACCCAGATCTCCATGCATTTTTCCTGTCCCCTCAGTTAACTTTTGGCTTCTGGCTTGTACCAGGGAGACAGGCAGGAAAGAGGAATCCACCTGCCCAGTCCTCCCCACTGCTGTCACTTTCTGGGCTGGGCAGGCAAGGCAGCCAAAAGTAAGCCAGTGGGGCCAGAGGAGGAGCCTCAGGGCGGGGGGGAGGGGG
>NW_017728998.1:34271706-34274121 GCF_001723915.1 Gavialis gangeticus
AGTGGGAATAAGCAAGGAGCCCTGGAGGGCAGGGGGAATGCCTAGTAGAGGGAAGGGGATGAGCCACCAGCCTGGATTGGCCTGCTGCCCCCCTGCCCCACTGGATCTATCCCACCATCCCCGTCCCTCCCAAATCAGACCTGCCATTCGCTACCTCCCAGTACCCCAGTTCTCCACTCCCCCCTCCTCAGCTTACTTTTGGCTCCCAGGATAACAGGCAGTGAAGATGAAGCTGTGTGCCCAGCCCCTGCTTCTGCCATTGTTTCTGCCACTCTTTGGGTGAGGTGGGGAGCCACATGTAAGCTGAGGGACACAGATGAGCTGTAAGAGCTGGAGAAGAGCCCCAGGGGTGGGGAGGGGGGCATTGAGAGGCAGGAGTGAACCCTGAGTGGCAGGAAGGGAGAGTCCCTGGAGCAGAGGAGGCAGGGGAGAACTCCGAGGGGCAGGGGGTGGGCCAGGAACAAAGGGGAACAGGGAGAGACCTATGGGGCAAGGGGCAGGAAAAAAGCCTGGAAGAGGAAGGAAGGGATTCTTATCATTCTTACCTCAAGGCCTTTGCTGGCTTGAACATGTGGCTGCTCCAAACTTGAGCTAGCACTTCAGAAGAACCTGCGAAGTTTGTAGTTTCATGACATCTAGAGGCCTTTTTAAAAAAAATCATTATGGTTCATTAAAATGTGAGCATGCATATGTGCAAAAACACAGTTAGTTAGCTCTCATAGATGAGTAAGCTATGCTTCTTTATGGAAGTAGTCAATTACCAATGGGATTTAATGAGAAAAAAAGAAATAAAGCTTTTTTTTTAATGCATTTTGCTAGGTGGTGGGAATTTCTGTGCAAGAACAGAATAGCATTATATTCTCTTCAGTTTAAATGTCTTAAATTTCAAAATATCCCACACTTTACAAAGGTCAGAGTTCTTATGACATGCAGGAAGATTAATAGTCTGTTCGTTTGTTTTTTTATTTCATAGATCTAAGGAATGTTTTACATCCCAGTGAAATTATCAGATTTGATTTAAGGTTCTGTCTGACATCTAACCAATCTTTGATTCTAACTAGACTAATCCAGGATATAAGTGAAGATTGTTTCTTGTCAAAGAGATGTTCTTTTTCAGCACTACATATATTTCCATGAAAAAGCTAAGGAGAAAAATGATCAATGAGGTAGAATCATAAGCTCCTACAGAAGTTTTTCTCTTTTCTGGAATAAAGCATTTTGGAAGAACTAAAAAAACAAAGTTCCAAAAAAATGTATTTCATTATCAATCGTAACAATATTTGCTTTGCTTCTGCAAATAATAAGCATAAACATATTTTGTTTTTATCTGATTAATTTATGCCTCGAGTTCTCATTACATTAATTAAAAAACTTAAAACCAATGACGTTTGCTTTTACCAGATATTTCTGTTTTCTAATTTTGATACATAACTAGACATTCCAAAGGCAAACTTTAGATGGACTTTCGTTTTTTCAAATGTTGCCAGAACTTCTCTCACCTTAACTAGAAATTAAAATTAAACTAAGTTCATTTAAAACTTCGGAAAGTTCAAAGCCACATTTTCAAAGGAATTTAGGTACCTGAAGCACAGATACATGTTGTTGGAAATCTCACTAGGAACCTAACAAGGCTAGGGGCCCACCTAGCACTGAATCGCACTAGATGCCTATCTGCAATATTAAGCACCGTATTACCAATAAAAATCTCTCTCACAGTAAAAACTACTCAATAATTTATAGTTAAACATTTATTTAGATAACTTGATGAATTTTCATCATCTTGGCCTTAATTATCTGAAGATGAAAGCATACCACTTTCATAGGCAACCATGAGTTCAGAATCAATATCCTGCTTTCAAATGTGATTTTTGGGCCAGCTTTGTTAAGGTATCAGGATACCTAGCATAATTTTCTAAATTTTCTGAATGACACCATTCAGTTCCATTGATGTTAATGGGAATTAAATGCTTATGAGATTTTGAAAATCCCACTACATACATAAAGCACTTAAAAATATAACTTTTAAGGACTCCTTTGTGCAGTCTATGGTACACATTGGTTACAATGAGCATTTGATTGACACTTTGTAATTTTAATTTCACTTTATGAAGTCAGTTATGCTTGTGCAGTGTGGATGCAAAATGAATGAACTAAAAGTAGAAGTGGAAGAAGTAGAACACAGGAATCCTAATTTCTAGTCATTTGCTATAATTTAGTGTCACGGGAGCACTTGGGTGCCCCGTTCCTGAGTAGAGATTAGAGCAGCTGCCAATCACCAGGGCAGCTCAGCTGTGGGTTGTGGGAGTAACCAGGTTGGCCATGTGACCGGAAGGGGGCAGGGCTGGGCCCCTTATAAACAGCTAGGCCGGAGCCTGGCTGGCAGTTCCCTTCTGGCAGCCTGTGTGTAAGAGCTCT
>NW_017728998.1:34274210-34282989 GCF_001723915.1 Gavialis gangeticus
CGCGTAGCATAGACAAAGGCCCCAGTGAGGGGCAAGAGCGTAGGAAGCGCGTGGCATAGGCCCTGGGGGGGGGCCAGCCAGTAAGAGTGAAGCCTGGGGAGGGCTAGCGGAAGTTTGAGACACGAGAACATCAGGAACAGCTGCGAGGCTTGGGGCGTGCTAAAGGGGAGGTAGGAGGCACGCATAGCCCATAAGGCTGGGGGTGCACCAAGTCACCCTTAAAAAGCAGGAGATCATAGGCAGCCTCCCATATTACCTTAAATAAGAACAAAGACGTGGCGGGCGAGAATCCAAGGGTGCTAGATCTCTTAATTGCCACGGAAAGGGGGCACTAGCGAGATCACGGCCGCTCGCAGGCCCCACTCCGTGACATTTAAATACCATCCGCTGTTTTATTACGAAGTTTAATGATGAATGTGGGTGCTACATTCAGTTTGTGACCAACCTGGGGTCATTGTCAGTGCCTGTTTTATGTTGACTGCTACCTTTTTTTTGAAGTCACTGGGACCCATTTTTTCAATGTTTAGTGAGTATATTTATCAAATGCTAATCCAAAATCAAGTTTTGCTTTCTTTTGTTGACCTAGATAAATATTCAAGGCATTTGCTGCCTAAAAGTTATGGAAGGCAGGGCTGCAAATTTAGCAATCATAATTAAAGAAAATAACGAATGGGCAATACTGGCTGCATTCTAGAAAAAATCAATCTTGCTTGAAAAAGAATACAATGCTATTAATTGGTGGTTGTATTTTATAAAGGTTGTTAGGCTGACAGTAATAGATAGTACCTTGAGTACAGAAAAAAAACATTGATTAAATCACAACTTATACTAGCAGACAAACTTCTGAATTTCATACTTGTCAAGAAGGCTCCAGTGCTTGTTTGTTTGCCTTTGTTTTGTTTTGTTTTTAGGCCTGAATGAAAAGCTAGGATTTCGCAAACGAGTCTTTCATTTAAAGTGAATGTAGACTGGGAAACAATTTTGTCAGAAGTAGGTATGCCTCTTAAATAAAAGCTGGGAATGCATTTTGATAAAAATGTAAAAGGAGGAATTCTTTGCTAAGGAATGGGGCACACCAGAATCACTTTTCTTGAAGGGTGAACCTTGCCTCTCAAGATTTGGTGTATACAGCTAAGTTACGTGGTTTTCTGTAAGTGGCGTAGTTTAGATTGGTAGTGAACAGAGCACACATTTACCCCTTGTGGGGGAAGTGGTGGAGGGAAATCTTAGACTGGATTCTGCCATTTTGAAACCAGTTTCTGTGTGCCAGACTTCTGTTCTAAACAGGTATAGACAAGTGTTCGATCACTTTTACCAGTAAAAGTGTAACATCTATACTTGGCTTTCAAGGTAAAGGACATTGCCTAGAAAAAACAACATTTATATTGTAATTTTTAGTGTCATGTGATGCTGCAATCTGGGAAAGTTGTAATTCTTAAAATACTATTATAACAGCCTAGGTCTATAAGTATATTGATACTACCATATATTTACTAAAATATAACATGTTTCCCTCCCCCACCACCATCAGCATGGGGAAAAGAGTCCTTCATCTTATTTGCATACAAAGTGAGGACTTTGGGGGAGGTTTAATTGTAGCTGTTTCAATTTTGACTCTGATCCTTAGCCCACAGCATCTTCTTTCTCCCACTCTGCTTCCCCTCTGTAGTTTTCAAACCCCACCCCTTTTCTTCCCCCTTGTGAAGCTCAGCTCAGCTCCAGCTCAGGCTGGAGTCTCTCCCAGACACACAGCATGTGGAAACTCCTTCTCCTGCATGGCTGATCATCAGTACTGACACTGCTGCATGGGCAGGCAGGGGCTGAGATAACCTGTGCTCTGCTCCAGGATGGAGCAGCCCAAGTAGCATCTGACAGCAAGGTGGGGAAGGGTAAGAGACAGAGGCTGGAGAATGAGGAGGAGGAGAAGCAGAGTGGGGTGTTGTAGGGAAAGGGGCAGAGACTGGGGGAGAAGAGGGGAAGGGTCAGAGTTTAGAGAGTTGCGGGAAGAGGCAGAGACTGGGTAGCAGAGGGAGAGAAGGTAGGGACTAGAGGGAGTGGCAGTGAGGAGCAGAGATTGTGAGCTGGGAGCAGGGGTTATGGGTGGCAGGGTGGTCAGGAAGGCTTTGGAGGGAAGATGTGGGTGGGGCAGAGGACAAGGGGGCACCTGACCCCACCCCCAGCCACTGCTTTCCCTACTGTAACAATGCATGGGGGGATTCAAGACAACTGTCCAATATTTAGATTCCATACCTGGAAAATTATAACAAAATTTATACATTTTCCATACATAGAATCTAATTCTTGGGTGGGTTGTCTTATATTCAGGGTTGTCTTATATTCAAGTAAACACAGTAATACCAACATCCTCTCTTCTCCTTTTTCTCTTTTTTCTGCATTTAAAAAGATGTACCTATGTAGTGCCTAAAACTCAAGCAGTTTTCCAAACACTATAATTTTTAGCTTATCTACTACATTTGGTTCAAAACACTGATTGAATACTGACAACAAAATGTATCTCATCCTCAACAGCTAGACTGCAAGGTATTATCCAGTGCCAATTTATGGTGCTATAACTCCCACAGTACAGTTTTTGCAGTGTTGTTATATTAATATGTAGAGTCTGTCACATTGTGGAGCAGATAGCTGTTGAATGTGTCTTTTAGAAAGTCTGGTTTGGATCATTAATGCTTCCTATTACTGTCATATCACTCTGTTGGCCCAGTAACAGTAAGGTGACCTAGAATCTGGGCCTTTCACCATCTATGTGTTATCTTTATGTCAATAGCACTATAGCCCAAATTGCCTCATTATCTCTTGAATTAGTCTTGCATATGTGTGGAGCAGAAACAAGGACAGTAAAAACCTTATAGAAACTTGCAAGACAGTTTCTCCAGAACAAAACATAAAATCCTCTGGGATCTTTCTGGAAGAAAAAATAGAACTAACCTGCTGACTCTCCCCACTTAAAGAGAGGCCATACAGCTTTGTCCATAAAACCGCAGTGTCTATAACATCCTGTGTTGCTGGTGTATTTAAAAGCAGCAATATAGACACCAGCCCTTCACACATCAGTAAGAAGTTCAACCATCCAATAAACTAAGGTAGTATCTATGTAGTAAGTGATTTTGAAATCAGATTGAGAAAAGGCTAGGACATCTGATAACTGTAGATAAGCAGAGTTGCCTCTCTACTTCCTTCTCAGAAGCTTGGCCCTACAATGACAGCTTAGAGGAGACAGGATGATATTTAGTGAACACCAAGAGTTGATTACTTAAGTAAATGCCTACAGGTGTATTCTTTCACAGACCACAGCTCCCTATACTAGTAATATGAATAGACTATCAGAAACTTACTTTCCTATAATTGGACTAATCCTGGATGCAGTTTTAACAAAGTGTAAAATAACCAGTATAACACACACCGTGGAACATGTTACCATGATTAATTTGAGGATTTTAGGGGAAGGTTTTCTGTAAACTGGAGAAAACAGCAGCACCTTTCACCTATTATATAAGTCTTGAAATTAATTGATTCCAAGTGGACATGGTTTTTTGGTTTATATTTACTTCCCAACATGTTTCACAGTGTTACTTTGACAACAACTTCCACAGTTTTTGGCAGTACCTTTTCAATTGCAACCCCACTTCATAGTGGCTTGAACATTTTCTGACTTACAATGGTGGGATGTTAAAAATGTACTGTAGTAGGTATATTATATTGCTACAAGTACAATGAAAACCTGTGACATGCCATTATTATTTGAATGGGGCCTGTGGCTGTGGAAAGACTGAACATTCAAATTAAAATAGTGTGTTTAAAGGCTTGATAGACTAATGATACACAGGTGTTTTCATTCCCATTGGCCGAACAACCCAATGACACTTTGGGATGTTTCCTCTGCATGTGCCACTTTACACAGTGAAAAAATAATTTCATAAAAGCCATTGTTAAAGGTATGCTGCTTACCAGTGCATGTCTCCACAATCTTTTCCATTCATTCATTGCCAGATGCTTAACATCATTACAAAAACCAGGCATGCATGACTTTTTGTTTGTTTGTTAAGTTTTGCATAGTAATCAAGTGTTAATTATGTAAATGTTAGTCCCATACCAGAATGGGTAGTGTGGGCTGAACTTATTTTTAAGTGATCTTATGCAGCAATTTAGAATAAACTCTTGAAGAAAAATGGCAGGTCCTTGGATCAAACCTAACCCCAGCATAATATACACACGAAACAAGCAGTTCCATAGCTCAACCAATGTCTTCCACAATGATTGCAATACTAAAGAAGAGGACATGCCAGCTTCTAATGAAATCAGTGGTACCAGTTTCCAGTGCTGGATATGGTAATGGGAACACAGTAGACTGGTGTCAAGAGGAACTGTGCCTCTGAAATCCTTTTGTAGTATGGGGCAAGAGGGACATAAAGTATTTCATAGCTGACCAAGAACTGATGAGATGTCTGAAGGGCGATACTGATAGCAAGAAACTGGAGCTAAGCAAGATGATTCCCCTTTCCTCCTCTACCATATATTTCCACTCTTGTTCTTGTTTTCTTTTCTGTGGATTGCAGGAAAACAAGGAGAAACAGGGATATTTCTACCAATTAGGGAAAGAATTTGATTTCTCTAAAATTAGAATTTGCTAAAATATCATTCCTCAGTGGTAAATATTTGTATTTATCATTCTCAATATTTATAAAAACAGAGTGAAGGATATAGCTAGAGTGTCAAACTGATAGTTGAATAAAGTAAACAGGAAAAAGCATGTTGGGCAAACATCACTACACAACTGATTGGTTGGTACATAAAATAAACTGCTCACCTGAATCAAAATGTAACGTTCCTAGCTATAGTGTGGAAGGAGATTTGGGATATCACATCCAACTGAGGTGCTCTGGCTTACATTTGCTTCTCCAGATAGTTCATCAGATCTGGAGCTTTAGTGGGCTTCAGGTCACTTCAAAAGTCTTTTGTTCAGGAAGGTATTTGATATGAAGGTATATGTATCTGTTTCACAGGTAGAAAAAGCATCTTGAAGTCCAAGTGAGAGCTCATGGCTGAGGATGCCATGTTCAGGATGTGATCGATACCTTCCATGGGAAAAGTGCACAGCAGAGAACTACCTGAACTTGGCAGAAATGAAAGAAGCAGGGCTTGGTGCCTAAATAGTCAGCCTGGACACACACAGATGAAATCCTGAGAAAGGTGTTCTGGTTTTGTTTTTAATCTATGAGCTAAATTCAACATTGGTATATTTATGTAAATTGTCATTGAGTTAACTGGGATGCACTTGCTTCTAGGAGCGTGCACCCCATGATTTTTGACCTTCCCTTCAAGTTTTTCATATAGTAAAGTGTATTATAAGTTTATATTTAAAAATCTATAGAAAACAGGAAAAATATTTTAAACAACAATAGCACCACTTAAAAGAATGCTTATACAAGTTTTTGAGACAAGTATACACCTTGGAAACAACTGAAAAAAAAGGTTCCCTCAGTACTTTAGCAAACTGAGATACATTTTGATACATTTTGTATCATTAATACCTGATCAGCCTTAAGTATCATTACCTACTAGTCTAAACTTGCATGATATTAAACCCTATTCAAACACCAGATGTCAGTATTGTGCTTACATTATACCTAGTTGGTTCAAGAGGCATATTGCTCTTTCCAGTGCATGACTGAAAACAAAAGATTTTAGAAGCTTGTTCATATACTATGTCACACAAAATATTTTAGATTTCTTCCTTAAAAGATATGCATGCTGGAATAGTTGGATATATTCAATTTACCAGAGATTTTGGGAACTAGGGGTGACTTGAATCAAATGCACTCTCCACCTCTATTTCATAAAAAAATATCTATACAGTGATAACAATTCTGTCAAAGTGAGTCTGCTTTGTTCCAGTGTCACGAGCATAGAAGGTGAATGATGGATTTTCTGATATTTGTTAAACGTTGTGTGATACCAGTGATTAACAGGCTGGTTAAATGAACTGTCATAGAGACCTGCTATAATCTACTTCTCACAGTAGAGGTCTCTGTATTGAAAAAAAATCACTCAGTGAAACTAGAGCAAGATTAAAAGTTAAAGAAAACAAACATCAGTCAAGTGATCATAAGAGATCTAAGACTATGCCCACTGAAACAACAAGAGGATTCTGACAGAAGAAAAATACTGAGCTATAAGGAACATGAAATAAATTGTAATTCAGTAGTTCAAGAGCCCTCCTAATCAACTTTATTTGATAAAATCAGTGTATGTGCTGACATTTGAAAATCCATGTGCTATATTCCAAATCAGCAAACAAACAGAATTTCCTGTTGCCAACAATTAAATTCCATTTCAGCACATGATCATGTCTCACTGAAACGAATGTGAAAGTTTAGCACATGCTAAAGAATTTTGCTGAATCAGTCTTACACGTTAAGATTAAAAAATGGCAAAAGCAAAGACTGATCACACAGATAATCTCTTGGAATTCTCCAGATTTTTAGATAATTATGTAAATGCACACACTTAAATTCATTTTCACTGATGTCATAGAACAACTTCTGCTCTTTTTGGTTTCATCCACAAGATGGAGTAATGAGATTTAAGCTGGCAGAAAAAGCTTATTGGTTTGGTAACTGAATTTCTTTCTCTGTTAGTTAGACATTATATCAAAGTAAAACATATACTATATATATTTGTAATAGAAGAAGACTTTTTTAACTTCCTTATGTAACTTGATACTATCCACTGAGGTGACAAATGGTGCAGAAGTTATTGACCAGGGAATTAATATGTTACATAGACTAAGATGTAATATAGATGGCCAGATGAAAAGCACTGTCCAGCTTTATCATTTGACAGTGATAGAGGCACAATCACTCTGATCTTTCTAGCTCAGGAAAGAGGCCAGGTATCCCAGCAGAGAAGAAAACCCAAGCTACTGCAGGAGAAGATACTTATTGCTCTATATTTAATGTAATATGGGGAGAAAAGGCAAGACCAGAGTTTAAGTAACAATCTTCACTTTAATAACTTGTGTAATCATTTTGTGCACATTTTAGTAGTATATAACTCATGCATAGGACCTTCTATAATGATAAGGCACATCACCTGGAGAAGAAAACTGGGTGTCTTTCCCACATTATCTAATATTTTTTCAGTGAAAAAAGGAAGGATCAAGATGGGGTGAACACACAGAAATGTAACAACTGCTACAGGGACAAGTAGCATAGAGAATAAGAGTAGAGTGTGATGCTAGTAGTCTTCTAAATCATGTCTAATTAAAGCTTCAGATCAAAAGCAGGTGTTACAGCAAGTTGAATTTACCCCTTGACTTTCTACTCTCCCCATCTCAATCATTGTCTTTGTTCTGATGCACAAGTGTTTCTAGCGTAGAGCAAACACACCCAGTGCATCAGATTAAATCTTTTAACCTCTCCTTTTCAAGGCAAACAGAAAGACCCTCCTACCTAGTCATTCCTGCTGCTTTTCATATAATCCATGTTTGCCACTGATTGGGAGTGTCTGCATGAGATGTTTTACTTAACATTAGAACAAATTACTGTGAAGTAAGTGTTCCATCTACATGTGCAGGTGCTTACTGTGCAGTAATTTGCTCAAACCACAAGTTTGAGCAAATTACCACTCAGAAGTAATTACTACACAGTATGGTACATGTAGATGGCTGACTGGGATCAAATGTGATCCCAACCCCCGAGGCAGTAGAGTACGGGAGATTGCTGGCTGCTGCTGGGGCAGGTTCTGTCACCAGAGCCTAGACAGGGACAATGTGCCCATGCCTCAACAGGAGGGAGCTCCCAGCCCCCACTCCATGAGGGACTGGGAGATTCTTTTCTTTTCTTTTCTTTTCTTTTCTTTTCTTTTCTTCTTTTCATAATCTCCCTGCCCCCACTCCTTGATCATGGAGTCGGGGCTGGGAGATAAAAATCTCCGGGGTCACCCATCGGGGCTGTGCCATGGTGGCAGTAGCTGTGGCCCCTCAGCTTGCCGCACCAGGCAGTGCTTGCTGCTGCTGCCCAGCGCACAAGCTTAGTGCAGCAAGCAGGGGGGCCGTAGCTGTTGCCATTGTGGTGTAGCCCTGATGGGCGAGCCCAGAGCTGGTGCAGGGCCCAGGCTGGCAGGGGGGTGGGTTACAAGCTGGTGCTGAGCACAGGGGGAAAGCGGCCCCTCACATACCCCATGGCCAGCACCCTGCACTGCAGCCACTCACAGCCTGCACGTGGGGCTGCCTGTGCATGCTCAGGATGCAAGGTGATGCACCTGGGGAGGAACAACTGGCACCATACCTACAGGTTGGGGAACTCCCCTTTTGTCAGCACGGAGGCGGAAAAGGATCTTGGAGTCATCATTGACTCCAAGATGAACATGGGTCGGCAGTGTGGGGAGGCAGTTAGGAAGGCCAACCGTACCTTGTCATGCATCCACAGATGCATTTCAAGCAGGTCAAAAGAGGTGATCCTCCCCCTCTATGCGGCACTGGTCAGGCCGCAGTTGGAGTACTGCATCCAGTTCTGGGCGCTGCACTTCAAGAGGGATGTGGACAGCATTGAGAGGGTCCAGAGGAGGGTCACTCACATGATCAGGGGACAGCAGGGCAGGCCCTATGAGGAGAGGCTACAGGACCTGAACCTGTTCAGCCTCCAAAAGAGAAGGCTGAGGGGGGATCTTGTGGCCTGTTATAAACTAGTCAGGGGGGATCAGCAGGCATTGTGGGAGTCACTGTTGCCCTGAGCACTGCCAGGAGTGACCAGGAATAACG
>NW_017728998.1:34283466-34283973 GCF_001723915.1 Gavialis gangeticus
TTTTAAGAGGAAGTTAGATGAACACCTTGCTGGGGTTGTTTGACCCCAGTACTCTTTCCTGCCATGACAGGGGGTTGGACTAGATGATCTGCTCAGGTCCCTTCTGACCCTAGTAACTATGAAACTAGGATAGCCCTGCACAGGCTGAGAGCAACTGCAGCAGGGAGCTCTGGGCACAGGGTGGGGGAGAGGCTGCTTTTCCCCCATGCTCAGCACCAGCTTCTTCCCTACCTGTGAGCAGGGGTTGGGGCTTCATGCTGCCCCCCTGCCTGTACCGCGGGGCTGGGGGGGGGGGGGCATTGGGAGTGAGCAGGTGTGGGAGCAGGGCCTGCACCTGTGTCCCAGGGCCAGTGCCAGCAGGGTCCAGAGCAGGGCAGCAGGGGTACAGGGTCCCGGCTGGCAGAGTCTCTGTGTAGCCAGGCCAGCTCCTCCGTCTCCCTGCTGGTGCAGCTCATCTCAGCTCCACAGATCCCTGCCAGCCTGTGCCCTGCTTTGGGTCCCACCGGT
>NW_017728998.1:34288973-34290057 GCF_001723915.1 Gavialis gangeticus
CAAATGTGATCCCAACCCCCGAGGCAGTAGAGTACGGGAGATTGCTGGCTGCTGCTGGGGCAGGTTCTGTCACCAGAGCCTAGACAGGGACAATGTGCCCATGCCTCAACAGGAGGGAGCTCCCAGCCCCCACTCCATGAGGGACTGGGAGATTCTTTTCTTTTCTTTTCTTTTCTTTTCTTTTCTTTTCTTCTTTTCATAATCTCCCTGCCCCCACTCCTTGATCATGGAGTCGGGGCTGGGAGATAAAAATCTCCGGGGTCACCCATCGGGGCTGTGCCATGGTGGCAGTAGCTGTGGCCCCTCAGCTTGCCGCACCAGGCAGTGCTTGCTGCTGCTGCCCAGCGCACAAGCTTAGTGCAGCAAGCAGGGGGGCCGTAGCTGTTGCCATTGTGGTGTAGCCCTGATGGGCGAGCCCAGAGCTGGTGCAGGGCCCAGGCTGGCAGGGGGGTGGGTTACAAGCTGGTGCTGAGCACAGGGGGAAAGCGGCCCCTCACATACCCCATGGCCAGCACCCTGCACTGCAGCCACTCACAGCCTGCACGTGGGGCTGCCTGTGCATGCTCAGGATGCAAGGTGATGCACCTGGGGAGGAACAACTGGCACCATACCTACAGGTTGGGGAACTCCCCTTTTGTCAGCACGGAGGCGGAAAAGGATCTTGGAGTCATCATTGACTCCAAGATGAACATGGGTCGGCAGTGTGGGGAGGCAGTTAGGAAGGCCAACCGTACCTTGTCATGCATCCACAGATGCATTTCAAGCAGGTCAAAAGAGGTGATCCTCCCCCTCTATGCGGCACTGGTCAGGCCGCAGTTGGAGTACTGCATCCAGTTCTGGGCGCTGCACTTCAAGAGGGATGTGGACAGCATTGAGAGGGTCCAGAGGAGGGTCACTCACATGATCAGGGGACAGCAGGGCAGGCCCTATGAGGAGAGGCTACAGGACCTGAACCTGTTCAGCCTCCAAAAGAGAAGGCTGAGGGGGGATCTTGTGGCCTGTTATAAACTAGTCAGGGGGGATCAGCAGGCATTGTGGGAGTCACTGTTGCCCTGAGCACTGCCAGGAGTGACCAGGAATAACG
>NW_017728998.1:34290347-34295105 GCF_001723915.1 Gavialis gangeticus
TGGGAGTGAGCAGGTGTGGGAGCAGGGCCTGCACCTGTGTCCCAGGGCCAGTGCCAGCAGGGTCCAGAGCAGGGCAGCAGGGGTACAGGGTCCCGGCTGGCAGAGTCTCTGTGTAGCCAGGCCAGCTCCTCCGTCTCCCTGCTGGTGCAGCTCATCTCAGCTCCACAGATCCCTGCCAGCCTGTGCCCTGCTTTGGGTCCCACCGGTGCTGGCCTTGGGACATTGGTCCCAAGATGGTGACCAGGGGACAGGGCACCTGTCAAGGGGCAGGGCTATCCATGCGGCCTTTGACAGCTTGCCAAAGCTTGGCAAGTGGACCTCTGCCTGAAATAATTGCCCGCCGCTGTTATAGTACATTGCTATAGTGACGCAGCTGCTAAAAATAACCATGTGCCACCAGGATGGTGCAGTAACAGCTGTTACTACACCATCATGTAGTACTTCCTAAAGCAAATAGTAAATGAAGGCACAGTAACAACTCCACCATGAGGGGCATACGTAGACACATCCCTAGAGAACTGCCAATAAGTTTTTTATTGGTATTAAAGTCATAAAAAGTGCCCCATGGTAGTGGTTCTTTTGGATAGAATCCATGGCTGCTGTTGCAGTCCTGACCTATGAAGTCAGTGAATAAGGAAAGGATATTCTGGCAAAGCCAAACCAAGTCAACAGTTATAATAGAGAAAACTCCACACACCATCAATAGAATTGTCCATTGATCACACAACAGCATTACTTTTAGAAGGAGATGTATTGTTTAATCTGTATTCTGAATGTATTCAAGGCAAACAATATTGATCAATTACTTCATCACAACTGTCTTGTGTAAAGAGAGATTGAGATATACAAGATGAGTCTAGATAGAACGCACCTTGGGGGTGGAGTCTAGTGTGTTGGTAGTAGTTTGCATGTTGCAAATGTTAATAATTGGGCACCGGAGATTATTTAATTGATAAGTCAGACTGTGAAGTGATGTTTCTTTTCTCCAGTAGCATCTGTGAAATACTAACTGGTGAACAGCTTGGTAAATTCAGGCTGCCTTTTCTCAGAACCAAAATTAACTGTTTTGTACTGCCCTGAATTTTCCATATGCTTTGTGAATAAGATTAATTGGATTCAGTCTGGATTAGCCAGTTTCTTGGCAGCAGATAGTTCAGAGGGAGCAAAAGTAACATTTTTTATGGTTAAATTTCATCCAGCTACTTATCCCTAAAGGAGAGGGAAAAGACTGTGATGTACAGCTTGGAAGATGATGCTATTGCCAAGGTTGCATAGTCTTAGACAGGGTTATGCCACAACAATGAACTGTTATTTTTTTTAACTTTGCTTCCACTAAACAATGAAATCATTGGCCTCTATGTTCACAAAGACAACGTTAAAAAAGTGAGCTTCTGTATTCATGTCTCCTGGGTCTGTAGATAGCCTGAAACAATAGCTTTGGGAGTAGGAACTACCCTACTTATCTCAGTTCAGATTAGTTCAGAAGCCCAGTCATGATCCTTAACATGTCAACATTGTTAACTACATCACTACTGATAAAAACGCATAAGGGGTACATCCCCATGCACAGAGGCATGTATTTCCAGAGCCACAAAAAGCAGTGGTGCACATTTGCACTACTGCTTTGTGCACCAGGGCACACCCCTGCATATACAGTCCAGCACATGCCAGATTGTCCTGGGTGTGGTAGGGGAGGCTGCGGCCAGCATCTGTCCTGGCCCCAGCAGCCTCACCTGGGGATCTGGGGGGTTCCTATGGCAACAGCAGTGCCTATCCTGCCAAATAGAGCCTGCTGGTAGCCAAAGTGTGACTCTGGATGGCCAGGATCCATTTCTGGTGGTATATGTAGCTGCTGTGTACACCACACTGCTTTGGGGGCGGGGGGATTCTATGACATCCCAGTATCAAATTTTGGTGCTGTGGTGCAAATTTGTAGTGCAGTACACAGTTGCACATGCACTGCATTCAGGTTGTAGTGCCACAAACAAGTTTGAGATGCTGCAAACCACATTTGTATATGTGTCTGGACATGCCTAAGGAGGTCACATTGTCATAAAGTTCTATATAATCTATTGCTAATTGACCTCTCATTCAGGTGTCATGAATCATAGCGCCATTTTCACTTGCTACTCTGACTTAAACCAAAAAGAATGACACAGGAAAAGCAAAGCAGGGTGGTCTCCCCTGAACTGACTAACCATCTCTATTCTAATGGTAAGCATAGGGACACTCAGTTCTTCCCTAGTTAAAGTTTACTAGAGTATGTTTAAAATCACATAGAAAATCAAATAGTTATGGCTGCACTAATTATACCCATTTAATTTTTTCACTCATTGCTTCCATAAAGTCTAGAAACATTTTAGGATGAAAGTGGAAGTTCTAGTGACTGATGCTATGTCTATGCCTATTCACCTATCTGACCCCCATCACTGTACTCAGCATGTCTACACAAGGTGTTTACTGAAGAGTTACCTAATTAGCTCCACAGTAAAATGTCACTGTCTACACATGCGGCGCTATTATAATGAAGTAAATTAATTAACTCCACCATAGGATAGTACTGCCAAACACAAGTACTATTCTACGGCAGACTTATTCACTCCACTGCAACACCCATATAAATGAGGCCTGTGTGAAGTGGCTAGCATTCACTTCAGATTCAGCTAGGTCGGGGGACAGTGATTCGATTCAGTGATTTGAATCACTGTCCCAAATTGATTCAGATGAATCTGATTCGGAGATTCGGCCACTGCCAAATCAGCCTAATCTCTGAATTGGACAGGCCCCATCCCCTGACTGCTCTCCCAGCCCTGTCAATGGCCTCCCGCTCCCTGCTCTTTAAAAAAAAAAAAAAAAAAAAAAAAAAAAGCCCCAGACTCACCAGCTCCTGCTAGGTGGGAAGGGGGGAGATCCCTGCTGCCACCACTCTGCCACAAGCTCTGAGAAGCCCCAATGGACACTGCAGCAGCCGGTAAATTTTTTTTTTTTTAAAGAACCTAGAGCTGGGGTCAGGTGTGGCAGCCTTGGGGGGGAGCAGCAAGTGGGGGGTGAGGGCTCATGGCAGAGCCCCCCACACAGCATGGGATAGTGGGGGGCAGCGGGGATTGTTCCCCGCACACCTGGCAGCAGCTGATCAGTGGGGGCTTTCTTTTTTTTTTTAAAGAGTGGAGAGCTGGGGCTGGGCGGGGCAGCCATTGGTAGGGCTGGGAGAGTGGGCAGGAGTCAGGGGTGCTCAGGGAAGCTGGAGAAGCAGGCAGAGGATGAGGTCTGGCAGAGGTCCCCTTCTCCAGCCCTCCCTCCCCAACCCTCTACTTACCAGCATGGATTCTGGGTTCATCTCCCTGCAGCAGCGAGTGGGGACTGCCCAAGTCTCCGAAGCTCTCTGAATTTTTTCTGAATTGATTCAGAGAGCTTTGAATCTATTTGAACCTTTTTATTGGTCTCCTGATTCAATTTGGATTTGGACATTTAGCCGCCAAACCTGGCTGAATCTTCTCCAAATCGAATCAGCACCTGAAGCTTTGCACAGCCCTAATACAGATACTGACAGGGCTGGCTGAAGCATAAGGGTGCCTCACTGTGGGGGCTGCCTGCCAACTAGCCTTGTACTGAGGCACCCTTGTGCTCCAGCCAGCCTTTTCATAGCATGCTGAACCAGGTTGGAGCAACCTCAGGCTGGCAGACTGGCCCCTAGTGCTCCCTGCCAGCTGGTGCTGCTCCACCCTGGCTCAGTGTACTGTGGTCCCAGGCACACATGTAAACAGTGTGCCCAGGAGCAAGAAATTCTGGTGTAAACTGCTCTGGACTTTATTCAAGTACTCTAATTGCACATGTAGGGCACGTCCACACATACTGCACTTGCAGTAGCTTAAATAGAAGTGGTGCAAATTTGAGCCAGAGCTTTTTGCCTCAGCACACATGCTCAGGCATGCACATTGTTGTGGAGCAAATTTTGCCACTTGGGGAAAAATAATCCTGCCTTGCTACTCCCAGATCTGCAGCCAGGGGAGCTAGAGCCCGGGGCCAGCCCCTGTTCTTTCCTCAGCAGTATAAAAAGCTGCCCTGTACTGGCCCCAGCAGTATAAAAAGGCACCCTGGCAAGTATCTCAGGGCTATGAGCTCTCAGGAGCTTCTGGGGCCCAGCCAGTTGGTACCTGGTGGACTTCTGAAGCAGCCCTGAGAGTTCCCTGCACCCTCTACCCACTGCAGGGGTCTGGCAGTGGGGGATGCTACCTGGCTATGACCTGTTGTGCACCTGCCAGACCCGGATGGGGTCTGCACAGCCAATAAAGGCATTTGCCCCTCTGGGCCAGCTGCCAGTGGACAATGGTTGCAGGATTGGCCTCTGTGCCCTGCCCAGTCTTTCGGGCAGCTATTGACCAGAAGGTGTTCCAGGTGTGGTGGCTTGCTTTGAACTGTCAAAGCATGTCCTCTTGGCCCCATTTGTCCAGGTGGTCAGCCACAGCCAGCTGGGTCCAAGGTGCCAGCTTGAGCAGGCAGGGTCTTGCCACTGGCCTCCCTAGCAGGAATTCTGGTGTTCCCTACTGGAAAAATGAAAAATCCCTGATAAAAAAAATCCCAAAGTCATTCTGTAAAATACCCCCAAATCCATGTTCCTCCACAAGTAAAACAAATGACCACTATAAGGAGAGAGAGAGAGTGAGACTGAGACAGCGATCAGTTGGACAATGTTTTATTGGGTTAAAGCAGTGTTAAAGCAAGTTTCTTGTCATAATAATAAAGTGAACTCTAAATACA
>NW_017728998.1:34295657-34296074 GCF_001723915.1 Gavialis gangeticus
GGGGGGGGGGGTTGGCAGGGAGAGGGGCAGGGCAGGGCAGGGGTTGGGGGCCTCAGGGGAGCTGGCAGGGAGTGGGGCCAGCCAGGGCAGGGGGAGGGGGGCCAGGGGGAGTGGCCAGGGCCATTGGGGCCTCCCATGGTCCCCTGCCCCCTCCTCCAGCTGGCACTGGAGCCCTGGTGCTAAATACGCAGCCTGCCCAGCTGCGTTTTTCAACACCAAGGTGAGGGGACAACCACAGATACATTCTGGCAGCCAGAGCATCTCTGCGAAGGACCCAGCCTCCGGTTGCCTCAGGCCATGGTCTGGGACCATGCACTGTTCTGCTTTTTTAAACTTTGATTTTTTTAGACCAAGGGGTCTAATTTTCTGCCCGCATTGAAAACTTGCAGCATGGGGAACATTTTTTGTTCCCGTACC
>NW_017728998.1:34301074-34301351 GCF_001723915.1 Gavialis gangeticus
ATTCTGCTGCCCTCCCACAGGGGCAATGGCCCCCACACAGGGGTTATGACCCCCCAACAGGGGGTTCATCCCCCACACAAGGGGTTCGCAACAGGGGATTCGGCCCCCACACAAGGGATTCGGCCCCCCAAGGGGGGTTCATCCCCCACCCAGCCTCACCCCTGAACTTGCACCTCCAGGCCCCCATGGCTGTCCCCATAACCCCAGGCACCATCACTTAAAAAAACCAACAACCCCAGAAAAAAACCAAAAAAGAAAAGAAAAAAAAAGCCTCTAC
>NW_017728998.1:34306351-34306605 GCF_001723915.1 Gavialis gangeticus
TGTGAAAGCCTCTACTTACCTGAGAAGCAGGGGTGGGGGGACTCCAGGGCCTCCTGGCAGAGCCCCCCGGGCAGCACAGGACAGAAGGGGGGTGGGCAGCAGACCCCGGGCTTGGGCCACTGAGGCTATCCCTTTGCCTGGCAGTGTTTAGGCTGAGCCCCAGTCAGCCAGATGGCAGCTCCAACCGCTGGTAAGCTCTGAGGGGTTGTTTTGTTTTTTTTTAAACTATGGGGTGGGGGATCAGGGAGGCTTGG
>NW_017728998.1:34311605-34324736 GCF_001723915.1 Gavialis gangeticus
GGCCTCCCATGGTCCCCTGCCCCCTCCTCCAGCTGGCACTGGAGCCCTGGTGCTAAATACGCAGCCTGCCCAGCTGCGTTTTTCAACACCAAGGTGAGGGGACAACCACAGATACATTCTGGCAGCCAGAGCATCTCTGCGAAGGACCCAGCCTCCGGTTGCCTCAGGCCATGGTCTGGGACCATGCACTGTTCTGCTTTTTTAAACTTTGATTTTTTTAGACCAAGGGGTCTAATTTTCTGCCCGCATTGAAAACTTGCAGCATGGGGAACATTTTTTGTTCCCGTACCTGCCTCTTGCCCTGCCTCAAAGGGGTTTGAGATGGGGCAAGAGGCACATGTACACTTGTCTGGACACGGCTGTAGACATGCCCACTGTGTACCTCATAAACTTTAGAGCATTTATCTTCACAACACCTGTGTTAAAATTCATTCTTCTCTCTCTAATTTACAGACAGGATAATATAGGTATAGAAGGACAAAGGCCCAGATGCTCAAAGGCATTTAAGCAGTTAATACCTATTTGGGGACTACATCCGATGGATTTTCAAGGACTTAGGTGCCTATGCAGAAGTTAATTTATATGCCTTTGAAGATCTAGGCATAAAGAATTTGTCCTGTGTCACTCAGAAAGTCTGTGATGGAGAAATGGCTTGGCTAGGCCCCTAGGCTAGTTTTTGAACCATTAGACTATCCTTGTCCTATGACTGCTGGTTTTGAGCTAATTATGTCTATACTATAATTATGTCCTGTGTATAGTTTTATCTAATATTTTCTTGGGGAACCAAAATAACAACTCCAGCAGACTCCTTGAGTTACACATGATTGTATTTTGGACATGTCTGCATTCTACTGTGAGTTATGCCTCAAGTATGTAGAGCTCGTTTTGTAAATGGAGCTTGGGAGAGTGCTATTGTAGCAAAACCCCCAGTTTTTCTTTTTTAATACATACACACACACACACACCCACGATAGATATGCATTCCCTCCGCTCCCCCAACTATTTCTGACTTTTCCTCTCCATCTCTATTCCCTATAGATAAGTATAAGTATTCTCAGACTTAGGATAAGCTTTAACATTTTTATTTTGGTAGCAAGTTTTTGGTTTTGGATATCCACTGTTTTATATTGTATTATTATTAGGTTTTAATTGATTCTTACTCTTGTATATTGTATTATTATCATTTTTGTGTTGATTTTTATTGTTTTATATGGATATCGTATGGTTTAGGCCTGTGTTTGTAAGTGAACCAAAGTAATGTCAACTTTCCATTTTGTATCTCAAGTCTCCATCTTGTGTCCTCTGTCTGGGCATCCCCTGTGTTGCAGCTGTACGAGTCACATACCTCCCCCATGTAAATTGTTTCCTGGATGAATGAGAGTGATTGGGAATGATTGAAACACAATGGTAACAGGCCTCTACTGAATGGCCTGTAATGACCGGGCCATCACCTCGCATTGATTCATCCAGGAACCACGGACCTCACCCAGGAACAGACAAGAACCCAGCATTTGAAAGACAAAAGACTCTGCAGAACCAGCAACTCTACCATTGTATCCCACCATTACAGACACCCGAAACTGCACATCCCCGCATGGAGCACACATGCTCAGTATGCCAGGGGCTGACCTTTGCCTGGGCATGCCTCCTGTCACTGGGGTCACACAAGGTCTGCCCCTATAAAAAGGGGCAGTGAATACAGACCCAGTGGGACGCCATCTCCATCTGGACCAGCACCATGCCACACCACTTATCCACCCAGAGGCCCTGCCGGTGACCTACCTCTGGACAACACCTACTGGACAAGGACCCCTTTCCAGCCTGGATAGGTAGCTATCATCCCCTACCCCCTACCAAGGACTTGGACTCGGCTTCTCTTCCCCACCTGGACTCCAGCACTTCCCCTGGGTCTCTTTTTCCTGCTGCCACTGTGTGTGCGTGTGCGTGTGCGTGTGCGTGTGTGTGTGTGTGTGTGTGTGAACCAATAACTTCATGGGGCTGTGTAGTGTGTTGCCTGTATAATAAAACTGTTATTTGGACCCCTAAGATGGGTTTAGCTTTACTATGGTTTGGCTCTGCTCTAATCTCTGCTCCTCGCCCCTGTAACTTCTGTCTCATTTCTCCCTATCCTGCTTCTGGGTCACTGCCACCTCCAACACCTGTCCTGAGCTCCTCTCTGCCTCCAAAACCCCTTTTTCTTTGCCACTGTCTTATCCCCACTGCCTTTTCCTTTTCCCCTGAGCAACCAGGTTTCTGCCTCAGTTTCTTTCCTGGCTTCCTCCTCCTTGCCACCACTTATCTGCCCTGTCCCCACACCCCCCTCAGTATCTCAGCTGTCTACCTAAGTCTCCAACCCCAGTCTATCTTAAGTAAACCCAAGCCTCAGTTCCTCAGCCAGCTTCTCTATAGTCCACAGGTTCTAAGCCTGGTTCTGGCAACTTTCACTCCCTATGCTTTAACTCTCTCCCTCACCTGAACCTTCCCCCAGGTACCCCAATGCACACTGACACCCTATACCATCCAAGTTAGGAACTGACCGGTGGGTTGTGTGTGTGAACTGGTGAGTGTGTGTATATGTCATTGTGTGCATGATATACAAATTAGTGATCTGTGTCTAACTTTTGGGGTGTATAGTGTATGTGCTTCAATTGGCAGCGGCACAAATTTGTGCCTCAGCACACATGCCTGAACATGCACTTTGGTGTGGGGCAACTTGTGCCACTTGGGGCAAACTAACCATGCCCACCTACTCCTGGATCTTCAGCCAGGAGGAGCTAGAACTTGGAGCCACCACCTGTGCTGGCTCCAGCAGTATATAAAGCTGCCCTCACAAGCAGCTCATGGCTGCTTACCTTCAGGAGCTTCTTAGGCCCAGCAAGTTGGTATCTGGGGACATTAGCCCCTTGTGCCAACTGGACTGATGAAGCAGCCTTAAGCTAGAGTTGCCCATCCACCCTCTACCCACTGCAGAAATCTGGTGGTGGGGGGCTGCTGCCTGGATGTGACCTGCTGCCACCTGAAACAGCATCTGTCCCCTTGGACCTGTGGCCCAATGTCTGCACACCTGCAAGACCCAGACAGGAACCTCACAGCTGCCTAGGCTCTGGTACAGGCACTGCAGCAGAGCCTACTGAACCTCTGGGCCAGCTTCCACTGGGCTGTGGCTACACAGTTAGCCTTCTGGCAGCACTGCTGTCATACACCCAGAAAATGTGCTTCTTGCAATGGCCCACTAAACTGTCAAAGCATGTCCTCCTGTCTTCAAATGACTAGGAAGTCAGCCACCTCATCTGCCCTCCAGCTGCGTCCCCAGTGCTGGCCCTGGGCAGATTCCTCTGTCCAGGTCCCACCACTTGCCTCAGAAGCAGGGATCCTAGTGTTTCCTGTTTAAAAATTGCAAATTCTCTGATAAGAAACCCAAATTCTCTCATTAAAATACCCCAAATACATGTTCTTCTGTGATTACAATAAAGCACCACTTTATACAGAGACATAAGCTCAGTGATGTTTTATTGATATATTTACAATTTTAAAGCCTACCAGTTCCTCTATCTTCATAATAAAATGAATTCTAAATATCTATACACTTTGGCATTTGCTTTTGTATTTTTTTTATCATAGAAAAAGTGAGAGGTGCTCCTGCCCCCTTCACTCACCAAGATGTGGGATTCTGAGCAGCTGATATGCCAGTGCCCTGCTCCTGCCCTTGCCTCTCACTCCCAACCCACAGTCCTGACAGTGCCATCCACTTCTGACCTGCAGCCCGTGCCAGACCCCACTAGCTCCCTCCTGGCAGCAGCTCCATCCCAGAACCAGGACATGTTCTACCTGCTCCTTTGTGGCTCTGAGCAATGCCAGCCCTTGCTGTTGTGTTTCCTGCACCTGTGCCCAGGCTCCAGTGATCCCCATGCTGTTCCTGCAAAGCTTTTGATGGGGGCTCAGGGACTGGATCAGGCAAGCCCCTTCCCTTCCAAACCAGCCTCACCCTGCACAGGCTGCTGTAAGTGGGCAAGGTGGCTCTAAGCCAAGCTCTGGCATTTTCTTCTACCCAGAGCACTTATCCCATCCCCAACCCCCATCTTTCTCACACACCTCTGCTGGCACCTCCACCCCTACCCCCAGCCCATCACACTCCCCAAGTGGTTCCTGGGACCAGGAGCACTGCCAGGCTGGGGCCACATGTCCCAGCACTGGTGTGGGCATGGCTGCAGTGCAGCAGTTGCCCCTGAAGCCATGGCTCCCACTAGCAGGTCCTGTCCCATCTGGTGGTTGGGAAGATAGGGTGTGAATTTTGTTGGGGGGAGGTTCAGGGGGTTGTGAGTGGTTGTGGGGCTTGTGGGTGGGTATGTGGGTGGGGGGTTCTTGGGTGTAGTGGGACTGTGTGGGGGTCAGGAAGACTGTGGAGATGGGGGCACTGCTCAGGAGGGGCACAAAGCTTCCTTCCCCCAGCAGCAGCAGCAGCTGTTGGGGCACTCATGGCACACTTCAGGCACAGCCCTCTGGCAGCACTCAGCACCGCTGGAGACCAGGAGCTGCATATGGCACCAGCCTGGCCCACTGGCATGTGCTCTCACATAGGATTGAGCAACTCTGGCTGTCATGCAGGGCTCCTGGCACCACACACAGAAACCATGTGCTATCAGGCCAGGCCTGGTCCTGCCTGCATGAAGCCGGCCCAGCCTAAAGATGCGCGGGGCACATGGAGGCAGGACCTGGCCTGGCCCAAGGGCATGAGGCTTCTGTCTGCATTACCAGGAGCACCACATGACAGCAAAAGTAGCTTGGTCCTGTTTGAGAGCATGCGCCAGGGCTGGCACCCTGTGCCATGTGCCGACTTTAATCTCAGGCAGCACTGCACAGCTGGGGCCTCTGCCAGGAGTGGCCACAATTGCGCAGATGGCCACTGTTGCTATGGGGGGCTGTGTGCCATGTGGGGAGAAGGGGGGGTCCCACCCTCCAGAGCAGTTCCCCACCACCTACAGTCCCCCTACACCTAAACCCACAGTCCCCCCACCCTCATCCCTACTTACCTGGGATAGAGCTTGGGTCTGAGCTGCTGCTTCTGCAGCCTTGCCTGCTCCTATTTGCTCCAGCATGCTGAAAAAGCATGCTGGAGCATCAGGGACAAGCAGCAGCTATAGAAATGCTCTGGCTGCATACTATAGCATCTCTCTGGAGGACCCAGCCTCTGGTTGCCTCAGGACATGTTCCAGGAGTGTGCCCTGTGCTGCTTTTTTCCATGGTATTATTTTTTGATACCAGGATTTCCAGGTATCAAATTTAGAGTCTGTGCTGTTCCTAGCATGCCTCCTGTGGCATCTCAAACTGCTTTGTGCCATCTTGTGTACTGTGACTTATTTGATTCTGTTTTTTGCTAAGTATAATAAAGGAAGTGGTAGAAGTTACATGGGCCATAGATCTGCTCTTGAGTTTGAACATTAGTAGTAATTCTGACAAAAATGTCACCAGCCCTTGATATTGGTAATCATATTGGTGACTAATTGGTTCTGAGTCATTACCAGGGTGTCCAGAAAAAAAGCTTCATTGTGCAAGTTATTTTCTAATGAAGGTGTCATATAGATATAAGTAGTCAAATTGCTTGTGTCCTTTATGAGAGGTCCTGTTGAATTTGTTTTTTTTTCCTTTTATGAAAATTAAACTTTTCCAAAATATGTTCCTAAGGATCTTTGCATTTTTCATATTTTGAAAGATTAAGATTAAATTTTTGAAAAAAAAAATCTTACTTTTTAACTGGATTATTTTTCAATATGTAGATATTACCAAACCAAAGATGAAACAGTTTGGGCTGTGGAAGACTCATATGGTATATGACATTCAGTTCTACGTCATTATTGTTGAACCAAGACCATTTACTTGCTTTTCCAGTGCTTGTCTGAGAAAGCTGTATAGATGAGAGTGAGCTGGATGAAATGGAAAGTGATGCTGGTAAGGATTGGGGAGGAAGTAAATTCTGTGGCAGGGATTCTCTCTCCCTGGTGATGAAAGTATGCTCCTACAGTTGTAACACCCTTGGAGCTGGAACTAACTTTTATCCTCTGCCTGTAACTCCTATATAAGGGATGCATTAGGGCTGTGCAAAATGGCTATGTCTCGTTTGATTTCAGATTCGGCCATTTTAGAGGAAGCGATTCGTTTCAGTTTCAGTGTTTTGGATCACTGCTCCATTTCGATTCGGCTGAATCTGTTTCAGAGTTTCAATGCTGTTTTAGAGATTCAGATGGTTCTCCTGAAGCTCCTCCAGCTGTGCCTGCCTCTTCCCAGGCATGGGGAGCCAGGAGGCTGGGCTGGGTAGCCATGGGAGCTTCTCCTATGGCTCCCCTGACTGTGCTCGGTGTGGGCTCAGTGTAGAGTTGGCTGCTGGCACTGGTTGCAGCTGGCAGTGGCAACATGCTGTCATCCTGTGTGCAGATCCAGGGGCCCATGCCCCCGGGAGGGCTATGAGGCAGTACCAGACACCTCCTGGGGCTCACGGCTCCCCAGATCTGCACACAGGAGCACAGCAGGCTTCCATCCCTCCCCCCCAGTACTGGGATTGCAAGGGACAGATCACAGACACTGGCCAGCTACAGATGTCAATACCAGAGCAGTCCTTCCACCCCTCTTCCACCTCCCTCTTCTTAGTTTCTCTTTCACTGAAAGCCTGGCTCTGAAACATCTGAAACATCCAAAACATTTCTGAACTGTTTTGGATGGTTTCGTTTAGTTTTAGAGATGTTTTGGAGCCTTCCATTTACTTTTAGATTCGGTGATTTGGGCACTGAAATGGGCCAAAACACCTTCAAAACAAAATGGCTGCTGAAATTTTGCACAACCCAGGGAGGCATCTACATGTGTTATTAGCACACAGCAATAAACTCCAGTGAATATTGCACCGGAGTTTATTGCTCTCAGGTGTGCTATTTGCCTGTATGCCTGGGACTATAGCATGTTGAGGCAGGGTAGAGTAGCTCCAGCCTGCAGGGGCCCCAGGGGTCAGCCTGCCAGCTCAGGGCTGCTCCAGCCTGGCTCATCTTGCTGTGGAGAGGCTGGCTAGGACACAAGAGTGCTTCAGTGTGGGACTAGCTGGCAGGCAGCCCCTGCACTAAAGCACCTTTGTGCCCCAGCCAGCCCTGTCAACATCTACATATGTGCTGCTGCACATGAAAAGATTCTGCAGCAAGGTTGTAACTGTATTTACAAGTACTACCCTGCTGCAGAGTTAATTAGTTTCCTGCACGCTAATAGGGCCGCCCATGTATATGAGAGATGTTTATTGCAGAGTTAATTAGTCTGCAGTAACTAATTAAACATCTCATGTAGACATGGCCAAGGAGGCCAGATTTCATGTCTGTCTTGTTCTTTTTTCTTTTTTTTTTTTTGGTTAGATTGTAAATTACTATGTATTTCACATGCCCAAATATCAGACATACCACAATTTCAGGCTGAATCCTCTTTCCAGTGAGCTTAATGAGCATCAGTTCGTGCCTCAGTAAGGACGATTTTTTCAGAAAAAGATAGCAGTGAGGTGTCTCATTCTTTTTTATTTTCAGTGGAATTTAGGCACCTGAAAGCCATTTTCTCTGTCTTCAAGCCTGTAATGGATACATTAATAAAAGTTACATAACTAGATCAACAACTTTCCTTTTACCACTCCAACGTTTCCAAACTTCACCTTTTGTTATTCAAGATTTGGCTTATCACTTTTCATAAGCAAGATGCAATTTTCCCATGAGTTTTTGAATGCATCTTTCTGATGCAAACCTATTTACTATCTCTATGTCTGTGCAATCCTGGTTAAATTATTTCAGTGCATTTACATAAGGCTTCTCTTAAATACTATGAAGAAGTTTCAAACTGGTGAAGAAAATATAGCTTTCACTTATTTAGTGGTGCTTGATGTTTTCTAAAGTTTGTACTGGCTTTCAGTTTATTGTGGGTGCATGTTTGATTTGGACATTCAGCACTTGAATATTGCTCCAATGTTTAGGTTCTAGCTACTTTAGAAATAAACTTTCTTTCTGTATATCACTTGGACAGCTGAATCTTTTAGGAATGATAATAGACTGAAATATATTAAATCTTATAATCTGGGTTTTGTGGGGCTAAATAAGAGAGCTTTCACTGGACAGGCCTTACCTCTGGATTTCAGTCTTCTGATAATTTGTCTACAGATTCACTCAGTTCACTGACTTTTAGAACAGTTTTCAAGGCTTAAATATTTAGTGATGCATTTGCCTGGAGATGTTAGGGGTGATTTATATATATTTATTAAGGATATGTTGAAGCATTTCACTTTAGTTGAATCTAGTCAATATGTTTTTATTTTGTTGTTATCTTTGTATACATGCCAATAAACCTAGTGATGAGTGCATTTTATAAATTGTAAAATAAATAAATTTGTGCTAAACCGTGTGGTTATTTATGGTGTAGAGTGCTAACTTAGCTGAGACAGCAAACTGATGCTATTAGAACCTAATTCATTCTCAGACTTCCAGAAGTGAGAAACCAGTCAATTATTCCAATGTGACATGAAGACTTTATTTATGGTTTCATTGATTAAGAATATGTCCATGTTATCTACTTAGGATATTGGCTCAGTTTTGAAATAAAATACATGATTTTGTAATTTTTAAACCTTCTTTTCTCTCTGGAATTTTTAAAAGCCAATATTTTAAAAAGTCAGAATGAATGTTTCTATTCTGCAGTGAATCTCTGACTCACATTAACCAATGGAGGAGTCAGTGATAGACAGGTGTTTAATTCATGTCCCAGCCAGGGATCCTTAGAACGCTCTGGCCCAGTCTCATAAATTTACATCCTCTTTATATTTCCTGGAATAGGTGCTTTGCTCACATCTCGTGCTTGGAAAATAACCTATTTGGCAAAGCAGTAACTAATCCACATTATACTGCACTGAGCAGGATTTGCTTATCCTCTACTCAGCCATTCATTTTTAAACCCTGAAAAAAAAGAATATAGGACTGTTAGGTGGTGGAGAATGGGTTGGCCAAAGCCCATGGCAGCACACTGCATAATGTAACATTTGCCAGGTGGTAAACTTATGGAGGTTTTCTATCTAACTCTCCCAAAGGTGGCAAGGATGACTACAAAAAACATTATAGCTAAAAAAATATTCTTAGAGTTGCTGAAAATTAACATTTAGGCCCTTTTGCTACCTATGATATGGTTGTTACAGAGTAAAGCTAGAACTAGTGATGCCACATACCCATTGAAGTCAAATGAAGAAACATGATGGTGTTTCACAAGCAAGGGAACATCTGATGAAATAGGTTTATGTCTATGAAAACTCATGCCTCACTGAATCTGTTAGGCTCTAAGATGCTACCCTGCCCTACCTTCTGCCCACAGCTCTTGTAGATGCCTTGCCACCATCAGATCCCTGCAACTGGCCAAACTGGACTGAAGTATGAGTGAAAGTCTCAGTTCACTAGAGTTGATAAAAATTACCTTACTTGAACATATAAGCCCTTATAATTAGGAGAAAGATCCAAAGACACAATTTAAAACGACAGTAAGAACTCCCCTGAATTTATACTGCTACTACCCTTGGAGAGGACATACTTCCAGTACAGGTTATGACTAATTTTAAAAATGTTTAGTGTCTATCTTGAGTTCTTAGGGATAGCTGTTTCACTGTTTATGTGAAATGAAAAATATGGGTATAAATACACCTTCTTTTCAAATAATTTTTTGATGTTAAACCTTTTGTAATCAGTTCTGAGGGCAACTACAGATGTTAGCAATAAGAGTGAAGAGAAAAAATAGCACAGTGTGTTTCTATTATTTTAAAGACATTTCTATCATTTTAAATGGTCTGTATAGTTAAATGGCTAAAAGTAGCTAGTTATATAGCTAAATAGCTAAAAAGAAGGCTTAACAATCACCTCCCCTCAAAAACCAAAGATTCTGAAGATTTCCACTGATCATCAAATAGTATTTGATTCCACTAAATATTTAAGTCATATAATAGATTGATCACTGTAGTAAGTGTCTTTTTGAATGTTGGTTTAAGTATTTGTTTAACAAATTTCCCCTTTGTTTTTCCAAATACAAATATAGAAACAAAGAATTATTCACAGCATGAGATTCAACTTCTCAAACCAGATGGTACTTCAGATATTTAGCAATTTTACCCGGTGTGCTAACATGGACTCACAACCCAGATGGAAGAGCTAGTATAAAAAGCTACTGAATAATAGATTTTTTCTGATATGTCAACAATCACAAAGCAAGCTATGCTAAATAATGTTGTGATGCTCTCATTGTTGATTCCTTGAAAAAGTACAGTGCTCCTGTATCTCTTCTTGCTTTGAAAAGTACTCTTTTGAGGTAACAATATACCCATGATTGGAGAAGATTATGAAAAGACACTAAAGCATAAAATACGTCTGGACAATGAGTGCAATTTTGAAAGGTCTTTTTTATCTCCTGATTCAGCCTGGTATTTAAGAATGTGCCTAACTTTAAGCATGTGAATAGTCTTGATTTCAATAAGATTACTGTCTGGCTTAAAATTAGGAACATGTTTAAGTATCCTGCACAGGAAAGGCCATATTGCCTGTTTTGCTTTATCTGTGCTTCTCAGAATACAATGTACCTTTTGTTAGTTATTGTAACTAACTTTCATTATTTATTGTATTAGGTCTGGAAAACACAGAACATTAATGTGAATGTTTTATGTTCCACTAGAAGTACATTTCCATTAAGCAAATTTAAAAGAGATTCAAAACAGATGGAGAGGGCTGGTAAAAAATAAAGCATATTCTTAGAGGTGCTCTGCCTAAATCTATTATTTTTTTCCATTTAAAACAAAATGTAAAATGCTACTAGTTCCTAATCATGGGCACTTCTGGCTAAAAATGGAATGTAATACTTGTCTGTAGTCTAAGCTCCCTAACAGTGTTCTATTGGAAAGTTGCAACCAGCTCTGATTTTTAAGGCTAAAATGCTACCCAATAGATGCTGTCTACAGATCTCCTCTTTTCTACCAGTAGGATTGTATTTGAGTACTTTGATTAAAATATTTCATGGGAAGAAAAATGATGTCTAAATAGTCAGGTTTGAAACCATTTAGGACTTTAAGAGTCAAAGCTAATCTTAAATGTATTCAAGAACTAAAGAAAAGGCCAGTTTAGATCCCAGAGAACTAATATAATTTGCTTACAGAAAAGATAAGCATTAAATGGGATGTCACAATCACACTCTGCATTACATTCTGCTTCCATGTGGACCAAAGCACCTCTCAGTACTCTGATCCTGGGGTAACAAAGACATGGATCACAGTTCTGGTTCTGAGATAAATAGTCATATTCTCCTGACCTGACAGATAAAAAAAATCCTAGACATTGATGCTCTATGGCCATTCAACACTTTTTAATACAAATATTAATGTTCTTTTGGATCATCCCTTTTCCAGGTTCTTCAGTGGAGACATAGATCAATCTTTAACGATTTTTTTTTTAAGGTTTCGTCTCAGGATGTATTGTTTCCTTCTGGATTTTGCATTCTTTCTGAAACATGGTGCAATCCTATTCTCTAAGCCTCTACTTTTTCCTTATATTTATTCATAATTCCTTCAATGTAATCGTTTTCTACTCTTTCTCTATTATATCTGTAAGCAGTATCTGCATTCTATCTACAGCTCAATGTACAGGTTGCAATAACCAATAATATGAATTGTCATCATTAGCTTTTATTAGTGATAGCACAGAAAACTATATTAGTTTATATACCTGTAGAAGGAGCTTATAACTCTAAAGCTATCAAAATATTGCAAGCAGTAAAAATATCACTCATTTTGGAAAAATTAAGGACGAAGTCTGGAAGAGTCTCATTCCTGTCTCAGAACCACATTGCTGCAAACTAGATAAAAAGAAAATGCTGTATATGTGTTTATATGCACACAAAACATATGGGTTCAACTAGTGTTGAGATGACAGATGTACAAAACACTCCCAAGTGCCACTATTTTTTTGTCTATTTTGACTTTTCATAGATCTTACAACCTTAGATGCTTTTCTAAGTTCCCTATTCCATGTAACCCTCTAAAACTTAAAACAAAACAAAGAAAATCCAACAACCCCCCCCCGAAAAACTGTTTAGTTTCTCCATATTTTTGTGTCAAAGCTATGCAAGACAAAGATGAGATTTCATCCCACCTATAAGGTGTGTAAGAAGACTCAGATGCCTTTTTTGTGTTTTTTGTGACTCATTCTTGAGGGCAAGACAGTGGTTTTCACAAAAGTAGATGCATTAGTGGATTTTCAATGACCTACCCAGAATCGCACTTGGGTGTCTAAGTCCATCTGATATATTTTATTAGACCAACTCAAATAGTTAGAAAAATTATTCTTTGCAAGCTTCTAAGTACAAATACCCTTCATCAAGCTGAGGAAGTATCTGCAGTTGGTCTGTGCTCTTCCTGGCTGGAATGAAATTTTTCAACTGAGTTGGTCTAATAAAAGATACTAGATTTCACAAAAGAACCTTGTCTGCCTCTGTTTTTAAACCAACATGCCTACAACCTATACTCCTGATAGGTGGAAGTCTGGCCTTCAAAACATTGGCTGTGAGTAAATGATAAAATAGTTTGGGTTACTTGAATTATGAAGATAATATAGATCTAATAGTATAAACCTGATGACATTCAATATGGATAAATACAAGGTGCTTCACCTCCAGGGAAAAAAACCCTACATCACGCTTATAGAGTTGGCCCTACTACACTTGCTAGCACCACAGCTGAAAGGGACTTGGGGGTCATGATTGAACACAAGATGAACATGAGCCATCAATGTGATGTCTCAGCTGGTGAAGTGAACCAAACTCTGGCTTGCATCCATAGATGCCTCTCAAGGAAATCTCAGGATGTCATCCTCCCACTGTACTTGGCTTTGGTGAGGCCAAAGCTGAATTACTGCATTCAATTCTCTACATTCAATTCTGGGCTTCACAACTCAAGAAGGATATGGAAAAGCTTGAGAGAGTCCAGAGGAGAGCCATCTTCATGATCAGAGGGTAAGAGAACAGGCCTTACGAAGAGAGCCTGAAAGCCATGGGACTCTTCAGCCTGCCTGGAAAAGAGCAGGCTCGGGGGTGACGTGGTGGCAA
>NW_017728998.1:34324756-34331933 GCF_001723915.1 Gavialis gangeticus
TGAGATGACAGATGTACAAAACACTCCCAAGTGCCACTATTTTTTTGTCTATTTTGACTTTTCATAGATCTTACAACCTTAGATGCTTTTCTAAGTTCCCTATTCCATGTAACCCTCTAAAACTTAAAACAAAACAAAGAAAATCCAACAACCCCCCCCCGAAAAACTGTTTAGTTTCTCCATATTTTTGTGTCAAAGCTATGCAAGACAAAGATGAGATTTCATCCCACCTATAAGGTGTGTAAGAAGACTCAGATGCCTTTTTTGTGTTTTTTGTGACTCATTCTTGAGGGCAAGACAGTGGTTTTCACAAAAGTAGATGCATTAGTGGATTTTCAATGACCTACCCAGAATCGCACTTGGGTGTCTAAGTCCATCTGATATATTTTATTAGACCAACTCAAATAGTTAGAAAAATTATTCTTTGCAAGCTTCTAAGTACAAATACCCTTCATCAAGCTGAGGAAGTATCTGCAGTTGGTCTGTGCTCTTCCTGGCTGGAATGAAATTTTTCAACTGAGTTGGTCTAATAAAAGATACTAGATTTCACAAAAGAACCTTGTCTGCCTCTGTTTTTAAACCAACATGCCTACAACCTATACTCCTGATAGGTGGAAGTCTGGCCTTCAAAACATTGGCTGTGAGTAAATGATAAAATAGTTTGGGTTACTTGAATTATGAAGATAATATAGATCTAATAGTATAAACCTGATGACATTCAATATGGATAAATACAAGGTGCTTCACCTCCAGGGAAAAAAACCCTACATCACGCTTATAGAGTTGGCCCTACTACACTTGCTAGCACCACAGCTGAAAGGGACTTGGGGGTCATGATTGAACACAAGATGAACATGAGCCATCAATGTGATGTCTCAGCTGGTGAAGTGAACCAAACTCTGGCTTGCATCCATAGATGCCTCTCAAGGAAATCTCAGGATGTCATCCTCCCACTGTACTTGGCTTTGGTGAGGCCAAAGCTGAATTACTGCATTCAATTCTCTACATTCAATTCTGGGCTTCACAACTCAAGAAGGATATGGAAAAGCTTGAGAGAGTCCAGAGGAGAGCCATCTTCATGATCAGAGGGTAAGAGAACAGGCCTTACGAAGAGAGCCTGAAAGCCATGGGACTCTTCAGCCTGCCTGGAAAAGAGCAGGCTCGGGGGTGACGTGGTGGCAACCTATAAGTACATCAGGGGTGTGCATCAGGATCTGGAGGAACACCTGTTCACCAGAGCACCCCAAGGGATGACAAGGTCCAATCGTCACAAACTCCTCCAAGACCATTTTAGGCTGGATGTAAGGGGAAAATTCTTTACCATCCAAGCCCCCAAAGCCTGGAATACACTCCTTCCAGAGGTGGTGAAATCAATGCCAGTATAAAACCCTGGAGAAGTGAGACGGTGAATCTGGTTCTGAATACTTGACTAGTCAATACTGGTCAGTAAAAGTAAGAGAAAGGTTTTGGAAGGTCCCGAAGAAGTGATGGGAAAAAAGTGTCATGCTAAACATCAAACACATTAAAATGGCATAGTAACATATACTAACATACACTTCTCAAAAGCATCGTGTTATTGCTAACTACCTATACCCTGTGCTCATTTCATAATCTTGCTGGAATCCTTAGACTGTACAAATGCTAAATATGAAAGCCTAATATGTAACTATTACCTAAAGCTCATAAATTTCATAGGCGCACTTTAACAAATCTTTGGGTTATGTTAGGAAAGAAATAGATTATATTTCACTTGCCAGTGCTCTTGTTTGCTACTATTTTGTTGCTGCTGTGGTAAGGCAGCAAATATGGCTACTGCTACTTTGTTGAAAGTGGATCTTTATAAATTCCAGTTGTCAACACAAAATCAATTCTGCTATGGGCAAAAGAGTGTTTCATCATTCCAATATTTGCACTCAGCTAAACCATATCCACAGGCTGTGTGTGTCTTCATTTATTTATTTATTTGGAACTGGGAGTACAACATATTTTCAGCTCAGCACTAAAGATCTGTGGCAAAATTGCATAAAGGCTGTGGAGTGAATTTTTCTAAGTAAATGAGTTCTTTGATTTCAATGAAAGAACAAAGCTTTTAGCTGGATATACTGTAGATTCTAACTGAGCCATGCTTCCTGGTCAAAGACCAAATGATACATCATTAATTAAAGACTAAAAATGGGAAAAGAAATTATGATTATATATCTTGGCATTCAATAATGATTTTTTCTTTCTCTTACACCTCTGGTAAATAAGCCAAGAACTTGGCAGCAATAGGGAAAAAAAACCCTCAGTTTGCAATTTCTTTTTCTATAGTCTTTCTTCTTCCAGTGAAAGTGTCTATAAAATTTTTAAAGGAAAGTAGGTTGCTAAAATGTACTTAATTTGCCATGATAGATTGAGTCCATGCTTCAGTGACTGTAATTGAATCTGTGACCTATTTCTTTAGTAAAGTAGAAATAGTCTCTTGGGTTTTTGTCACTACCATCTTTTAATGAAATTCAAAAAGACTGTCAAAATGTCTACACTTTTTCCACCAGTTGTTAATGTTATTACTTTACAATTTGTTACTTTTTAATTAATCTTAATAAATGTGTACACAGTCTACCTGGCACTTGGAAATGTTAGACATCAATTCATCACTGTCACACTGTAAAGTAAAATTAACAGGACTGAAGGGGCATAAAAGCATAGAATATCTAGACACATTTTAGTTCTACTTAAACATACTTTATATCTCTAATTCACAGGATCTGTATATTATAGCAGAACCACTCCCACAGCTGAAGTTAAAGATCTGTCAGCATTTTAATCATAACCCCTGACTGTTTCCAAGGCTTTGCTACTCAGCTTTAAAAATCAACCTTGTGAGGAAATTTGGCAAGGCTTTCTTAGCCTAGGAAAACCTTGTTTTTTAATTTAATAGATTTGACAGAAAATATGTTTCCTGTCTTTGAGCCATTTTGAATCCCAGTCCTCAGATCAGAATAATTTTAATAGCTTGCCTGCACTATTGCCTTTACAACAGGGTGGCCAACTTGCTGCATGTGTGGCATGTGCAGCTGTTTTGTGGGGCATGAGGCAGGTCCTAAAGGGAACAGGGAGAACAGCAGCAAATTTGAGAGGGAGGAGAGAGCAAAGTAATGGGTTGGGCAAGGCAAGGAGACTGAATTAGCATTGAGGGAAGGGGTAACATCTTCCCTCAATGTGGTACATCTGCCAAAAATGTTGGCCTCCATGTCTGTATGTTTTCCTTTGATCCTTTAAGGGACTGCTTTCCTTCAGGCATACATTAGAGCAGTCTCAGGGATCTTTTAATGCATGATCAGATGCCTTTTAAGAAGAGGAGGTACACTAAATAGTAACCAGTCACCAGGACCTCATGACATTTACCTTACAGTCTTGAAGGAGCTCAGATCTGAAATTGCAAAACACTTTACTGTAGTATGCAACCTATTACTAAAAACAGCCTCAGTATTGCTGAACTGGAGGGTTGCCAATGTAACTCCAGTCTTTAAAAAAAGGCTCCAGAGGGGCCTTGAGACTGCATTAGAACTTCTGTTCCTGGGAAACTGATAGAAGAAAAATTTTAAACAGAGAAAAACAATTCAGCACATGGATCAAAAGGACTTGCTGGAGAGAAATCACCATGGCTTTTCTGAAAGGAGGTCATACCGTATTAGTTTATATTAGTTATTAGTTTTATTAGTTCTTTAAAAATGTAGATCTGGGCAGTTCAGATGATTGTTGGGGCACCAGGGACTTGGGTTTCAAGCAAGAAGAGTATCCTGAGAGCCTATAGAATACCTTGGCACCATTCCAAGCTGATGAGGAGTCTCATGGTATCTAACAGCATCAGATGGTCAAGGGACATCTATGTCAAGCATATCACTGGCCATTGTCAATATGAAAAGCAACAGCTGAGAGTACCAGCCAGAAGCAAGAGTGGGGGGAAGGACTGATAGGGACCCCTCCCCACCACTACCCATACTATAGACCAGTTATTCTCAAGACATCTGATTTAGACTCCAGGCAATCCTTAGAAAATGTCAGCTTTTAGTTTTCACTCATTTTTGACTATGGAAAAATAAAACAGCACCTCCAATATTGATCTTCAGTACACTAATGATTATGTCATGTGTGTCTACTCAGTTGAAGAGCTCTAGGTCACTCTTGATTACTTCTGTGAAGCATACAGAATACTTGAACTCACTGTCAACTTAATGGTAACAGAGATATTTTACCAAACTACTCCAAACCAACCAGCTGTTCCTCCATTCCCATGCAGAGGAAATGTAGCAAAAGAGCTGGGAAGCTGTCTTGGCTAAACAGGGAAATCATGGTCCTCTTAAGGAAGAATAAGATCATACAGTCAATGGAAGCTAGGGACAGTCACCAAGGGGGACTATATAACTATGGCCCACAATTGTAGGGATCAGATTAGAAAAGCTAAGGCAGTGACTGAATTAAAATTAGCAATGGGAATCAAGGACAAGAATAAGTCCTTCTTTAGGTACATAGGGAACTGGTGGAAAATGAATGGGAGTGTGGGGCCATTGCTCAACAACTCAGGACAGCTAGTCACTGGCACTCAAGAGAAAACTGAAATCCTGAATGCCTACTTTGTCTGGATCTTCTACTGGGCTAAGGGGAAAATCATGCCAGCTACAGTACAGAATGAGCAGGGTTCAGAAGATCACCTTCCTACTATTGCTGTAGATCTGGTGTGTGATTAGTTAAAAAAATTGGATGTATATAAGTCAGCATGTCCAAATGAACTTCCTCCAAAAGTGCTGAAAGAGCTGGATGAAGTAATCATGGAACCCCTGAAGAACCTCTTCCAAAACTTAAGGTGCTCCAGGGAGGTCCCCAAGGACTAGAATAGGGCCAATGTTGTGCCCATCTTCAAGAAGGGAACGAGGGAAGACCCGGTAACTATAGGCCAATTAGCTTAACTTCTATCCCAGGGAAAATCCTGGAAAAATTCATTAAGGAGTCTATGTGCCACAGGCTTGCAGAAGGTAAAATTCTGAATGACATCCAGCATGGCTTCATTGTAGACAGGTCTTGTCTTACCAACCTCATCTCCTTTCACGATCAGGTGACTAGCCACCTGGATAAGAGAGAGGAGGTTGATGTTACTCAACTTCCAAAAAGCTTTGAATCTGGTTCTCGTGAGAATGTTCTCATGAGAAAATTGGAAGACTGTAGGCTTAACTGTGAGACAGTCAGGTGGGTAGGAAACTGGATGTGGGGCAGGATCCAGAGAGTTCTAATGAACAAATTGGTGTTGTCTTGGTAGGAAGTGGCCAGTGGTGTCTCACAAGGGTCGGTGCTTGGCCCAGTGGTATTCAACTTCTTCATCAATGATTTGGATGTCGGGATGAAGAGCTTACTGCCAAATTTGTGGATGATAATAAGTTGTGGGGACGTATGGTCACGCTTGAAGATAGGCTGCAGACACAGGTGGAGCTAGACAGGTTTGCACGTTGAGTGGACCAGGACCAGATGAAGTTCAATGTCAAGAAATGTAAAGTGCTCCACCTGGGGATGAAAAATCTTCTTCACACCTGTAGGCTTGGCAATGCCAACCTGACCTGCACTATGAATGAAAGGGACCTGGGGGTAATAATTGACCACAGTATGAACATGAGCTGGCAGTGTGATGCTGTAGACAGCAGAGCCAATGATACCCTGGCATGCATCAATCAATGCATCTCCAGTAAAACCAAAGAAGCGATTCTACCATTCTACTCAGCATTGGTGAGACCACAGTTAGAGCACTGCATCTAGTTCTGGGTGCTGCACTTTAAAAAGTATGTGGTAAAGCTTGAGACACTCCAGTAAAGGCCCACCTGTATGATCAGAGACTTGCAGGGCAAGCCATATGAGGAAAGGCTGAGAGATCAAGGACTCTTCAGCCTGAAAAAGAGATGGCTGAGAGGGGACTTGGTAGCAGCTTACCTCTATATCAGAGGAGTACATCAAGGGCTTGGTGAACAGCTAGTACAAACTCAGACACAGTAGGACTCACACAAAGCTGGTGGGATTCATCCCATGACTGGGTGGTAAACATTAGGGGCTACAGACTATACAGGCAGGATAGAATGGGGAGGAAAGGTGAGGGTGTGGCACTCTATATTAAAGAGCAATACATGTCCTCAGCTAACAGGAAGGGGTCAGAGGAGGGGCACATTGAAGTGCTCTGGTTCAGAATATATGGGGGACGTGGGGAAAGTGACTTAACAGTGGGGGTCTACTACAGACCACCCAACCAAGGGAAAGAGCTGGACCATGAATTCTCTGGCCAGCTTGCAGAGGCACTTAAGACAAGGGATGTAGTCACCATGGGTGATCTAAATTACCCAGACATCTTCTGGGAGGAGCAGTCAGACAGGTTGGACCGCTCATGAAAGTTTCTTGCTGAGACACAGGACCTCCACTTAACCCAGGAGGTGCACAGTGCCACCAGGGGGAATGCCCTCCTGGACCTGGTTCTGGCCACAGGCAATGACCTGGTGAGGGGAATCCAGGTTCTTGCCCACCTGGGTGACAGTGATCATCACTTACTGGAATTTACCATACAGCGCAGGCTGTCAAGGGCCTGCAGTAAGGCAGTAGCCCTTGACTTCAAGAGGGCCAACTCCAATGAGTCAAGGAGATTTGTAGGAGAGGCACTGGGGTCTTGGAGAGTTGGGGAACTGGCTGTCCAAGATGTGTGGTCGTTCCTTAAGGAGACAATACTCTGTGCCCAAGGGGTGACAGTCCCAACAAGAATCAAAGGGGGCAAGAGTGCTCAAAAGCCCCCCTGACTCACCAAAGGCATTCAGGAATGCCTGAAAGCCAAAAAAGAGGTGTACAACCAGTGGAAGGGAGGGGCTATCACCAAAGAGGAGTATACCTCCATCTCTCAGGCTTGTAGCGGGGCTGTTAGGAAAGCTAAGGCAGATATGGAACTAGGGCTAGCATGAAGGATCAAGGACAACAAAGAGTCCTTTTTTAAATACATAGGGAGTATGAAGAAAGCACCAGGTAATGTGGGAACCCTGCAGGATATGCTAGACAATCTGGTGGTTGCACCAGAGGAAAAGGCAGACCTTCTTAACAATTTCTTTGCTGCCATTTTTTTGTTCAGGGACCAGGACTCCCCCACTGAGATTCAGGATGGACTCAGGAGAGACTC
>NW_017728998.1:34336933-34340543 GCF_001723915.1 Gavialis gangeticus
GTTGCACCAGAGGAAAAGGCAGACCTTTTTAACAAATTCTTTGCCTACATTTTTTTGTGCAGGGACCGGGACTCCTCCACCGGGATTCAGGATGGACTCAGGAGAGACTCCACCAGGCCTAGGGTCAGGAAGGATTGAGTTAGGGAACTTCTGGAGGGGCTGGATGTGTTCAAATTAGCAGGTCCAGATGCTCTCCACCTCAGGGTGCTGAGGGAATTGGCAGGGGTTATTGAGGGGCCCCTGGCACAGCTTTATGAGCACTTGTGGTGCTCTGGCCAGGTGCCAGATGACTGGAAGAGGGCCAATGTGGTCCCCATTTTCAAAAAAGGGAGGAGGGAGGACCTGGGAAACTATAGGCCAGTTAGTCTTACTTCGATCCTGGGAAAGCTCTGTGAGAAGATTATCCAGGAGCACATCTGGGAAGGTCCGGCAGGGCAGACGATGCTTAGGGGTAACCAGCATGGGTTCATTAGGGACAGGTCCTGTCAGACCAACCTGATTGCCTTCTATGATCAGGTCACAAAATCATTGGACACAGGTGTCACGGTGAATGTAGTCTTTCTGGACTTCAGGAAGACCTTTGACACAGTCTCCCACCCCATTCTCATTAAAAAACTAGGTGACTGTGGCATTGATGCCTACACAGTCAGATGGGTTGCAAATTTGCTGAGGAACCACACCCAGAGAGTGGTGGTGGATGGGTCATATTTGACCTGGAGGGATTTGGGCAGTGGGGTCCCCCAGGGCTCGATCCTTGGGCCTGCACTGTTTAATCTCTTTATTAGTGACTTGGATGAGGGGGTGAAAAGCACCCTGTTCAAATTTGCTGGCAACACCAAGACCTGGGGCAAGTTGGGCACAATAGAAGGGAGGGATAGGATACAGCTGGACCTGGACAGGTTACAGGGGTGGGTGAATGAAAATAGGATGGGATTCAATAGTGATAAGTGCAGGGTACTGTACTTGGGCAGTAAGATGCAGCAGCATACCTATAGGCTGGAGAACTCCCTCCTTGAAAGCATGGTGGCAGAAAGAGAACTTGGAGTCATTATTGATTCCAAAATGAACATGGGCCGCCAATGTGGGGACACAGTCGGTAAGGCCAACCGCACCTTGTCATGCATCCACAGATGCATCACAAGCAGGGCCAAGGAGGTGATTCTCCCCCTCTATGTGACACTGGTCAGGCCACAGTTGGATTACTGCATCCAGTTCTGCATGCTGCACTTTAGGAGAGATGTGGTCAGCATTGAGAGGGTCCAGAGGAGGGCCATTCACATGATCTGGGGACAGCAGGGCAGACACTATGAGGAGAGGCTATGGGGCCTGAGCCTGTTCAGCCTTCACAAGAGAAGGCTGAGAGGGGACTTGGTGGCCATCTCCAAACTTACCAGGGGGACCAGCGGGGAATGGGAGAGACCCTGTCCACCCGTGCACCTCCCACAGTAACAAGGAATAACAGTCGTAAGTTGTTTGAGAGTAGGTTCAGGCTGGACATTAGAAGACACTATTTCACAGTCAGGGCAGCTAGGATCTGGAACCAACTTCCAACAGAAGTGGTGCTGGCTCCTACCTTGTGGGTCTTTAAGAGGAGGGTTGACAATTACCTAGCTAGGGTCATTTGAGCCCAGTATTCTTTCCTGCCCAGGGGAGGGGATCAGACTTGATGATCTACTTAGGTCTCTCCTGACCCTACATTTATGAATCTATGAATCTATGAACAGCTATTCACCAGGGCACCCTTGGAGAAAACTAGGAATAATGGTCACAAACTCCTGGAAGGCAGTTTCAGGCTCAACCTTAGGAAAAACTACTTCACTATTAGGGTGTCCAGACTGGAATAATCTTCCTCAAGAGGTGGTCCAATTGTCTACCCTGGAAATCTTCAAGAAAAAACTGTATAGGCACCTTGCTGGGGTCACCTGACCCCAGTTGTCTTTCCTGCTTGGTGCAGAGGGCTGGACCCAATGATCTTCTGAGGTCCCTTCCAGCCTTACAATCTATGAATTTATGAAACTTGGATGACAATCTGAAAACCAGTGAAAGGTTTGGAACATTACTACCAGCAATATCTTCAGAAACGCATTCAAATCAAGTGAAAGGACAGAAGAATGACTGACAACATTCTGGCTCAGTCAAACACCACCTGCATTGAAGCCATGTTTATACAGGACAGGACATGTCATAAGTATGCCTGACAATTAATTCCCAAAACAGGTCATATGCTTTCAGCTCACCAATTACCACTGTTTTAGACACTGGGCAAAATAAGTGATTCAAGGACACCTTGAAGGCCAATCTGAAAAATTTGATATTAATTTCCATACTTGAGAGACTCAAGCTCTGAATTCATAGAATCATAGAAGTAGGGTTGGAAGGGACCTTGTAGATCTTCAAGTCCAACCCCCTGCCTGGGCAGGAGAAAAATGGACTGAAATGACTCCAGCCAGGTAGGCATCAAGCATCTTCTTAAAGACCCCCAGGGTAGGAGCCAGCACCATTTCCCTTGGAAGTTGGTTCCAGATCCTAGCCGCCCTAACTGTGAAGTAGTTCTTACGGATGTCTAATTTAAACCTACTCTCCAACAACTTGTGGCCGTTATTCCTTGTTATGCCAGGGGGCACTAGGGGAAACAAGGTCTCTCCCAAACTCTTCTGGAACCCCCTAGGTGTCCCCAATGGTACTATGTATAATAAAGCATTAATCATTTTGAGTAAATTTACCTCACTGTGGAGGTGGAGAGATGAGATAAACAAAGGGGAAGTGCTATGATCTGACATCACCAAGATCTACTCCTTCCTCCTGAAACTATTTGCCATGTTTACAGTTGAACATGGGGCTCTCAGATTGGCCATCTCAATCACCTACAGTCTTACTGATAACTTCTCTGTTTACTGGAAGTCTGGTATCCTCATATTGAGGGAGTTCCACCACTGCTGATGAATGTGGTTCCCATGCACAAGGTTGTGCCTCTATGTGCCTCTATAGTACCACATAGCAGTTTCCCAATAATTTTACCCCATGTTAATGTAGGCTGCATAACTAACTGCATGTCTTAGACTGCATTAATATACAATGACTATACACCTATGTAAGCACCCTGGGTGCGGTCCTAATGCCTATGAGATAAAATATCCCAAAATATGCACACACAATGATGCGTTCTACGTTCAATGTTGCCACATGGGAAAGAAATCTTGGAGTAATTGTGGACAGTTGACTAAACATCAGATCAGCAGTAGTCAAGAAGGCAAATAAAACATAAGGAAGTTTTAAGAGAACTGTAAATAAAACAAAAAGTAGCATTATGCTCCTTTATAAATCTATGGTGAATCTACACCTTGAATACTGTGTGCAGTGCTGGTCCTGCACCTCAAAAATATGTAGCAGAAATAGAAAAAGTACAAAAAAAGGCAACAAGGATGATTTCAGGTATGGGGGAATGTTCATATGAGGAGAGACTGATAGGCTAGGACTTTTCATCTTAGAAAAGAGACACTTAAGTTGGGGACATGATAGAGATTTACAAAATATTAAATCAGCCTGACTTCTATCCCAGGGCAGATCTTAGAAAAGTTTATTAAAGAGGCCATCCTTAATGGACTGGCCG
>NW_017728998.1:34340969-34349204 GCF_001723915.1 Gavialis gangeticus
GCAGGCTCAGGGGTGATCTGATGGCCACCTATAAGTTTATCAGGGGTGACCACCAATACCTTGGGGAACATTTGTTCACCAGAGGGCCCCAAGGGATGATGAGGTCGAATGGTCATAAACTATTACAAGACCGTTTCAGGCTGGACATAAGGAAGAATTTGTTTATTGTCTGAGCCCCCAAGGTCTGGAACAGCCTGCCATCAGAGGTGGTTCAAGCACCTACATTGAACACCTCCAAGAGCAAATTGGATGCTTATCTTGCTGGGATCCTATGACCCCAGCTGACTTCCTGCCCTTTGGGTGGGGTGCTGGACTCGATGATCTTCCGAGGTCCCTTCCAGCCCTAATGTCTATGAAATCTATGAAAATGATGCAGAGAAAGTAGATAGGGATTTGCTGTCTCTCAACACTAGAACTAGGGCACTGGAGGCCACTTATGAGTGCTGCTACAATGTACCCACATCTAAAGGCCTACTAGCGCCAACACACTCAGGTCTTTCCCCTATTCAGTAGTCTTTCCTGGCATGACTTGATATTAAAATTAGTAGGGGAGGCTGCACAGTGGGCAAGGCATGCTTTTGAAGAGGCAGGCCCTGTCTGGTCCCCCCTGGCCTTGTTCCAGTTTTACTCTTACTAAGCCCTCTAGTTGGGGTACTTAGCTTGCTTCCTATGCAGATTCCCAGCTTCTCTTCATTCGGGGCTGCTTCCCGAGTCCTCTCACTACAGTTTGGACTCCAGTCTTCACACCTGTCAGAGAAGGCTCCAAGCCTGATGGCTTCCACAGCCAGACTGACTCTTCTGGCCTCAGGCCTGGGCTTATATAGAGCTCTCTGGGTCACACAAATCCTCTACTTCCCCTCCCTGGGTCATCAGGATCTGTCTGGATCTGGTGGCCATCTTGCTTCAGGTTTTCCTGCCTGTAACTTTGTCTCTGGCATCACCACTGAGGCACAAGCAGAAAAGGAAGTGGAAGTAGAGATGAAGTGAAAGGAAGCAAGAAGGAAGAGGGGGGAAATTAGAACCACATAACCAGGAAAGCAGGGGGAAGGGAACTCTTCAAGGGAAAGGATGCACTAGGTAAGACAGGAAAAGGTGCAGGGAGGAGGGTGATGGAGGGAGAAAGGGTCAGATACTCCTGGATCCCCTTCCCATTCTAGTAATGAGGTAGGGGCTGCCTTACAGGCACACAAAATGAAACAATCATGTAGTAGGCTTAAAACTAACAAAACAAAATTCTTTTTCATGAGAATATCATGAATTTATAGAATTCATTGCCACAAGATGCTGTAGAAACTGGTAGTATAACCAAGCTAAATGGAGACTGGATATAATATTTGAGGGGAGGTCCATCAGTAGCTGTTGAGTATGGTAGATACTAGTGCAGACTCTGAATCTGAACTTCATATATTTTTGAGTGCTAGAAGCTGCATGGCAGAGGAGTGGGTTGTGGGAAATTCTGGACATGCCTGTTCACCTTCCTCTTCAGCAGTGCTGGATTTAGGCTTAAGCTACTTAAACTACAGTTTAGGTACTCACAATATGAGGGGCCTCTAAATAACAAAAAACCCCCCACACTCAATATCAAGTTTTATAATAACCAGTTGGTAAATAAAAGAGATAAAGGAGATATGCGGAAATGACTCTCTAAATGTGGACATTTTCATTCTAATATGACAAAAATATATATACACTGGATTATTTTTATCATATGGGGCCTCTTAAACTTGTCATAGCTTAGGGCAGGGGCGGGCAAAATATGGTTCGCAGGTTGAATCCAGCCCACCAAGCCATTCTATCCAGCCCGTGGAGCCCCTAAAAAAAATTTAGAAAATGTATCTGCCCCTAGATGCCTATCAATGATGACAGGAGGCAGGGGCAGTAGGACCCAGGGGGAACCCCTGCAGGATTAAGTAGCCAGAGCAGCAAGTCTAACCTGGCCTTGCCCCCCTCTAGACCCCCAACCCCAAGCTGCAGCCAGAAGCCTCTGTCTACCAGGGGCTTCTGGAGTCTTCTGGCCTGGGACTTCTCCTACCCCCTGCACTGAGGGAAATACAGACAAGGGGATGGGGAGGCAGGGGAGGACCATGAGCGATTGCCCCTGGCCTCAGGACCAGCTGGGCTGGCTCCTGCAATTGCAGTGCTACAGCTGGGAACCACATGGTGCCAAAGCATGGTGGGTGGACAAGTGGGGCATTGGGTGGCCGTGGGGAAATGGCTGCAACAGTGCTGGGGAACGGGCAGTGAGCAGGCGCATGGAGCACAGTGACAGCCAGGCTGGAGTGTGGGGCCCACACCACTGCTGGTAGGGCCCAGAGCAGGGCAGCAGGAACATGGGGCTGGGCTGTTAGGGGCTCTGTGGAGCTGGGCTGCATTACTCAAGCAGGAGGAGGAGACAGCCAGCTCAGTTCCACAGAGTCCCTGGAAGCCTGGATCCATGCTCCTGCCACCCCACTCTGGGCCATACTGGCACTGGCCCTAGTGCACTGGCACCATGTGGTTCCTAGCTGCAGTGCTGGCATTGCAGGAGAAGCTGGGACATAGTGCCAGAGCAGCCACTGGGAAGTGGCAGCAGTGGCAGATGGGGGGCAAGTGGCAGCAAGCAGCAACACAGGGCCAGTGCCTCAGGAGCAGCAGGAGTGCCGAGCCCGGGCTTGCAGGAGTGCTGTGAGGGCTCTGTCTGCTGTGTGGGGGGGACAGGCTGTAAGCAAATCCTCCCCTTCTATGAGCCATGATCCTCCCCAGTCACCCTCTCTCCCTCACACTCACAGCCCCTCACAAAATGCACCTCCCACACCCATTTGCACCCCCCACTCCCACATCCATTTGCCTTCCCCTCCCCTACAAATCTCATGCATACACCCCTCCACACCCCACCTACCCAGAAACATATACCCACCCTTCCACCCACACCCTCCCACAATATACAAGAGTAAGACTTCATTTTTAGATATTATATTATCACCAACACTACACAAACGCACATAAACCAGGACAAAAATATTTTTTTAATGAAATTAATGAATGTTGTAGTACACGTTTGCTTTTTAGAATATAATTTGGTATTTTTCTGGGTCAGAGATGGCAAAACCCCTTGTTGAAAGGAGTATTTCCAGGGGGCAAGGGGAGGGACTTCTGGGGGCAAAGGTCAGGTGTTAGAGGGCAGACTTCCAATCCCAAGATGGCAACCAGGATGGGGACCAGGGGCTGGGGCACCTGTCAAGGGGTGGACTACCCATGTGACTTTCGATGGCTTGCCAAAATCCAGTAAGCCTCCACCCTAAATAATTGCTCACCCCTGGCTTAGGGCCTCAGCATGTCATAACTGCTCTTCAGTTTCCGCTCTGCCACTGTTTGGGATAGCACACTAGGTTTCACAGACCTGAGACAGTAAATGCCATTTCTTATGTTCTTATGTTATTCCTAGAGCTAGTAATCACTCAGGTCTGATGTGCCCCGCCATCCTGTGACTGGAAGCAGGTTTTCCTAGGCCTTGCTTTTATCCCACACAAACCTTCAATAGAGCAGCACAAAACAGATAACTAGGGCTGAATGTCTCTTCTTAGTGTTTTACCACAAAAAGTGGAATCATTAATATTATACCTTGGAAAATATTAACAGGATCTCTTGAGGGACTATTGTGCCCATAGAGTTTGTATGATCAAGGCCTTGCAAAAATGGGATTCTCAATGTATTTCTCTCATGAGTCTGGTGGATTATGCTGAACTATAAAGGGAGATTACACCTTACTTCCATATGCATCTCCTTGAAGAGATAAGTCATGACATTTTTCATAAAATGCAGTTTTGTACTCCCAATACAGTACTTTCAGCATGTCCTATTTTCCCTTCAAATACCCCTCCAAACCTTAATTTTTCTTGTAAGATAAGTTATCTGAATAGCAGCACTTGCCCTGTTTGTTAGTAGCATTGATAGACAGACCAAGGAACAACTGGCCATAGAGACACAGGACTCAGTTTCTGCAGAGTGTAGAAAGAAGTCGGAGCCATGAAGGAACCATTCCCCTCACTCCAATTCTGGACAGAGCAGGCACTATTTTGGCCTGTTGTCTAGTTCAGTGAAGACTCAGGTTTCTCCCAATCCCTGCCCTATCAACCAGACAGGAATCTTCAAAAAAAAAAAGGTAAGCAAAAGCTGGGTTGAGTCATTTTTAAACCATTTGGCACTACACCTACGTCAGAGATAACCCTTCCTGACTGTTTAAACTGCCAATTTAAACCCTTTTGTGCCAGTGAATAGAAGTGATAACAGGGCACAAGGAAAAACCCTGAATTATTTCTTTCACCAACAGAAATGGTCCTTCAGGTTATATTTTAAATACATCAGCAGGAAATTTGCTTAGGCACTATGATCTAGCTGATCTATAGGATAAATAGAAAACTCTAAGCTCCATTTCCACTAAGACAGAATTTTTAATTAGCACTAAATAAGTAACACCCTGTATTCAAAGTGACTGCTTCAAATGTAAACACTCTCCTTCGATTTTGAAAGAAAAGCAAATGGACTTTGATTTAAGAGCAAGTCATATAAGTATGGTACATTTTCTCAGCAAAAATACCATTGTTAAGGATGTTCAGCATATAGACTCACTAACCTGATGGACTGTAACGGCTTGAAAGCGGTCATTATGTCCTATTAGGGTACACAAACAAAAAGATTCCCTCAGCACACCTGAATATGCTCCAGAGCCGTTTCACTGTAGAGTAGCTCAAACCAAAATCTGCATTCTAATAACTGTAAGTTGTTATAATTTTACCTAATCTATTTGTTATTACCTGATTAAGTTTTCTAAGAGCTATCAATTAAAAAAGATAAAGCAGTGTTAAAAATTTACCAAAATAAAATCCACTGTCAAAAATCTAAGTGTAAAGATCTGATCTTAACCAAATATATCAACAATTAAGAGACAAATTTTCAAAGGGGTCCCTGCTCACTACTTATTGTGTAAATGCAGATTTTCATTCACAAACAATTTTGGTCAACAATTACACAAATTAGATGCCCATTACCTGATATGTAGGTGCAATCAAGTAGTTACACATTGTGTTCTCTTAGTTTTCCCTGTGATTTATGCCTGCAAGTCTGTACCAGCAATATAGGCACCAAATGACAATTTTTTTTTTGAAAATGTACTTCTTTGTGACCATGGCATGCAGAGATCACCTAACATTGCAGTGAAAAAAAAGGCGGGGGAGGGGGAGTAAAATGGTGGAGTCAACTGAAGAAAACAGATCTGTAGGTGTTTAATCTGTGTTAGTTTATTTTAGCTTCTTAAAACCTTCCTTCCCCAACTTTTCAGTGCTTTCAGAAATCTGTTGGGGAAATGTTGCATATCCATGTTTTACACACTAAAATTCTTTCCCCCAAGACTCAGCAACCAAATTCAGTAGGGTTTTCCCACTTGCTTCAGTAGAAGCAGATAATGGCTCCCAACATCGACAGATTCAGGATTTTAAAAAAGGCAGCATGGGAACAGTGACAGACACTGCAGGGGTAGCTGCACTTCCCCTCCTCCCAGTCACCCCCTACACCCACCAGCAGGGTGGGATAACCATGCCATAAGAGCAGCAGCTGGGGACTTTTTTTAAGTCCCTGAATCAGGAAATCATCTCCCCACTCTCCAATTTTGCCATCCACTCCCTTCCCCTCTGTGTTTCTAGTACATTCCATGCCTTCTCACTGCCCCGCTCACCCTCTTTACTCCTGCCTTTGGATGTAGGAAGAGGAGACCAACCTGCTACCACCATTTTCCTAGCTGCTTCTCCCCCACTACAGCAAGGGCTGTGAAAGGCAACTGCATGAAGAGCCAGGCTTGGCCAGAGGCATCTGTGGCAGTAGGTGGGTTCATGCTCTTTGCACCTCCTCCTGGGCTGATGGGGAACACCTGGGGGGATTGGGCAGGGAGAAGGAACTCACCCATCACTGCTCTTGCCACTGCTGCACCCAGTTGAACCTGTCTCCCTACACATCCCAGCTGGAGCATGCCAGGAATGACCATGCAGCTCCTTCCACTCCCAGATAAGCTGGGGGCAGGGCAGTGGTAGGCTAGGGAGAGAAGGGGACAGAAGAGGCCACTGAGCAAGGAGGAGAAGGGAGTGGGTGCCAAGACTGGGGAGAAAAGGGGGAAAAGAGATTCAGAGACTTAAAAAGAAATTCCCAGCTGATACTCCTTTATTGTGATCCAGAAGGAGGTTGCAACTATGCCACTGCATTCCCTCTGGATCCAACTCTGACTCCCTATTATATTATATCCAAACTAAGCAAAGGAGGGGATTTAAAGAAAACCTGAGGCTAAAAAGAAAGGCCTACAAAGGATGGGATTCACCACCAAGGAGGAATATTCTGCACTGGTCTGGTCCTGCAGGGAGCAAACCAGGAAAGCCAAGGCTGCAACTGAACTCCAACTAACTTCGAGCACCAAGGACAATAAAAAGTCCTTTTTCAGATATGTGGGGAGCCGGAGGAACAGCAATGTGACATAGGACTCTTGCTGAACCAGATGGGACAACTGACAACTGACTCACAGGAAAAAGCCAACCTATTAAATGGGTACTTTGCATCGGTCTTTCATCAGCCCAATGGGATGCCCATGCACACTACAGGACAGGGAGGTCCGGGTGAGGGAGATTCCCTGCCCTCCATTAATGCTGACCTCATGAAGGAACATCTTGAGAAGCTGGATACCTTCAAGTCATCTGGCCCTGACAATCTACACCCCAGGGTACTCAAGGAGCTGTCGAGCATCATAGCTCAGCCCTTGGCACGGATCTTTGAGAACTTCTGGCACTCTGGTGTAGTGCCCGAAGACTGGAAGAAGGCCAATGTAGTCCTTATCTTCAAGAAAGGGAGGAAAGTGGATCCGGCAATCTATAGGCCCATCAGCCTGACTTCTATCCTGGGGAAGATCTTAGAAAAGTTTATTAAAGAGGCCATCCTTAATGGACTGGAAGATGCCAACATCCTGAGGGATAGCCAGTATGGGTGTCACGGAGTAGGGCGCAGGAGCGGCCGTGATCTCGCTAGTGCCCCCTGCCGTGTCAAGTAGGCGATCCAGCACCCTCTATTCTTGCCCGCCACGTCTTGTTGGTATATATAGTTTTATATGGGAGGCTGCCTTACAATCCCCTTGGACACAGTGCTCTGCTTATACAGCCCCCCCATACCGGATGGGGTGACTTGGTGCAAACCCAGCCTTATGGGCTATGCGTGCCTCCAACCTCCCCTTTAGCACACTCCAAGCCTCGCAGATGTACTGGATGTTATCTGGTCAGTTTCCTGTATGCGCCCTGCCTGGCGCCCCGGGCTTGTCACGCAACTGGCGCCCCCGGGCTTGTCACGCAACTGGTGCCCCTTTACTGGCGCCCCTGGGCTTGTCACGCAACTGGTGCCCCTTTACTGGCGCCCCTGGGCTTGTCACGCAACCGGCGCCCCTCTACTGGTGCCCCTGGGCTTGTCACGCAACTGGCGCCCCTCTACTGGCGACCCTGAGCTTGTCACACAACCGGCACCCCTCCAGCGATGCCCCTGGGCTTGTCACACAACCGGTGCCCCTCCAGCCGTTAGCCTTCTCGGGCTTACTAATAATACTCTTCCCAATTGGGTTCAGGTGGCCTGATCCTTACCTGGCCCCTTTGACCCTTCGGGGTTCCCACTTCCGTGGAGCTCCTCAGAGACTCTTTTCAACTCGCACCCCTCCTGGGATTCCTATCAATAATAGGCGCTCACTCCGGGGCTTCTCTCAATATGTGCCCTCACTGGGGCTTCTCTCTATACATGCCTTCTTGTGGAGCTTCCCTCTAATTCGCGCCCACTCCTGGGCTTCCCTCTGCCCTCTCTGGGGCTTGTCCCGTGCTTCTTGTGCTCTCGCCATCTCTGGGGCTTGTCCCGCACTTCTCGCGCCCGGGGCTCAGGTGGCCCGTAGCCGTGCCTGGCCCCCGACCCTCCTCCTGGGTCACATGTCCGACCGGGCTAAATACCGCCCCACACAGGCTGGGGTCACAACCCCAAAACACAGCGCTCTCTGCCGCACTGGGAGCAACCCCCCACCTCCCTGGGGAGCTCCTAATGAGGCCTTCTCCATCCCCTTATAGCCTCACCCAGTCCTCCAGGGTAACAAGAACTCAACAGAACCATAAGCCCACTGGCTGTAACACAACAATAAGCCTTCTGGCTATAACATAAGATCTAGGTCCACCTGGCTCTCTTGCCAAGGCCTCC
>NW_017728998.1:34350171-34360799 GCF_001723915.1 Gavialis gangeticus
AATCCTGACTCCAAGATCTCTCTCTGCCTCTGTGCTGCTGAGATGGTCAGCCCCTAACCTATAACCATAATGCTGGTTTCCTCTCCCAAGGTGCAGCACTCTGCACTTATCCTTGTTGAACTGCATCTATGAGCAGATGACCGATCACCTGGACAAGGGAGAAGAGATTGTCATATATCTTGACTTCAAAAAAGCCTTTGATCTGGTATTCCATGATGACCTCTTGGCCAAACTGGCCAATGGTGGCCTTGGGTCCACCATGATCTGCTGGCTGGAAAATTGGGTCCGTGGTAGGGTGGTAATTGACAGAAGTCAATTGTCATGGTGCCCTGTGACCAGTGGGGTCCCCCAAGGCTCTGTCCTTGGGCCTACACTATTCAACATCTTCATTAATGATATGGACATTGGAGTCAGAAGTGGCCAAGTTCGCCGATGACACCAAACTTTGGGGCAAAGCATCCACACCTGAAGACACGAGGGCTAGCTAGGCTGACCTGGACAGGTTCAGCAAATGGGCAGATGAGAACCTGATGGTGTTTAACACTTAAAAATGCAAGGTTCTCCACCTTGGGAGGAAAAACTTGCCGCATCCTTATAGGCTTGGCAGTGCTACACTGGCTAGCACTACAGAAGAAAGAGACTTAGGGGTCATGACTGACCACAAGATGAACATAAGCCTGGAATGAGATGCTGCAGCTAGTAAAGCAACCAAAATTCTGGCTTGCATCCATAGATGCTACTTAAGCAAATCCCAGGACATTATTCTTCCCTTGTACTCGGCCTTGGTGAGGCTGCAGCTGGAGTACTGCATCCATTTTTGGGCCCCACAATTCAAAAAAGGATGTGGAGAAGTTTGAGAGAGTCCAGAGAAGAGCCAAGCACATGATCAGAGGTCAGGAAAACAGATGTTATGACGACAGGCTGAAAGCTATAGAGCTCTTTAGCCTGGAAAAGCACAGGTTCAGGGGTGATGTGATGGTCACCTATAAATTGATCAAGGGTGACCACCAGTATCTGAGGGAATGTTTGTTCACCAGAGCACCCCAAGGGATGACGAGGTTGAATGGTTATAAACTACTGCAAGACCATTTGAGGCTGGATATAAGGAAGAATTTTTTTACTTTCCAAGCCCCCATGGTCTGAAATAGCCTGCCATTGGAGGTGGTTCAAGCACCTACATTGAACACCTTCAAGAGTAAATTGGATGCTAATCTTGCTGGGATCCTATGACCCCAGCTGACTTCCTGTCCTTCCGAGGTCCCTTCCAGCCCTAATGTCTATGAAATCTATTAAATCATTCATACACAGATTTTAAACCCCATGGCTGCACTATTTGGCCAAGACAGCTGCTTGTAGAAAAGGCCAGTACTTCCTGGTCCATTCCTATACACACTTTTCCAGGAATTCACGAAAGGCAATAATATGAAGGCAAAAATCTCCATGGCTAAGGACAGACATTAAAAAAGCCGGAGCCTGAATTGATTCAACCTTTGCAGGTTAGTCTAACCTGCCTAGGTTGAATCAGTTTGTAATACGACATACATTCTCCCTGGATTGAGGCAATATTAGCATATGCCTGCAGTTTCTCAGGCCAGGACCCAGGAGGCCCTAAAGCATACCCTCAGCTGCAGGGAAACTATGCTGGGGGGTGCGTGGTCAGTCTGGGATGAACTGGCCAGGAAGAGGTTTATTCCCCCCTCTCTGACCCACTGGCAGGGGCCCAAGCTGGGTCTGCAGAAGCGAGGTACCATGACCACTGATGCAGAGTGGGGCAGGAAAGAGAGTTAGTCTCCCCTCTATCTCCACTGGCAGCCACCACTCACTCTGCTTGGGGCCTGCCCCCTCTAAGCAGGAGGGGGCTTATTCCATTGGACACTGCCCCAAGTGCAGACCGAGCAGTGGCTGCAGCTGGGCCAGGCAGACCTGACTTCAGTGACCGAGGGGCAGAGCAGGGAACAACCGCACTCCCTGCCCCCCCACCAGGGGCCCACTACAGTGGCAGGGTGGGGGCATGGCCAGATGCCAGCTGGCAGGAAACTTTGAGGGGGGTAGAGCCTTTGAAGGGGGCAGTAGCCTCTGTCATAATGTCAGGGAGCACAAGCCTCTTCCTGATGGGGGCACAGCATTGCAGGATGGGCAGACCTGCAGCGGGCTGTGCATGGCAGCACTGAGGTCTGGAAGTGGCCAGAGCTCTGCAAGCCCTCCAAAGCATCCCTGTGCTCTGTAGCAACTCTGCCCACCCTGCAGTGTGGCCCACTGCCAGGAAGAGGCTCATGCTTGAGGAAACCAAGGGGCACTTGGGGAAATTGAGGGGTTATTCCCCCTCCCTCCAGCATCCAGTGGAGGAGACAGCAGGGAGCTTATTTTGCCACAGGGAGTGAGCGCTGTGGCGATGGCAGGCAGACCTGGCTGCTAGTGGGGTTAGAGGGGAGATTAACCCTCCTGCCTGCCTCCCTCTGTCAGGGGCCATGGTCCCTCACTGCTGCAGCAGTGAGGGGGAAGTGCCCAGAAGACCTGGCTCACGTCCCTGCCGGTGGGATGGAAAGGGGAGAATAAAACCCTTCTCTGGGTAGATCCCTGCCTCTGCCTGTCCCCACTCTGACTGGGGAGCAGAAGGGCAGGGCCAGCCCAGCTGGGCTGGAGCAGAAAGCCCAGCCCAGAGAGCATGCCTGGATGATGAAGGAGTTTGGTTTAAGTTAAACCAGGAATGGGTCTTGGACAGACATTACATAAACTGGTTTGACTGAAATCAGTTAAGTCTGATACTACATTCAACCAGGTTAATTTCAAACTAGTTTCGGCCATTTTCAAACAGGTGTATGTGCACTGAATATCTGTTCTGTTACAAGTTTGAACCAGTTTCTGATCACTTAAACCAGTTTATGTGTAACGTCTGTTCCTAGCCCATGAGACTACTTATGTGGTTAAAAGTATGCAAATGCTTAAGTGCTTTGCTGCATTAAGTAATGAGTTCAAATGAATTTAGACATGAAGGTCTGTTCCCACAGAAATTTGTCTGTGAGAGCATAACTATGGACATCACTATCCTTCAGTTAAGATTTGTTTAACTGGAATCTAATGAACTGGTTGCACTACATTTTAAACATGCAAATGAAATTTATGGGTAATAGGTATGGAAATTGTAGATGCAAAGTGGGATGCTCATATGCATGGGAGCACGCAGAATGCTATTCCAGGATTCTTTCACAGAGACCAGTCCTAAATTAATCTTCACACAACTGAAAACATTAGAAAATTGAAAACCTTTGTCATTTTTATAGAATCTCTAGAACCGGGGTGTCAGATGTACAGGCAGCCGGCCTGCAGAACCTTCCATCCACCCTGCCAGTAGTCTAGTGGTCTATCAGAAGTGCATTGGAATGAAATTCAGGACCCTAGACTCTGATAGACATGACTATAAGCAGTAGCCCCTGGCTCTGCACTGCCATGTGAATGTAGCTCCATGCAGCTACATGTCCCTGGCTCTGTGCCACTGCTTGGGCAGAACTCTGAAGGAGAGTAGATTTAGATTGGACATCAGGAAGAAATTCGTTACAGTGAGGGTTGCCAAAATATGGAATAGACTTCCAAGAGAGGTGGTGCTTTCCTCTACCCTGGATGTGTTCAAGAGGAGGTTAGACAAGCACCTGACTGGGGTCACTTGACCCCAGTGCTCTTTTCTGTCCAGAACAGGGAGTCAGACTTGATGATTTAATAGGTCCCTTCTGACCCTAGAAACCTATGAAATCTATTAACTCCATGTTGTCAGGCAGTGGCATGGAGCTGGGGGTGTGTGGCTTTATGGAGCTGTGTCCATGTGGCAGCATGGAACTCCAGCTGGTCAGCAGTGCCAGGGGCATGCAGCAGTGTGGAACCAAGGGAATATGGTGGCACAGAACCACAGTGAGAAGCAGTGTGGAGCCAGGGGCATGAATTACCAAAAATTCAGGGATGGGTGATAGTGTGGAGTTCTGGCCATGCAGCAGCATGGAGCCAGGGGCATGCAGCTTCAAGGAGCTGTATTCAGGCAGTACCATGGAGCTAGAACTAGGTACACACAATGGCATAGACATGGACATGACTATGGATAGCAGCTACCAGGGCATGCACCACTACCTGACCATGGTTTCAGGCAGCTGCATGCCTCCAGCTTCATACTGCTGCCTGGCCAGAGCACTGTGTTGGTATGTGCCCCTGGCTCCTGGCCAACTCATGCCTTTAGCTTCACACTGCTTGAATGTGGCTCTGTGTAGCCACTTGGCCCAAACCCACACAGCTGCCTGAGCATGGCCCCACAGATCCAGCCCAGGAAGAACCTCTGCAATCCGGGTCCAGCTAGGGGCTTGAGATGAATTAGACACACTTGCTCTAGAAGAAATAACCCAAATAAACCTTCCAATGTATGCTTACCAGTACTTTTAACTGTAAGGACATTCACATAACAAGTTTGAAAATGCAGATGCCAGAACAAATTATTTCAGAAAAGAACTGAACATGATACATATGCCCACATTTATTAGAGAAAGAATACATTGTTTTATACTTCTTCTCAAAAAATAACTGGTATAGGAAAAATAAAGGAAATATTTAGTATGTATAAAGTCCCAGATATATATTAAAATGATGCAATGTCCAACAGATGGGAGAAAATAGTTTGTTTATTACCATATTCTTGTTATTATAGGAAACATGCTTCCAAATGGCATTATAAAGGATGCCAACCTCCCCAAGTGTGGCTGATGACTGAAAGTTGAGTTAAAAGAAAGGCCAGATTCTCAGCTCTGTTTCAAAGGAATTATTCCAGTTTTCAGCATTTGAGTATCTATCTCACATGAAACAAATTTAACAATTCAATTAAAATAAAAATACCTTGAGTTTGGCCAACAAGCATAGAATCTGCTAGAATAGAATTTTAAGCATGACTGCTTATATGATTTTTCCATGCAAGTTGTAGACTATTTTTTAAAATATTACTGCATTGAAAGATACAACTGAAATGGTCTTTTTGTAATTTACAGATTTTTAAAGGATGTTTCAATTATAATCTTTCTGGCAAATAAAATATTTCAGCTCATTATTGATCTAACAGAAAGGAATCAATTTTGTAAAAAATAATGCTAGAAGCAAGGAGGACAAAGTTGCAGGCTAGGAAGATGGCAGCAGAAATTTAGAGCTTATAGGAGAGATTGACAACATTATTACATTTCCTTCTTATCTTGGTAATTTTATCTTGATTCCAGGCCCACCAGGCTTTGATCATATGTAAATTAACTCTTCTGAAGGGAAGCTTGTGTGTGTGCGTGTGTGTGCGTGTGTGCATGTGTCTGTGTGTGTATAACCAAAAAAACCAATAGCAAGAATCAGAAATGTAAAATTTCTTCATTAGTCCTAGGATCATTTTGTAACTGTCTGTAAGAAATTCAAAAAAGGGGGAAAGTGGAAAGGCCTCTGCTAGCAGGGAGGGAAAAAAGACATTTTTTGAATTATGAAAATCCAAATGCAGGTAATTATGAATCTGAACAGCTATTTCCAGACTGAAAAGATACCAGAGTAATTCCAGTAATGAAAATGAATAAGACCAAGTAATGGAATTGTCTGTAGAACACAAATGCCATGGCTACAATTTCTACACAGATGGAAAAATGGGGAAATGAGTTCTTAAAAATAATGTGGGGGAATTACAACTCTACATGAACATTAACATTTTCATATCAGATGCATCAGTGATTATTTCTGGCCTTCATCCTGCATGAAGAGGTACTAATGTATACTTTGTGCCCCATTCCACTGTTGTACTATTAACTTCAGTGGGAAAAGGAGCAGGTCTTAAACCCATTTAGCATGAGCAGATACTTCAGATAAAGGGGCCCATGTTAGTGGTTCCAGGACAGTGTTAGACTTTAATAATTCATGCAGGAATGATTTATTTTACATATATGCATAGCATATGAAAGATGTGCCTTATACTGGAAATGGTACCTTATTATGTGATCCTGAAAAGAACAGAGATGGTCTTGATTGCATGGGAAAATGCCAGAACTAAACACTGTAGGATTCAATATTTTGGAACTGCAGACAGGGAAAGAATGGAGCAGAGAGAAGAATAATACTGCATTACATAATGATTTTTAAGCTTTGCATGTAAAGAATATAAAAAAGAGGGAACGTATTTAGAATGTAGTAGGGCTTCTAGTTAAACTGTTTTCCATTTAAAGACTTTGAAAGACAAACTATTCTTCAAAGCACTAGAATTTCAATAGGAGGGTGAAATATTCTCATCTCAAGCAATGGATAAGAAACCATTTGGCAGATGGTCAAAAGTTTAGGAAAAGCCACACAAAGAACAACAGGATGAATAGAAAAAGTGGCCTCAAAGCACTGAAATGGAACAACAGAAGTTAGGAAAGGTCACTCACAACAGTAAAACCATTGAATATTTTAATCACAGACTGATTCTCTGTTGCTCAGCACCTTGCTTCACCTACACATGTGCACCAATTCAAAGTGGGTGCAAATCATTATTCAAATGTGATAGCATTACTTACGCACCTGCCCTGTGTAAAAGATTACACAAAGGTTCAGGGCAATACAGAACCCAATCCTTTGTTTGGGTAATATATATATATATATTTGAGTTAACAGGAATGAAGCTTTGCATAAATATTTGTAAAGAGTTCATAGTTCAATTCAACTGAAAAATGAAAAAAGAAAACATTAGGGAAATGTCTTTTCTGCTTTAGAGATATTTGTTCTAAGGATGAGAAACTCTTTTCACCCGAATATTTATACCTTAAAATTCAACTGCCATTGCTATTCACTAGTGCATCAGCTTGCAAGGATAACTGGAACATTAAAGAGTAAATTCAGTTTTCACCAATCAAAATGAAGATTCAGGGATGTTTATGCAGGAATAGCTAGGAAAGAGTAACTGACTGACTGGATGTCATAAAGGTAACAGTGAGAGAGGAACAGCTTTTAAAAGTGGTAGATTCCACTTGCTGTTAAAGTAAAATTCAAAGAGTTCAATAGGAAATAATACATATTGAGTCTTGTAATTTAACCCTTACATATAAGGTAGTGATAACAAATCTAAACCCAACTAAGTTTTCTTTTTTAAATTTTCTTTTTCAATACTTTTCTCCATCATAACACAATAAAAATGAAGAAAATAAAAACTTTGATCTGATATAATGGTTATATAAAAGAAATTAACATCATAAAAATAGGTATTTGTGTACTGACTAGAAACTGACATCTTTCACCACAGATAGGAAGTAACAGTAAGGGAGATTACATCTGTTGTATTTTCTCTAATATAAATTGTCTCAACCTTGTGTGTTCCTCAGTGGGTGCATCTACACATGAAATTAACGCAATGCAATAAACTTTGGAACAGTTTGCATTGTAGTTAACTGGTCCTGGGTGCAGCATCTACATGCACACTTGGGGTAGCAACAGCCCTGGGCTGGTAGCAGACTGAGAGGGTGGAGGGGCTGGCTGGGGCAGAAGGGTGCAAAACCTGAAGAACCATGTGGCTGGATGGCAGGCAGCTCCCATACTTTAGCATGCTCATGCCCCAGCTACCCCCTGTCACCATTTAATAACTCAGCCCTAAGATAGTACTGACCCTAGTAGTACAAAGATAAAGATGGCGAAGATGACGAAGACACCCCTACCCGACCCAGGGTAATTTTCCGCAAGTCAGAGCATGCATGGCATAGGCATTCCCTGGGGATAACTAGTGGCGGTACAAGGTGTTCCACCTTTAGTTGTCCCCAGGGAACCAAATGTCCATTCACATCTGGACATGGTCAGTGAGTGAAAAGTACATCCATGGAATTAACTCTTTTTAGCCTTTAAAATGGAATATAATTTTACACTGTTTTATTTCTTATAGTATATAGGCTTTGCTTGTAGGATCAAAATAGGGAGATGAACATTACCAAGTCAATAATAGTGCTAATAAAATACTAATATCTATAATAATAGTCTAATAGTAGTAGGTAAATACTACCTGATAAGTAGTATTTAGTTGATACTTGGTATGTTTTTTGATCTCTACTCAACCCCCATTGAAGTGCTTTTTGCTCTTTTCTTCTCATTTGCTAGGTCATCTCCTCCTCCTCTAATGGCCACTGAAGACCGGAATCATTTTTATTAATTTCAGGGTCCACATTCAGTAAGTGTCCTGAGCTTTTACCTACTTACATTTGATAAATGCATTGCTTCATTATCTTCCCTTTCACTTCTACTGAAGTACATCACTGGTCCTAATATCTGTTTTGGCAGACCTTCCCTCCCCCCCACTTTGCTCTTCCCCCATAATAATGTGCAATGAAATATCTGAAACTCCTCAGAAATAAGTTATGTACTGTCTTATGAAATAAGTCTCCTCAGATAGCCCTGACATGACATATATATATATATATATATGATAATGTTGTAGCCATGATGTTTCAAAAATATACTAGATGTAAGGAGATTTGTGGGTCATATCTTTTACTGGGCCAACTGTATGGTTGGGATAAATTTAGGGTGCAGAAAGAAGTGACAATTATTACCTGCTCTGGTCACAGAAAGCAATCTATAGCCATGACCAAACACAAGTGCATGGCCAAGAGTGGTGCAGCAAGACAGGGGCCAGAAGCTGGCTTTGAGGAATTAGCTTTGGTTTGGCAGGCACTGGGCCCCTAACCCCTGTCTGGCTGTGACACTCCTGGGCAGTGGGTCCCTGGCCCCTGTCTGGTCACATCCTTCTTGGGTGCTGGTCCCCTGGCCCCTGTCTGGCTCTGGCTTCCACTCTGTCCACTCCAGGCTAAACAGTTGCTCGAGTCTTCAGTCTGCCCCTGGCAGGGCTCCAGGTGACTGCATGCCCCATGGGCACCAATGGAACCTCTGTATACCATCCCTACAATCCCAACTCAAACCACTGGTGTAAAACAAACTCCAACACTAAGACTATAACATACATAAACACTAAGGCTTAGGGTTACCATATTTCTAGGTCCAAAAAAGAGGACACCTGTCACAGGCAGGGGGGCAAAGTGGGGGTGGGGAGCAAGGAGAATATAATGGTGGGGGGGGACAATGACATGCCAGTGCCCTGCCCCTGCCCATTCTGTTGCCCCTCACTGACAAGCCACCCCCCCACCCCTGCTGCTGCCCCTCACTCTGGACTCATTGATCCCAGCCCTACTAGTGCCCCTCACTCCCAAACAGCAGTACCCTGCCCCCCCCAACTCCCTGCTGGTTCCCCTCACTCACAACCTGCTGCCCCCTGGTGCTGCCAGTGCCCGGCACACCCAACCCATAGTCACCCATCCCATCCCCCATGCCCCTCACTCCTGATCTGAAGCCCCCTGACCTCTTGCCAGCCCTGCTGGTGCCCCTCATTCCAGACCCACAGGCCCCTGCCCCCCAGCCCTGTTGGTATCCCTCACTCCCCACCCACAGCTCCCTGGAGCTGCCAGTGCACTGCACATCCAACCCACAGTCACCCATTGCATCCCTGCTCATGATCTGCAGCCCCCTGCCCCCCTCCCAGTCCTGGTGGTGCCCCTCACCCCCTACCAACATCCCCTGTCCCTCAGCCCTACTGGTGCCCCTCACTTCTGACCTGCAGCCCCGTCCTGCCCTCCATCGCTGCTGGTACGCCTCACTCCTGACCTGCAGCCCCTGCCCCTCAGCCCTGTTTGTGTCCCACACTCTGGACCTGCAGCCTCTGCCCCCAAAGCCCTGCTGGTGCCCCTCATTCCCAACCTGCAGACTCCTGCCCCCCCATCCTTGCTGCCCAAACACCTCCCAAATTGCATGAGCGCAGGTGCATGTGTGCACATACACACATACAAAACACACTCACTCTGACTCTTTCTCTCTCTTTCTCTTACCTAGGAACTTGCTGGAGCCCACACAGGGAGCACATGATGCCTGACAGCTAACCCCCACTGCTGCAACCCCCAGGCAGCCAACCTGTGAGAGCAGAAAACCCGGACATTTGCTCTTATTTTAAAAACTCACACAGGCACAGCACAGGGGCCCAAAAAAGAAGATATGTCCAGGAAAACCCAGATGTATGGCAAACGTAAAGCTACAATATAACATGAACAGGAAGCAGCCCTCTGCCCCTTTAAGAGGGAAATCTTTCCCTCACTCCTCATCTAGGATAGTCTCAGTCCTGGGATATAACTTAGTGAGCTCCTGTAGCCTCATCATGGATCCATATGCAGTCTCTTCAGGAGCCCTGCTGCCAGAAGCTCTTTACCTGTGGCTAGCCCAAGACTCAGGCTTATATCCCCCCAGGGCCATGCCCCCTTCCACTCCAATTGCCTCATTGCCACACTGACCTGCAAGCTGCTTCATCCTGCCTGCCCTGTAGTGCTTCCTGGCTGGGCTGTTTCTGCCTTAAAGGAACAGAGAGCCCCAGACACCTTCCCTACCCACCAGTGGACAACCCCCCACAAGGACCAGCCAGCCCCACTCTCTGAACCCACCAAAACACCTAATATAATAATACACTCCCAGTGCTGGTTTTACCAGTGTCCACTGGTGCTGGAAGACAATAGAAGTAAGTTGGGTTGGGGTTTGCCCCATCCTACCCCCCCCCACTTTAAATCCACCAGCCTCCCCAA
>NW_017728998.1:34361003-34366111 GCF_001723915.1 Gavialis gangeticus
TGGGTGGGGGTTTGCCCCATCCTACCCCCCCCCACTTTAAATCCACCAGCCTCCCCAATCCCCCTGCCTCTCGCCACATGTCACCTTACCTCTATCAGGCTCCTGGGACCTGTGAATACTGGTAAAACTGTCCCCAAGATGGGTTTGTGGAATTGGGGGCAGTTCAGCAGCATGGGGCTGGAGGAGTTTCGGGGGGGGTTGGGGGGATTTGAGATTCTCTCTAATCCTGCTAAACCCCACCCCTGCAATCCCTCAACCCCCCTGCATATCCCACTTGCCCATCCAATCCTCTCAAACCCTCCCAGACTCCACCAACTCTAACCTCCCCAGATGTCTGTATGTACCCTAAAGTTACATGGATGTCTTTATAAGTGTTGTACAGAAAGACTGCCTAATAACTGTAGCTGCCTTTTGCCATAATTTTGCAAAAACTCATTTGCAAAAACTCATTTGTTTCCCTTATAACTGTGATGGGGTGGGGGGTGGGGTGGGGAGGGACAAGTGATCTAGAGAGGGCATAAGAATAGAATCTGCTGCTATGGACCTAGCTATCACTGTCACCCAGAGCACAGAAAGTGCCCACTGTGTCTCTGCCTTTCTATACTTGCTAGAAGTAAAAGAAATAGCCATTCCTGTATCTTTCTCTGTTTACAGTATCACAATAAGTATCCTTAAATTAACCTATTTAAAAAATAACACATTTTTTTCTTTGGCGATCAAATACTAAAGGTGTCTACACTGCTCCTGCTACTGGTAGTTCTTTCTTATACACAACAAACAAATTTAGAGTATAGTATTCCCCCCAAAAAATCAAAAAAAAAATCAACTCTGAAAGCCCCATCCAAAAAATGTACCAAAACAACAAGATGCAGACAATGTTTAGCCTCCTCCTAATTGGTTTCAGAGATGAAATTTATATCATCTGTTAAAACAATGTGGTAGGCACAATGTTTTCTTCAAAGTTCTATTATGTCTTTATTGTCCAACTCACCAGGTTCTTGTGGTAAACATAAGTCTTAAGCAGTGAAACTGCTTTTTGGGGGGTTTTTTCCCCCCCCAGGCAAAGTAAGGAAAACAGCCTTTTGTTTAACCATACCTCCAACAACATTTGCATAGAAATATTGTTCAAGTCTCTGAGTACATATTGCAAAATTATCTTCTTTTTCACTACCTTGGAAACTGTCCATATGGCCATATGTAGCTATTTTATATCTGCTGTTTCTTTTCTTTTAAAACCCCATCCTTGTTGCCAGTTTTCTCCGTTATGTTTTTGCTATCCTCCAAGCAGTTAAAAAGCCCCCAATAGTAATAATCTATGTAAAAAAGCAACAACAGAATAGCACTTTACTTACTTTGAATCCAGAACAATAATTTCCACAAAATAAAAACCTGATCATACACACCCCTAGAAACCTCTTATCTGAAAACTGGAAATAGGCACCCCCTTAAAATTTCAAATGATAGCACAGTTTCTTTTAACACAGTACATCATCTGCATACCTTTATAGCCTGACTTTCAAGAATCAGGCTGCATATACCTGTAAATGTATAATAGACCACAGAGATGCATGGTATGTTCAAATCTCTTCAGTCATATCTATCTAGATTTGCATTTGTAGGTCATCTAATTTTTGAAAATTAGGCTTCATGTCCTCAGCAGAAGTTTACAGACAGACCCAGGTGAAGCCTATTTGGAACATGAGTTGGAGACTTTAGTAAAATTACCATGGATTACCATTGACAGTAGTATCTAGTCCTTAATATAACAAATGGGATGTTAGTCAGGAGAATAAGCTTGAATAATTTTCCTCTTATGAAAAATATAAAATAATCTTTAGCTTCTGTCTAGGTATGAATGAATATGAAGCAGATCAGTGTTTTAACCAGAGGAATCCTGGCCTTCATATGAAACAGACAAATTCTTCCAAAGAGAAGTGTTTCTTAGTGTGGCATTTATTTTTCTTTCTTTCTTTCTTGGCTGTATCAAAATCTGTTTAATGAATGGCCATATTATACTAAGTGTTTACATTAAGTCCTGGATATTTAACAACAGAGGTTCAACCGTGTCTTTGAAAACTGGGAACAGATCATATCAAATTGAATTTTTTCCTTGAAATTAGCCATTGTACCTTATGGGATGCAGATAGTACATTTAGGATGCATCTGCATATGCAACTAGTGCTTAAAAAGTCGACTGCACAGCTCAGGGATATAAACGTAGAGTATGGTATTTAAAGCATAGTATTTAGAGTATGGATACTCCTGCTGTGCTCTGTTACTATGTGGCAGTCAAGGGGAGCTGTAGGCTCCCCCAGGTGCCAGCCCTGAGCTTACAGGAGAACCAGTGTCAGGACTGAACTCCAAGGATGTGGGGGAACTTTTCTGCCTCTGGAGCAGCTGCCTCCCATCCCACATGCCTGCTGCCCAACCTCTGCTCTGATCATGGAGCTGCTCTTATCATGGACAACAGCCCTACGATTGGAGCTGGGGCTTGGACATTGCTTCCTGCCCCCCAAAACAGGCAGAGCCAGGGCTGGGAGCTTCCTGCTGCTGAAGACAGGGAACAATGTCCCAGCCCTGGCTCTGATTGTGGATCCAGGGCCAGAAGCTGCATGGCGCTGGGGGCAGGAAACAATGTCCCAACCCGAGTTTGCAGAGCCGGGGCTGACAGCTTCCTGCTGCTGGAGCCAGGGAGCAATGTCCCAGCCCTGGCTCCATTTGTGGAGCTGGGGCCCAGAGCTGTCTGCTGCTGGGGGCAGAGAGAGATGTCCCAGCTCCAGTTCTGATCATGGAGCTGGGGATGAAAGCTGCCTCCTGCAGGAGCAAGAAGATATTGGAGCCCACACCAGCAGCAGGTAGTTGCTGGGAGAAGGGGCAATGTCCCAGCCCCAGCTCGTCTCAGAGCTGGAGGCAAGAGCTGCCTGCTATGGGGACAAGGGACATTGTTCCTATCCAGGCTCCAGGATCATAGCTGGCCTTGACAGCGGGCAGCTCTGGGGCAGTGGGATTGTTCTCCCACCCGCTGCCCAGGCTGACTGAGAGCAATTTGCTCTCTGTCAGGGATGTAACCATGTGCTATTGTACTAGTTACTGCACAGTAAATCTACCACTTGTATTTACAGGTAGTAGAAAACCATGCAGTAGACTAATTTATTGTGCTGCAGCTACTAGGTAGGGTTTCATAGTGACGCCGTACTGTGCAGATTAGTCTACTGTGCAATAAAGCATCTTGTGTAGACACACCCTTAGGCTGCATCCAGATGATATGCTTGCAGTGCCACAAACTACACATTCAGCTGTTCTACACACTGCAAGGGAGCAGTGTGTGGGCATTTTTTGACCCTTGGATAACCAGGGGTCAAAACAACCTGTGGGAATAAAAAGTGGAGCAGCGCATGCGGGGGCAGTGCATGAGACTCAGAACTAGAAACAGCTAGCCGGAGCCATGCTCCAGCTGCTGGCCAGGCTCCGAGTGGTAGAATCACGGCTCCTGGAGTCCCAGGAGGCCCCCAGGATCCCAGGGAAGGCTACTGGGGTCAGCTCAGTGCTGGCCTCAGCCTCCCCTACCCCAGAGGGTTCGTGGCACAGGCATTCTCTGGAGACAACTAGCAGCAGCACAAGGTACATACAAGATAACACTTAGAGGAACATACAAGTGCTATGTTTGGATCAAATTCCATGGTGTGCAAGCATTCACAGGGCTTAGGTTGCCCTAAAAATGGTGTGCCCAATCTAAAGTTAGTTTACATCAGAGGTGAACTAACTGCAGATTGATAAAGGGTTAAACCAATCTAGCAACAGTTAACCTAACTTGTGAATGCCTGGATGTATTCACAGCACAGCCCTGGGGCTAAGAAGGGATATGCTGTGCTTATACCTTTCAGACCCTGACCAGGTTACTTTTAGCTCCCTGACGACTCACCTCTGCAAGACTGGGCAGCCCCCTCTCGCCCCCTCTCATGATTCATTGACCCCCCTAGACTTACCTACCCTCCCCGGCTCCTCCCAAATAACTTACCCCTGTCTGCTACCAGCAAGTAAAATCACCTGCAGTTCAGTTGTAGAGTTGTTAGCTTTAACCATGTTGCCTGAACCTAAGCCAGGCTCCACAAACTGTTGTTTGCATCCTTAGTTTTACTGTAATACTGCAATTAGTTCTGCAACTACCATGGGATTTTTTTTTGTTTTGTTTTGTTTGTTTTGTTTTTTTCTGGGTTTTTTTAGGACTGGAAGGCACCTTGGAGGATTATGAAGTCCAGTCCTCTGCCCCAGGGGCAGGAAGTCAGCAGGGATCATAGGATCCCAGCAAGATAAACATCCAATTGTCTCTTGAAGGTGTTCAAAGTAGGTGCTGGAATCATCTCTGGTGACAGTCTATTCCAAACTTCGGGGGCTCAGACAGTAACGAAGTTCTTCCTTATGTCCAGCTTGAAACGGTCATGGAGGAGTTTGCGACCTTTCAACCTTGTCACTCCTTCAGGTGCTCTGGTGAACAGATATTCCCCCAGATCCTGGTGAGCACCCCTGATAAACTTATAGGTGGAAACCAGATCACCCCTGAGCCTGCGTTTTTCCAGGCTAAAGAGTCCCATGGCTCCCAGCTTCTCATCATAAGGTATGTTTTCTTGACCCTTGATCATGTGTGTGGCTCTCCTCTGCACTCTCTCAAGCTTCTCCACATCCTTTTTGAATCGTGGAGCCCCAAACTGGACGCAGTACTCCAGCTGCAGCCTCACCAAGGCCAAGTACAATGGTAGAATGGAATCTTGAGATTTGCTTGAGAAGCATCTATGGATGCAAGCCAGTGTTTTGCTCGCTTTACTAGCTGCAGCATCACATTGAAGGCTCATGTTCATCTTGTGGTCAATCATGACCCCCAAGTCAATTTTGCCCATAGTGCTAGCCAGCGTAGCACTGCTGAGCCTATAAGGATGGTGCATGTTTTTCTTCCCAAGGTCAAGAACCTTGTATTTTTTGGTGATAAATACCATTAGGTTCTCATCTGTCCATTTCCTGAGCCTGTCAGTGTCATCCTGGATCTCCCTCCTGTCCTCAGTGTGGGAGCTTTACCCCAGAGTTCAGTGTCATCGGTGAACTTGCTGACTCTC
>NW_017728998.1:34371111-34383866 GCF_001723915.1 Gavialis gangeticus
TGATAATCTTTTCTAAGACATTCCCCGGGATAGAGGCCAGGCTGATGAGCCTGTACTTTGTCAGATCCACTTTCCTCTCTTTCTTGAAGATAGGCACCACATTGGCCTTCTTCCTATCTTCAGGCACTTCACCTGAGCACCAGGAGTTCTCGAAGATCCATGCCAGGTGCTGAGCTATGATGCTAGCCAGCTCCTTGTGTACCCTGGGGTGTAAACTGTCAGGGCCAGCTGACTTGAAGGTATTCAGTCTCTCATGGTGTTCTTTTATGAGGTCAGCATTGATGGAATGTAAGGAATCTTACTTTAGGGCCTCACTGGCAAGCCTCCTGAGCTTGTCAAAGTCAGCTTTCCTGAATTTGAGGACTTCTGTATTGTTGACTGACTTGCTATCTTTACAGCAGATAGTGAAGGTGATCAGCTCGTGGTCACTGTTCATTTATTTAGATAAGACAGTAATGCAATTACATATTTTCACAGGATAGCATCATGTCAGAAAAAGAGAAATGGCAAAGCCAAAGCCAAAGCAATAAATTTATTTTCAAAGTGATAGACCATAACCCAGTCATAATATGTAATTCTGTATAAATTACTATGGGACTGAATTGTTTCCTTTACCAAAAAAATCTAACAAAACAAAAAAACAAAAAAAAGCCTCAAGAAAAACAAAAAACAAAAACACTAACTCCATGGTCTAATATTAACATATTATGGTATGCCATGGACACAAATTTTAAATATTCTTTAAAAGTATTAGGCTAATGTATTAATTTGATTTTATATCAATTTTACTGAGATGGAAAGTTAAGCCATAAGAGAGTAAACTAATAAATCAGGTAGATATTTATTCTCATAGACCAGGTAGTATCAGTTGTATCATTATTGAAACACTGCATTCTGAGTTGCTTAGAAAATTGACTGTCTTTGTGCTGTATGTCTTGGCCAACCAGAAATTAACTTATTCATAAGGGTGTAATTTGTTATTTACTTTTATCAACACATCATAAGATGCATATTGAAATGAGATTTTCAGTGCCAAATATGGAATCTAAAAATCATTACATAACTATCTCTTATGAGATAAACACTTGGCCTTGTATTATTATCTCTCTTATCCTTACTTCTGTTAAATTCACTGGAATAGAGTTACTAGAACATATTCAGTATCTTTTGGAGTTTGGTAACTAATTTCCTTGGGCTTATTTAAGAAAACCCACCTTAAGTTTTGCTATGAGGGTTACACTACAAAAAAAATTGTAGTGTTGTAAAAGGTGGAGGATATTCTTTGTTTCTAGCTCTGATGGGCATATATTACACTTTGAACTCGTTTAGCATGAGGCTAAAAATTGACTTTCCTGTATATCAAACCACTCTAAATTTGAAAGGAAATTCCATAGATTAAGAATAAGAAGCAAATATTCCACCATCCATTTGTTTATAAGTTGCTCAATGGTTTAGAATGCTAGAAACATCTATAAAAGACATGAGTTAATAGAGAGAATGAATGTAAGTTGCAACATAGTTACTTGTCTCCACAATTTATTACATCCTACCATAATTTACCACAATGGTATCAACATCAGACACATATTAAAAATGCATATTTACACTCACATACAGAGTACAAGTCTAATATAAGTTATAACTAGGACAGCAGAATACTTTCAGATACATGTTTCTCTAAAAAGTTAAGAACTCAGCCATCCTAGCTGATTATCATTATTTCACCATATTTACCTTGAAATTTGAACGCCTTTTGTAGTTATCATTGATTAAAAACTTAGGAAATCAGCAAAGGCTGTTCCTTCTGATATAATGAATCTACAAAGGCAAAAATATCTTTTCATATTGTGAAAGTAATCCATTTTCATGGCTATAGGTACTATAATTATGATATTAAACAGTTGTAAGCCACTTCACATCTTCAGACACTGTATGAACATTAATTAGGTGCACACTCCCTTCTGAAGTATTTAATATCTCTATTTTATACAGGTGAAATCTGAGACACAGAGGGCATATCTACACGAGATGCTTACAGCAGTTGCTTAATTAGCTCCACAGTAAAGCATCACTGGTGTACTCACGCAAAGTTATTAGGCTGAAGTAAACTAATTAACTCTGAGATAAGCTAGTACTGCCAGATACAAGTAGTATCCTACTGCAGAGTTATTTATCCCACACAACACACATGTAGAAGCTCATAGGGCTGGCTGGGGCACAAGGGTGCTTCAGTTCTGGGGCTACCTGCTGGCTCGCACTGCACTGAAGCACCCTAATGACCCAGCCAGCTCTGCCACCTACAAGAAGTGGAAACATGGACAAATAACTAGGGAAGGACATAGAGGAAGAACTAGGGAAGAGCATTTCTCTGGCATGCAGGGATGAAGTCAGGAAGGCCAAAGTGGAATTGGAGTTGCAGCTAGCAAGAGATATGAAGGGTAACAAGAAGGGTTTCTACAGGTATGTTGGTAGCAAGAGGAAGATCAGGGAAAGTGTGGGTCCCTGCCTGAATGGGGGAGGCAACCCTGTGACAGAGGATGCAGAAAAGGCTGAAGTGCTCAATGCCTTTTTTGCCTAAGTCTTCACTGGCAAGGCCAGCTCCCAAACTATTGCACTATGTAGCACAGTTTGGGGAGGAGGTGAGCATCTCTCAATGGTGAAAGAACAGGTAAAGAACTACTTACAAAATCTGGATGTGCGTAAGTCCATGGGGCCAGATAGGAAGCACCCGAAGGTGCGGGGGAGTTGGCTGATGTGATTGCAGAGCCATTGGCCATCATCTTTGGAAACTCATGGCAATCAGGAGAGGTCCTGGATGATTTGAAAAAGGGCAAACATAGTGCCCATATTTAAGAAAGGGAAAAAGGAAGATCCAGGGAACTATAGAACAGACAGCATCACCTCAGTCCCTGGAAAAGTCATGGAGAAGATCCTCAAGGGACTTGGAGAAGAAAAAGGTGATCAGAATGGTCAGCATGGATTCACCAGGGGAAAGTCATACCTGACCAACCTGATTGCCTTCTATGACTAGGTGACTGGTTCTGTGGATTTGGGGAGACCGATGGATGCGGTGTACCTTGATTTTAGCAAGGCTTTTATTATGGTCTCCTACAACATTCTCCCAGGCATGCTAAGGAAGTATGGGCTGGATGAAGGGACTGTAAGGTGGATAGAAACATGCATGGACCATCAGTCTTAGAGAGTAGTAATCAACGGCTCAATGTCTAGTTGGCAGCTGGTATGCAGTGGAGTGCCACAGGGGTCAGTCCTGGAGCAAGTGTTGTTAAATGTCTTCATCAATGAACTGGAAGATGGCATAGAGTGCACCCTCAGCAAGTTTGTGGATGACACTGAGTAGGGGATATGCTGGAGGGTAGGGCTAGGTTTCAGTGACCTAGACAAATTGGAGGATTGGGCCAAAAGGAATCTCATGAGATTCAACAAGGACAAGGGCAAAATCCTGCACTTAGGACAGAACAATCCCATGCACCAATATAGGCTGGGGCTTGACTGGCTGGGCAGCAGCTCTGAAGAAAAGGACCTTGGAGTTACAGTGGACAATACGCTGAATATGAGCCAGCATTGTACCTTTGTTGCCAAGAAAGCTAAGAGTAAACTGAGCTGCATTGGTAGGTGTGCTGCCAGCAGGTCAAGGGAAGTGGTCATTCCCCTCTATTCATGGGGCTATAATGGGGAAGCATGAAATTGCCTATAACTTTGTCATTTCTTGCCTGATTCAGATGCAGGTATGGTAGCCCCTCTTAGGCCATGAAGCCTACCAAGTTTCAAGGAGATAGATGTCGGGGTTTCCAGGAAACTGCACCTCTAGCTGCTGACAAGCAAAACTCATGACATAAGTGACACTGTGTGCATGTTAAGGCGCTCCTTCACTGGTGCTGGGGCCTCAACATGACATGGTAATGTACCCCCATGAGGTCTCCTCCTCCCCTACAGCCTCAGTCTGGTCCACCACTTTAAATCACAGCAGGTAACTAGCACTAGCACAGTAGCACCAGCAGCATCTCAGGCAGGAAAGCTGTATCAGAGCCTTTCTTTCCTCTCCTGAAGGAGCTTCTTATTCAGCGTGTGTGTTAAGGTGTGCCCTCACTGGGGCTGGGACCTCTACTTGACATGGTAGTGTGCCCCAATGAGGGCTCCTCCTCCCCTACAGCCTCATTCTGGTTGACCCATTTAAATGACAACAGGTAATAACTTAATATGCAGCACAGTAGCACAAGCAGCATCTCAGGCAGTCAAACCGACACAGACTAGATACTTTCTTGTTTTTCCTGCAGGATCTTCTTCTCCAGCAGCTGCCAGAGAACTTTCCCTGCCAGCCCCAGCCCTGTGGCTTAGATGTGCCCAGGGCCCTGCATCCTTCCGGTCAGGTCCTAGGGGTGCTGGTCTAAGGACATGGCACAGGCAGACAAGGTCCTTTCCTTTTACTCAACCTAATCTGGTATGTTTTAGCAGACCAATTGAATACTTAATTACAGAAATATATCTTAGCAAGTTTTTGAGTTGAAAAACCCTTTGTCAGGCAAGGAAACACTTGCAGTTGGTGTGTGTGCTGTTCATGGATGGAAGGAATAGAAAAGAACCAAGAGGCTGGTATGCAATTAAGGCAAGAAAGCCAGTCAGTGAAAATGGAAATGGAAGCATCAGTGGGTGAGAGACAGGCTGGGGTGGGGAGAAAAGGGGGATGTAGCAGCACAGATAAAAGAGAGGTACATCCGGAGTCAGATGTCTGGCAGGTTGTAGTATATCATGAATCCAATGTCTATATTAAGTCCATGAGTTTCTGTACCCAGGAGGCTGATGAAGTGAAGTTCATAGGCCCACCTCTGAAAAGTTGTTGGTAAATTCAAACAAACAGCGAACCTTGCTAACCTAAACTCATCACCAGAAACCTGCTTCCTACAGCTCAAAACTCAAAACCTGCCAACAATCTCCATTACCCCCACAAACTGCCTACCAGAATCTATCAAAGACAAGAATACCCAACTACCTGTGGGGGCACATTTCTCACAAAACCCCCACTATGTCTCCAGTCTCTCAGGCCTCATCCTGAAAGGGAATTTACAAACCACTTTTCACAGCTGGGCCTATGAACTTCACTTCATCAGCGTCCTAGGTAGTAAGTACAGAAACTCATGGACTCAATATAGACAGTGGAATTCTGACACACCACAACCTGTCAGACATCTGACTCTCCAGGTACCTCTCCACTTTTACCTGTGCTGCTGCATCTGTCAGACCCCAAGGCAGAAAGCAGGCCAGTTCAAACAATGCTGCATTTTGTGCTGTTTTTCCATCTCTCCCCCAGAGCACTGGGATTGGAAGGGACCTCAGGGAAGGATCACAGTCACTGGTGAGCTACACAGTCAATATGAGAGCAGTCCTTCCTTCCTCTTCCTCATCCCACTCCTTACTTTCTGTTTCCCTGCAAGCAAGCCCAGCTTGAGCTTCAAAACGTTTCAAAACTTTCAAAATGTTTCAACTGCCCTTGTTTCATTTCAAGGCTGTTTTGAAGCCCTTCATTTCATTTCAATTTCACTGTTTCAAGCTTGAAATGAATTGAAGCAGCATGAAAACGAAACAACTGGCAAAATTTTGCACAGCCCCAGTTCTCAGTGGTGGTAGATGACAAAACAAGGAGCAAAGGTCTCAAGTTGCAGCAGAGGAAGTTTAGTTTAGATATCAGGAAGAATTTTCTCACTAGGAGGGTAGTAAAACACTGAAACAAGTTACCCAGAGAGGTGATAGAAGCTCCATCCTTAGAGATTTTCAAAACCCTGCTAGACAAAGCTTTGTTTGGGATGATTTAGTTGGGGTCTGGACTGGATGACCTCCTGAGGTCCCTTCTGACTCTAATTCTCTATGATTCTATGACTCCCCAGCACACTATACCAGGTCACAGCAGCCTCAGGCTGGCAGGCTGACCCCCAGATTCCCCTGCCACACAGGGCTGCTCCACCCTAGCCCAATGTGGTGCAGTCCCAGGCACATGTGTAAATGCTGTGCCTGGGAGCAATAAAATCCAGCACAAACTACCCCAAAGTTTATTACTTCACATTAATAGTCACATGTAGATGTGCCCAGAGAGGTTAAATTTCAAATATGGATGCTTATATTTAGGTACATAAATGTTAATTATATATAAGTGATCTATAGAAGTACTGAGCACCCAAAACTCAGTTTGAAATAACTGGGATCTGCAAATGCTCAGCACTGTTGAAAATCAGGCCATATATTGGATATAATTTAGGTATTAAGAGCAGCAGGAGCTCTAAAAATTTTGCTTGTATATCTTGTCCAAGACTACACTGATAAGGAGGATTGGAAAAATGCACGAAGAGGGGCAATCAAGGTGCAAGCTTCAAACTTACCTAACGCTCCAGGTATTGGAAACTGTAAGGAAGAGTGACAGGGGCAGATCAGTTTTGAAAGGCCCTGCATAATACTCTTTCTGTTAGTATCCACTTTTTTCCAATAGGACACTGAGCTAGATGGCCTTGTAATCTAACCCAGTGGGTGCGTCTACATGTCCCCTACAGCACCATTGGTACTGCACCATCATTTAGTATTTCTTTTTCAGAGTACTAAATGACAGAACAGTAATAAACCATACTGTGCCATGCCGGCAGCGCACAGTTATTTTTAGCTACTATGTCGCTATAGCAATGTACTACAGTGAAGGAGCTTGTTGCTATGGCAACGTAACTGTAGCATCAGGGTTTGTGCCCACCAATCCTATATCACTGTAGTGCATTACTTTGGCAATGTAGTGTCTCATGTAGATGAGCCCAGTATAATGTAACTTATGTACAGTAAATCATGAGGAGAGCTATTTGTATTTGAATTATTAGACAACGTTACTTCCCTGATCACCTGAAGTTTCCATCTATGAACCCACGTTTGTGCCCTGTCTATTTATAGAACTCTCCACTAAAGTCCACTGAACTTCACTACAAAAAATAACATGAAATAGGTAGGTCCCAGGGGAGTTCTTAGTTCAAAGAGTTATTTCATAAAAACAATACAAGATTTTTAATGGATTCAGTGAGTGTGTGCGCCTGGGCTGCTTATTTATTCTAGCTGCAAAGAGCTAAAGTGGTTCTTGCTAGAACACTACATAATTTTTAGATTTTTTATTATAATACAAATATTATTATTCAAAGGAAGGCTGATAATTAAACACCTTAAAAGCTGCATAGCACATTGTGGAGGTTTTTAAAAATGTAAAACCCAATGTCCATGTTTCTGAATATTAAAATGGATGAAATGCCAAGATGTGGATGCCAGGTGCCATCACCAGTCATGTATATTAGTTTTAGAATATGTGTGTGTGTGTGTGTGCATTATTAAAAATCCTATGAAAAAGGTTGATTTTTAATACATAATCAGTTCCCACTGACTTTAAATTACTTTCAGTAAAGCATTGATGCTGATAAAATACTCTAAACGTACAGAATATTAAGCAAATGTTTATATTAAAAACTGCTTTCAGGTGAGAATGTGCTCAGTGAAGCACAACCCCCATAGCACATTTTGAATATTAATGCTCAGTAGATCACAAGATGGCAACAAGTATTCCTATGCAAAATCCAGTGGTGGGATAAAAGGTAGCATTGAGATGACAGGCCTCAGCAAAAGGAATATGCAGGTGCATGGAATGTAATACTATTGAGATGTAAATTAGATTAGAAATATATGGAATCCAACCTGCTTCAACTCAAAAGCGCCTTGTAAAATAGAAATAACAGCATGTTTAACATGAGCAGTTCCTGCTGAGTGGGTACCCAACAGATTCTGCATAAGGGGAACTAACTAGGTGTCTACTAGGTAATTTGTGAACAGGGAAAAATTTCAAGAGAATTATGATACTGTGGAGAAGTTGGGTCAGGACCCAAACATCATGATTCAGTCTAGGTCAGGAACTGATCTACATGGGGACATTGAAAGAACTGAAACACACAAGAGAGGAAATTAATTTCCAAGAAGGAGGGTACAAGAAAAAATATTTTACAGACTTTTCATAGGGTGCTGCTGCAAAGTGGCACTACACTCATTTCAGAAGGTGTTTACTTACTTTACCAGCAAAAAAGGAAAATGGGCAACAACAGATTTGGAAAATACAGGACCAATATTCATAATTGTCATTACAATATTCTTTCTGTGCCATGTTATCCTTTGTGCTAATTAGCCTGTGTTTGGGGAATGAAACCAGCAAGGACTGATCAGAATCAGGTCTTGCTATGTCAAAGACCAGGCTGCTTATTCCCATTGTGAAACAGGGATCTAGGAAGGGGAAGAAAATTTAGCTTTGCCTCACAATATGCAGCAACAATTATAGATGAGTGGGTAAAGAGAAGAGGATGGCAGCTTCCACCTCAAACAGGAATAAAGTAGCTTAATCCTATGACCCAGGCTCCCACCCCATGTCCAGAGTAAAAATGGAAAACAAGTGAGGGATTTTTGGTTTTCTGAGCTAAAATCTACAAATTATTCCTTAGGCTGGGCAGAGCCTACTGGTAGAGCCCAGATCTATGCTGCATAATTCTCCTGGCATATCTATGATGGTTAGAGGTGTGATCTTTGGCATAAACATGCTGGTAGAAAGTCCAAATGTATCTAGTTATTGTAGAATACTGTAGTTATTAAAAATCTGTATGTTTACTGGAATGGCTTGTTTTGCTCCTGAGGGTGGTCCAACTATACTACATCAGGCTTGCTGGAACAGCTGTGTCTACAGAAGAAATAATTGCCAGTATAACATATTCCCAATCTGGTAAAGCACTTCTAGTGTTGATGTGACCTTAATGTAGTCTTTAGCGGGTTGTTAGGTTTGATTCAGCACTTCTTTAAACTGATTAAATATTGGTGCGACTCCTATTCATCATGGTGTAAATAAACACAGAATCATCTCCTTCATCTTCATCCTCTTAACAGGCAAATCTCCACAATTTCCTTTACACCAAACTTTTGAATTGCTGTATTACATGAATGTTATTGTGTCAAAGAAAGGCAAGGTGTAGTCCCCACAATTAATTAGCTGGTTAATTAGATCTTTTTCCCTTTGCTCAGCAACCTGCATTCACATGTATGTACAGACCATTACAAAAATACACTGATAACCTTTGTCGTCTGTGCAGAATTGCCAGGAAAGTTACACCAGTGTAAAGTTATTATTGTTCTGGAAATTGGAAATCTATTAAATATGTACAATGCATCTTTCCCTTAAGAAGTGTAAATTCAATAAAAATGTGAATTCTGCCATGTGGAGTGATGGATTTGGAGCATGCAAGACTGATGAATGCATCATGCAGAGCTGTTAATATCTCTGCCAGTTCTACGGCTTTCCATAAGCATGTGAAACTGCCTTTGTTTGCTTTCCTAACTACCATCTCTTAAAAGATTCTCTCAGAACATAGGATGCTTCTGTGGTGCAATAATTGTTTCAGCAGCTTGGACGGATTTTTTACGAGAAAAAGAGGAGTCACTTCTACAAACCAATGCTATTGAGCACAATACTTGCAGCAATGAGAGTACTGATGACAGTATACAGTGTTGTATGAAAATATATATTTATATTCACAGTAGAATTTGATCTTAATTAATAATGTGGCCTTTTTCTTAATGGATTTTTGAGGGTGAATATTTTAAAGCAGAATTATTTAAACAGGCCACATTCTCTAATGCACATATGAAAACTATCTAATTTCTGGCAAGGTATAACAATTCTTTCCTAGTCTTTACACTTTATTACCTAAACATGGTAATATAAACATTCAAGGTTTGTGTTACAAACGTTCACCGCACCTAGTCTACAATCATATGGCTTGTACAGACATTCACTGGTGCTACATGGGAGCTACGTGGAGAAGCTGATATAAGTAACTTGGGGTGGGGGAGGGGCTGGCAGGAGATGTGGAGGGAGGAGGCTGGTAGGTCCAGGGTTCAAGCAGGTCAATGGGGTTGGAAGGGTGCAGCCCCAAGGCTGGGGCAAATAGCTGGACTTTCCCAGCCCCAGAGCTGCCCTCTGAATGTGTGCAGACATTCACTGGATCAGATTAATCTGTTTCTGACCAGGTTAATCTACTTAGGTGAACTAACTTAGATCAGGCTGGTTATTTTTGGCCCAATTAAAACTACCTTCAATGTCTGTACAGGTGGACATATAGATTTATGTAAACCTAGTTATATCAATCCAAATGTAATGTCTGCACCTACCTTCAGGCTTGTTTTAGAAAGGTCTACAATGCATTTTTAAACTACCCCTATGTTATATAAGAGTATCACCCAAACTGTTGCTGTTTACTCAAATGTGTTTTATGCTGCACCAGATTATTCACCACTGTGAAAAAGTAATCTTTAAGTGGATACTTGAGATACTAATAGATTAATGCACACAATTTGAAGCAAACATTTTTACTGCAGAAATCAGAAGGAAAATATAATTCACTTCCAGCAAAATTGTCACCTAAATAAATAACATATGCCAGTGTCATTAAATAATTTAGTATAAGGACACTTAATTAAATGCAGGGAGTGAAAGCAAGTGACTTTGTGATGTAACTTACTATGAGTTAGAAAGATTTTTTATATGATTGATATATTAATAAGGTAAACAGATCAAAAACTCTTTAAGATTTTCTAGAAAATGTGGGTATTTTTAATAAAACTGATACAAAGTGGTGAACTATCAAAAAAGCAAACAGATTTTATTAATAACAAGTTGATTTCAAAAGCTATGCATAAGAAACAGGAAAATTTAACACTCATTTCAAATATCATACAACCATGTGCTAAAAACATATATTATTGAAGTCCTTGGCTCAATAGCTTGATGTACCAATATGTGGATAGGGATATATAAAGGCATTAAAATAAAACAGAGATAGAAAAGTTTCAGATTGAGAATGTAAAAAAAATAAAAGAAAACCAGTATAAAAATATGATTTTGACAGTTAATGATTTAGAAACCCAGCTCAAGCTGTTTTCCAGGAACTGCATCTTATTGGGTAGTCTATAGAAACTCACACCCTTCTAAAGAAAATAGCAGATGGTGACAAAAACATTGAAAGATATTTTTGTTTCATGTGCTTTACAAAATTGCCAGGTCTTTTGTGGTTTTATTGGAGCTATTTGCTAAATAATGGATGAACAAATGCCAACTCTGGTAACATCATTGGGCACCAACTGAATACCAAAAATGGTGCATATTTCTTTCCTGCAATTAGCTGATATATTACTCACCTTGGGAGGAATGGCAGGGATTGCCTCTTAGCAAACTGGGTAATTGCTTATTTTTACTAACCAATTGAAGAAACTGGTCAGTGTCAGAAAAGAGATAGTTTAGAAATGTACAGAGTTTGGAGATCTTATGTTATACAAATCCAACAGCTATCATCATTGCTTATGTGAGTATATAGTGTGGTGGTGTACTCTGGGTGTTGGAACAGAAACAACTTATGTGAAATACAGATACATACTAGATACAACGTATTTTCCTAAATGCTTAGTTTAGCACTCTGCCTCAGTAGTGAATTTACTTGCTTGAGTACATTCGAATGTGCACAGCACTATAATATTTTTCAAGGTATTTTAGGCTACCCCAAATAAATACATTTTTTAATAAAAATCAGTGTAAGCACCTATTATTGGATTTGAGGGTCTTTTTATTGTTGGCAAATTAATCTATTATTGAACTCTATCTAAAAATCATAAGTAAATTGCTATTACACAGAACTGTTTTTCAGTGCTGGTTTCTACAACTTTCTTATTTTTACTGAGAACTTCAATGCTCACAGTATCTCTAGTAAGCAAAATTTTTCAGAAGCTAACTGTTTCTGTGAGTGACCTGTTAAGAGGTACCATACCCTGGATAGAGAATGTAGAAAGGTTCCTTGGTCCATAAAAACTGTAGCAAAATCCCCAGTTTTTCTTTTTTTTAATTTATTTTAAAATGCATTCCCTCCCTTCCCCCAACTATTTCTGACTTTTCCTCCCCCTCTCTATTCCCTATAGATAAGTATAAGTGAGCTCAGACTTAGGATAAGCTTTAACATTTATTTTTGGTAGCAAGTTTTTGGTTTTGGATATCCACTATTTTATATTGTATAATTATTAGGTTTGTATTTATTTTTACTGTTGTATATTGTATTATTATAATTTTTTTATTGATTTGTATTGTTTCAAATGGATATTGTATGGTTTAGGCCTGTGTTTGTAAGTGAACCAAAGTCATGTCAAGCTTCCATCTTTTGTCCTCTGCCTGGGTATCCCCTGTGTCGCAAGTGTATGAATCACGTATCCCTCCCATGCAAATTGTATCCCGGATGAATGAGTGTGATTGGGAATGATTAAATTCAATGGTAGAAGGCCTCTACTGAATGGCCTGTAATGACTGGGCCATCACCTCACATTGATTCATCCAGGAACCACGGAACTCACCCAGGAACAGAGACAAGAACCCAGCATTTGAAAGACAAAAGACCCTGCAGAACCAGCAACTCTACCATTGTACCCCACCATTACAGACACCCAAAACTGTACATCCCTGCATGGAGCACACATGCTCAGTATGCCAGGGGCTGACCCTTGCCTGGGCATGCCTCCTGTTACTAGGGTCACACAAGGTCTGCCCCTATAAAAAGGGGCAGTGAAGACAGACCAACACCCTCTCCATCTGGACCAGCACCATGCCACACCACCTATCCACCCAGAGGCCCTGCTGGCGACCCCCCTCTGGA
>NW_017728998.1:34383902-34384126 GCF_001723915.1 Gavialis gangeticus
TCATGTTTTACTGAATCCCAGTCCCTTCCCTATCTTAAATTCCAGCCTCGTTCTCTCTCTCTCAGCTCCAGCCCCCCCCCGCTAGTTTCCCAATCTCCTTCCAATTCTATCTCCCCTTTTCTGCCACCTTTCAGCCTCTCCTTTCTTTCATGCTGTCCCTGCTGCTTTTCAGCCTCCTGTGCCATCTACTGACTTTTCCCTGTGACTTTCTGCTGCCTTTCTCT
>NW_017728998.1:34384137-34384387 GCF_001723915.1 Gavialis gangeticus
TTCCCTGTGACTTTCTGCTGCCTTTCTCTGCTTTCTTGCTTCCCTGAAGCCTTTCAGTCACTCCTGCCGCTTTTCCTGTGATTGTCTGCTCGACCCCTTCTCCTACTGCCTTTTCCCTGTGACTTTCTGCTGCCTTTTTCTGCTTTCCCATTGCCCTGCCACCTTTCAGTCTCTCCTGCCACTTTTCCTGTGATTTTTCTGCTGTCTATCTCTGTTTTCAGGCTTCCCCCATACCTTCTGTAGTCATCCC
>NW_017728998.1:34385119-34386272 GCF_001723915.1 Gavialis gangeticus
CATCACAACACCCAACTTAGGAACTCACCTGTGGTCTGTGTGTGAATTAGTGAATACACACACACACACACACACACACATATATATATACACACACACATATATAGATATTATTGTGTGTGTGTGGTATATGAATTAGTAATCCACATATGTGTATTGCATGTGCAGGTGTTGGTAACTAATTCTGTATAAATTTAGTGTGTGTAGAGTGTATGGGTTTAAACTGGTGATAGATGTGCATAAACCTAGACTGGTTATTCTGAATATGTGTGTATCTGAGTTGCTAGAGTGTGTGTGTGTGTGTGTGTGTGTGTGTGGCATATATATGGCATTGTGTGCATGATATATGAATTTTGGGGTGTATAGTGTATGTGCTTGAATTGGTGATAGGTATGCACATGCCTAGGCTGGTTTGGATGTGTATGTGTCTGAGCTGGGAGTGTGTGTTTGTATGCACCTAATTGATTTGTGTGTTTGTAAATGTGCAATTGTGCACCACGTCCTCCTGTCTAACAGTGCAATATTGAGATCTTGAGTGTTGGCCTGACCCCTCAGGGCAACAAGACCATTATATTCTCATATCACATCGTAACATGGATTATTTAGGGGGAATCTCATAGAAGCTCTTCTGGATTCACTGGTGTTACAGAGATGAGAATCTGATCCAACACTTCAACACCTTTCATTTCAGTTGATTATTTTAAATAACTTATAAAGTTTTCTTTCATTTTGTTTTCTTTCCTACAAGGCCTCCTGCCATTACATTTTGGGCACATCCACACGAGCATGCATGTGCCTCTTGCCCCACTTCAAACCCCTTTGAGATGGGGCAACAGGCACATGTGGGAACAAAAAAATGTTCCCTGTACTGCAAACTTTAAGTGCAAGGAGAAAATTAGACCCCTGGATATCCAGAGGTCTAAAAAATCAATGTTTAAAAAATCAACATTTTAAAAAGACCATGCCCTAAGGCAACCGGAGGTTTGGTCCTCCACAGAGATGCTCTGGATGCCAGACAATGTCTATGGTTGCCCCTCGCCCTGGTGCTGAAACACGTGTTTCAGCACCAGGGCTCCAGTGCCAGTGAGTAAGGGGTCGGGGGGGCTGGAGGAGGGGGGAGGGGACCCTGATGGCCCTGCCCACTCCCCCAACT
>NW_017728998.1:34387406-34387848 GCF_001723915.1 Gavialis gangeticus
GGGCTGGGGTTGGGCATGTGGACCTTGCAAGGGGGGTGGTAGCCCCTGTGGGAGCCATTTGGCCCCTGGTGGGGTCCTTACCACTTGTGTGGGAGTTGAACCTCCTGTTGGGGGGTCTTACCCCTTATGAGAGGGCCAAACCCCCTTTTGGGGGGCTGAAACTCTTGTTTGGGGGTTGAACCAGCTTTAAATTAGCATTGCTGGGGGAGGGGGCCACAGGAAGATGAGGAGACACCATCTGAGCAAGACAGGTAACAAATGCAAGGAATGGCCAAGTAAGAAACAGGGGTCCAGACAGTCTCCCAAATCAGGGGGTGGCACACGCAGCTAGGCAGGGCCTTAAATGCCTATATACCAATGCTCATAGTATGGGGAATAAGCAGGAGGAACTCACCCTCAGAATAGCCAGTTCAGACCCAGACATAATAGGGCTTACAGAAAC
>NW_017728998.1:34388359-34393488 GCF_001723915.1 Gavialis gangeticus
CTTTCCTGACAGCCCCCCTACAGGCCGGAGCAGAGGAGGTATACTCCTCTTTGGAGATAGCACACCCCTTCCACCAGTTGTATGCCACTTTTTTGGCAATCAGTTGCCACAAGTTGTTGGAGAGTAGGTTTAGATTAGACATCCATAAGAACTACTTCACAGTTAGGGCAGTTAGGATCTGGAACCAACTTCCAAGGGAAATGGTGCTGGCTCCTACTCTCAGGGTCTTTAAGGGAGGCTTGATGCCTACATAGCTGGGATAATTTGAGCCCTGTTTTTTCTCCTGCCCAGGGAGGGGGTTGGACTTGAAGATCTACAAGGTCCCTTCCGACCCTACTTCTATGATTCTATGATCATATGATTCTATGAACCCCCTCTTGGGGAGCTATACCCTTAGTGAGAAGGCCAAACCTCTTGTGTGGGGGCCATCACCCTGTGGGAGTGCAGCAAAACATGTATTCATGAAACATGTATTTAGAGTTCACTTTATTATTATGATAAGAGACTTGCTTTAACACTAAGATATATCAATAAAACATTGTCCAACTGATCACTGTCTCTTTCTTGCTCTCTGTCTTTAGAGTGGTCTTTTGTTTTACTTGTGGAGGAACATGGATTTGGGGGTATTTTACAGGGTGACTTTGGGATTTTTTTTATTAGGGATTTTTCAGCTTTCCAATAGGGAACACCAGAATTCCTGTGAGGAAGGCCAGTGGCAAGACCCTGATTGCTCAGAGCTGGCACCTTGGACCCATCTAGCTGTGGCTGACCTCCAAATGGGGCCAGAAGGACATGCTTTGACATTTCAAAGCAGGCCACCACACCCAGAACATCTTCTGGTCAATAGATGGCCAGGCGGGGGGCATAAATGGCAGTAGTGCTGCACAAAGGCCAACACTGCAACTGTAATCCACTGGCAGCTGGCCCAGAGGAGCAGATGCCTTTACTGATTCTGCAGTCCCCATCTGAGTCTGGTAGTTGCACAGCAGGTCACAGCCAGACAGCAGCCTCCCCTGCCAGACTGATGCAGTGGGTAGAGAGTGCAGAGAGTGTGTCAGCAGTCCAGCTGGTACAAGAGGTAGTGTGCCCAGGTACCAATTGGCTTGGACCCAGAAGCTTTTTATACTATTTTTATACTACTTTTTATACCCCAGGCTCCAGCTCCCCCTGGCTGAAGATTTGGGAGTAGCCAGGCAGGGTTATTTTGCCCCAAGTGGTAAAATTTGCTCCACAACGAAGTGCATGTCTGAGCACGTGCCCTGAGGCAAAAAGCCCCGGCTTAAATTTGCACCACTTCTATTTGAGCTGCTGCAAACGCATGTGCTTTTATGTGTGGACGCACCCTTTGAGGCTAACTAAACATTCCTTGACTTTAATGGCACATACACTGTCTTTGGAATTATGTATGCATTAATATTGCATACAGATTTGTATCTATAAAACAAGTTAAGTGTAGAAATATTCCAGTTTGCTTTGACCTGTCCAATGTAAGTATCAATAGTTGTCTAATCATGGTAGCATGGAACTCAGAACAGGCTTGTTTATCTATTCAAGAATAGGGCCTACCTATTACCCATACGCAAAGTAAGCCAGACTCAGAAATATTGGGCACATCTACATGAGACATATTAATGCATATTAGCCTAATTTAATGCATATAAAAATGGTTAAATCAGGCTAATTGCACCTAAATTTGATACCTGCAAATACAGGTATCAAATTTAGGCACAATTAACACATGTGTAGATATGACCTGACACTAACTTTAGTGCCAGGTCTGCCTAGCTACTAGGGGCACATGGCAGGGCTGTAGGGATACAAACTTTAGTGCTAAATCCCTGCACATGTAGAAACCTACCAAAAATGACTTAATTAACATTAGTTTAATGCACATTAAACTTAGTCACACTTAAATGCACGTGTAGACATGCCCATTTTGTACTAACCTGCAGACTAAATCAATGAATTATGTTACAGCACATATTCAACAGCCTATGATGAGCTGTAGCAGTGAATGGATAACTAATGTTCAAACCTTTCCATTGCTTTCCCATCACTATTTCCCATTACCAGCGGTTGGATACTTCCTAATTGATGCTTTTAATTCATGGTAATTAATTGTAGCTAGACTTCTTTTCATCTCTGGAAATACACAATGGGCTCAAACAGAACACTGTAAAAGCAATCTATATTACTGCTAAATAATCATATTCAGTGGTTTTTATCTTGGCTTTACATGCCTTTCATCTGCTTTGCAAACATTAAAACTCATTTAATTTGCTTTTAAAAAATGAATAAGGCAATATAAAAGAAGCATATTAATAGCTGTTCACATAACTTTTTATAATTTCAGTCAGGTTTATTATTTGGTGTACTGTAAATCAAATTAAGTACAAATATTAGTACTGACAATGTGTGTATAATTAGTTTTTAATCTTTACTGCCTGAACATGTGTTCATTGTAAAGAAGCAGGAATAGACTTCTAAGCCATATCTGGGCATATAAATAACATGCTTAGAGGTAGGCTATTGTAATTTATACATATATTGTTCAGGCAAAACCCTTTGATGACTTAGTTGAGATATTTAATAATGCAGCATTAAAAGTCTGAGAATCATTTTAGAATCATTTTAAAGAAAATTAGGATCTGTTTTCATGTTAGAAATGCAGAACTAGGTTTTCTTGTTCATCATGATTTACTGAACTGAGAAAAGAATAACTTTTGTGAATACAAATACAATTTTCTTTGCTTTCTTGAACTTTTAAAGGAGTTCTGCAAAGCCAGAAATCTAACTAAAGATCATTCTTTAATAACATATCCTGACCAGATTCCTCAGTAAATGATTAAAGGGCAGTATGTCACATGAGCTGCGAACAAAGCCTTGCTTTGCAGAATAAAGCCATCTGAATGCATGTCTGTAGCCATCTCTTGAGATTCAAACCAATGAGAAAACCATTAGATGCTGCTAAGCCATTAGAATGTTATTACTGTAGTCACACTTACAGAAATATTTTAAGTATGAATTTTTTGTATTGATTTATGAGAAATTCTAAGTGTATACTGATTGAAAATACTACCTACAGCAACTACATTGTTGTCAATTTTTCATTTTTGCTTTAAAAGTTTTGAAATTTTAAACAACGTGCGTGTGTCTTTCATTCAGGTTCATGTCCTGCTCAAATACATGCTGCAGGAGACTGACTTGAGAAGTATGTCTGCCAGCTTAGCAGACTGAAAATACAATTTCTAAGTTAAGTGGAGGAGGGTAAGGTACATCCAGGGAAAACGCTTTCAAAGTGAATTGCAATTTACAACAAACATGATAATTGGAGGAGAAAGTAGGAAATAACCAAACAAACTGGGAGCTTACATGATCTCATTAGTGTGTAGCTGGGTTTTTTTTCCAAATTTACCATTTTGCCTGTTTAACAATAAGAACCCAGAGTGATATTAATGGAGAAGAAAGCTTGGGTATGTTTCCTAGAATCAAAATCTTTTTATCTGAAAAATCATTATCACCCTACCACATTTATGGCTGCCAAGAAACAGCATGCTAAATTCGGAGTAAAGGAGCTGTGAATACATTAGGTATAACAACGTCAGGCTATGGAAACATAGTGTCACATATAGACATGCCCACTAGGTATAACATCCACTGCGCATGATTCCCCCAAGTTTCCTGTTTGCAAATGTGCTGTCAAAGTTCCCCAGGATAATCACAAAGAGCTTTTTTGTGTATTGGCTTATTCGTTTTCTTAATAGAAAAAGGAAGAAATGTATTCTTCCAAAGGTACTCCCAAAAGGGAGTACACATCTTCCAAATGTATTTCCAAAAGGGAGTACTAAATGACGGCTCAGTAACAAAGGCATCGTAGTGTAGGGACATGCTGGCACAACTGTTTGAGTACTTGTGGCGCTCAGGACAGGTCCCAGAGGATTGTAAAAGGGCCAATGTGGTCCCTATTTTCAAGAAGAGGATGAAGAAGGAACCGGGTAACTATAGGCCTGTTAGTCTCACCTCTATCCTTGGCAAGACCTTTGAGAAAATTGTTAAGGATCACATCTGTGGGGGACCAGCGGGTAAAACAATGCTAAGTGGTAATCAGCATAGGTTCATAGCAAGCAGATCCTGCCTGACTAACCCGGTTTCTTTTTATGACTGTGTCACAAAATGCTTGGATCAGGGAATAGAGGTAGATGTTATTTACTTAGATTTTAAAAAGAACTTTGACACAGTGTCACACCCAATTGTTATAAATAAACTAAACAGTTGCACTGTAGATTATTACACAGTTTGGTGGGTAGAAAATTGGCTTATGGGATGCACCCAGAGGGTGGTGGTGGACAGGTCAGTTTCTACCTCAAGAAATGTAAGTAGCAGAGTCCTCCAAGTTTCTGTCCTGGGACTGGTACTATTCAATATCTTCATTAGTAACTTGGACGAGGGAGTAGAAAGCACTCTGTCCAAGTTTGCTGACAACACCAAACTATGGAGGAGGTACACAAACTAGATGGCGGGGAGCAAATCCAAGCTGATTTGGACAGGCTGAGGAAATGAGCCAAACAAAATAGGATGTAGTTTAACAAGGATAAGCGTCATGTGTTGCACCTGGGGAGGAAGAATCATGAACACTGGGAGGTACCATTCTAAGTAGCACAACAGTGGAAAGGGATCTTGGAGTAGTAGTCAACACCAAAATGAACACAAGTCACCAGTGTGATAAGGTAATAATAAAAATCTGACCTCACCCTTTCTTGCATAAGTAGGTGCATCACAAATAGGTCTAGGGAGGTGATACTTTCCCTCTACGCATCATTGGTGAGGCCGCAGCTGGAGTACTATGTCCAGTTTTGGACACCGCACTTCAGGAGGGATGTGGATGTCCTGGAGATGGTTCAGAGTAGGACCACTCATCTGATTAAAGGCCTACAGAAAAAGATCCTATGTGGACCGATTGAGAGACCTGAACCTCTTCAACCTCCACAAGAGGAGGCTGAGAGGTAATCTCTTGGTCACCTGTAAACTCACTGGGGGGACCAGCAAGAAATAGGAGATGCAGTGTTTACCAGGGTGTCCATCATGGTAACTAGAAATAATGGCCACAAACTGGAAGACAGCAAATTCAG
>NW_017728998.1:34398488-34398694 GCF_001723915.1 Gavialis gangeticus
ATGGGCACAAACTGGAAGAGAGCAAATTCAGATTGGATACCAGGAAAAAAATTCTTTACAGTGAGGGTTGCCAAAATATGGAATAAGCTTCCAAGGGAGGTGGTGCTGTTCCCTTCCTTGGAGGTGTTTAAAAGGAGATTGGAAAGACACCTGACTGGGGTCATCTGATCCCAGCACTCATTCCTGCCCAGTCTCTGAGGTGCCCT
>NW_017728998.1:34403694-34406279 GCF_001723915.1 Gavialis gangeticus
TGGACTTGATGATCTAATAGGTCCCTTCCGACCCTAACAACAACTATATTCCTGTCTGGAAGATGGGGCAACTTGGAATAGGCAAAAGACTGGCACTTAAAGATGCAGGACTGGTAAAGGAATTGAAATTAAAATTAATTTTAACTGGTAAAGGAATTAAAATTAATAGTAGGAAAGTACTAGGATGTTTCCACATAGTGTCTGGAATATAACTGCCATCTTCTTGCAGACAAAGACTTTCAAAGGGCTCTGTGCAAGTTAGGTTTCTGACTACATTAGTAACTCAATAGGCCTTGGTGCCTTATTTCAGTGGGAGCTGGATGCCACTCTCTTGGACTCCTGAAAATCCCAGCCAAAATTCTTTCAATGTATAACATGGAAAATATTAACAGAGAAAGGGTTAAATGAGAATTCTTTCTTCCCAATAAACTAAAGCAATTCAATTCAGATTTTTTTTTACCTTCAGTTGAAAATCAGATTTGAATGCTCTGGTTCCTCATTCATCTTTGAGATTTATTCATGAGTCACAGCTGAATGCACTACATGTTGTATTTATATGAACAAACACATATAAGAAAGAATCAGTTCCATTATCTAGATAGATGTATGTTTGTCAGCATCTGAAAGAATGTGAGTCCTGCAAGTTATAAGCATTCAGTTATTCTTTTTAAAAATATCATTCAGCCATTGTAAGGCATATAACTACACCATAAGAAATGACCTTTAAGTTCATCTTCTTTCCTATCATTGCAGCGCTGTGAAATAGAAACAAGTTGATACTAAAATATTTCCATTATCTTTACAGAAACTATTTCTTTTTAAAGTATTTCACTCAGTAAACCAACCATAATTTTATTAACAATAGCAAGAAGTTGATATGGTATTCAAAGGTGTATGAACATGCTAGTCACCCTAGCTTCCTTTACAAAGAATCTCACAGTTCATTTGTATTTCAGCAAAAGGGCACTTTATAATTATAATTCTTTATTAAACTTTTTCAATTAAATTTCTAAAACCTTATCAGGTGTATATCATCATCAGGGAATAAAACTTTCATAACAACAATAGCATCAAAGCCTTGTAATCTATAAATGACTCATACACTATGATTAATTTACCCTTTATTTATATCTATATATCTAAAGGGCAAATGTCACTTTTTAGCATTATTATTTCAGACAGATAATTTTATACAGAATTCTACTTTAGATGTAGGTCACATCATTTATGAGTAACAATGATGAGTGACTCACATTTCACTTTCTGTCAATATTGAGTTACTTCTAGTTTCAGAAAAAAAATACCTTGCAAAAGAAACACTGCTAATGACATGCCATGAAAGACATCACACAACTAAACTGGGTAATATTTTTATAATTAACAGAGGCTGTTCGTAGGTATTTTCAGGCCATGCCATCAGTATAACAAAATAACACTGAGTGCTTAAGTCTCTGCTACAACAAAATGGTTATATGATTTCTGAACTGATTGCATGAGCAGCTTTTCAAATTCTTTTAGTAGACATGATTTTCTGTAGGTCATGGTTTAAAAATATAATAAAGTAAATGTGAAGAGAATATTAAATCATCCACAGTTGCCATGTTTGGTTCCAGATGGACTATGTAACCCTCAAGAACAGCATAGCTTCTCATCCATGTTGACACACACTGACATATATTTGCACTATCCATGAATATTAAACATGGCCACCTGGACACATGCAAACTAAGAACGCCAACAAGGGCTTGTTTTTACTGACAGTTTTCAGCACAAGTATAGAAAAGTCAATCATTTGAGCCAAGCCATTCCTTCTCTTTCTATATGAATTATCTTTACAGATTATCTATCATGGAGATCCACCATCTTATCCAGATGAGGAACTTCCCCCATTTTCAAATTCTGTTTCAAATAACCACAATTTGGACTTCATTACCTTTTCAAAATTTTGTATTTACTACAGAATCCTTTCTATATACATCCTCAAACATCATAATTTTGAAATGCAGATTTCTGGAGATAGGATACTCCACACAAGGGGCAAATGATTCAGGTTGCTACTATTTCTAGTATACACGGTGCATCTACATGAGACTTTTACTGCAGAGTAGACTAATTAGTTCCACAGTAAACATCCTATTAGGTTGCAAGAAACTGTTTAACTCTACAGTAGGATAGCACCTGTAAATAAAAGTACTATCCTGCTGGGGAGATTTTTACACTGCAATAGTGCATGTATAGATGCTGATGCAGCTAGATAGTACTGCCTGCTAGCCCCATCACTGGAGCACCCTTCCACATCACATTGAGCTGGGCTGGAGCAGCCCCAGGCTGGTAGGCTGAACCCTGGGGCCCCCTACCAGCTGGGGCTGCTCTGACCTGGCTCAACATGCTGCAGTCTCAGGAACATGTTCAAACAGTGCACCTGGGAGCAATAAACTCTGGTACAATATTCTCCGGAGTTCATTGCTTTGTGATAATAGCACATGTAGATGCTCCCACTATAATTTACATGGTCAGAATAACAGCATAAAACTGAAATTTGCTAAACAGAGGATCAGATAAGACATATCATGGTTGGGCTGGTT
>NW_017728998.1:34411279-34416085 GCF_001723915.1 Gavialis gangeticus
AGTGTGATGGTCAGAATAACAGCATAAAACTGAAATTTGCTAAACAGAGGATCAGATAAGACATATCATGGTTGGGCTGGTTTTAGTAGGATTTAGATGAGTGGAATACAAGATGATATTAAAATTAAGCAAGATCATTGTAAATAAAATGTTCCTTTGAAGGATTTGATATCTGAAGTTAAAAGGATTTTAGAGGAGCACTGAGTGATTTAGTATCAATATGGCTGCGCAAGGGTTTTGTAAAGAAGGCTAATAGATTATTAGAATTGAATGCATGGACAATTAATTCAAAATTGACAGCAACTTTTATTTTATAATGCAAAAATATACTAAGAATTCAGACTCAGGTTGCTTAATTATGTAAATGACATATATCATAAAAACCATCCAAGGGTAGGGGGGGGAAAGCATAATTTTCCCTAATTTGTTGTTCATTATTTTGCTACTTCAGGAAAAAGGTTAGTACATCACAAAGCTGTTGTTCTCCCCCAGCATGGGGGAATATAGACGATGGATGAAATTCTGGCCCCACTGAAGTCAATATGAGTTTTGCTATTTGGTTCAGCTGAGCCGGGATTTCACTCAGGGCTGTGCAATTACTGTTCTGCAGTGTTATTTTCTCTGGGCGAGACGGATATGACATAGCCTGCTTACAAAGCACATGTTGGCAACCCCCTTCCTTCCCCTCCCCCCAAAAAAACTCCTTCACATAAACAAAATAATAATTTCTTTCCTCCCCAACACAAATGTTAAAATGTTTTCTTTTAAAATATTCTAACTACAAACATTTCTAAAACAAAATAGGAATAATGGAAAGGGTGGTAAAGGTACATTTGGAAATAAAAAAAGTTTCTCTTTTGAGGAAAAGCGTTGTGAAGTGAATAATTTAGTCTTGAAAAAAGAGACGGACTTCATTACAGTGAATAATTATGTATTTAAACAGGTCATACCAGGAAGTTAGGAAAGACCTGTTTAGATTACAAAGACTAGAAAGTCAGAAATCCATTAATTGAAGATGGTAGAGATGGTTTAAAACTGGTAGGTAAATATTGGAGGAAGGATTGGTGTTGCTAAGGTACTGAACTACAATTAAAGAAATTGGAGTTGAATTCTTGGCTCTGCCAAAGATTTCCAGACTGACCATGGGTAAACTACCTAACCTCTCTCTGCTTCTGGTTCCATATTTAAGGTGATGCTAGTAATACATTGCTTACTTGTCTTGTCCATTTATTTTGTAATTTCTAAAGCAGTCAACACTTCCTCACACTATATACATATGGGCATGCTCTTACCCTAATGGGTCCTGATCTTTGTGCCTAGGTACAGACATTCAAAAAGCCCAAGACAGAATTGATCTAAGTTACACAGAGTTTTGTAAGCAGCGTAGTTTAGATCAGTAGCAAACAGAACTCACATTCGCCCTGGGGGGTGGGGGGCACACAAATCTTAGACTGAGCTTTGACATTTTTAAACCAGCCTGTGAGGACCACATTTCTGTTCTATTTTAGGTATAGAGCAGTTCTTTGTGCTGAACTCCTGTTCTGCTACAGGTGTAGACCAGTTTCTGATCACTTACACTGGTAAAAGTAGTCTTCTAAGTAGCAGTGTAATACATAATAGCCATAATGAGGTGCTTCTCCTCCAAGAAGTCTATCAAAATGTCATAAAGAGTCTTGCAATGGTGAGCAGAACATATCCTATGGAGAAATTCAAGAGAAAGCAAAATACATATATGGCACCTAGTAATATTTAAGCATCTATGTATATAAAAAAATGATTTCCTGCCATGAAGCTATAAAAATGGACTCTCTTTAAACTTCACTAAGTTAGTGACTTATAGTGTGACACCTTTGAATAAACTTACAGGCATGATATTACTTAGCTTTGGTACTACACAGCTATAATAGTCATCTTTTTTCAAGACTTACATAGCTATAATAATATTGCCGAAGTGAAACGGAACTAGCTGCCACTGTGGATCATGTGACAGAAAAAAAATGTACAATGCTTCTGAGTTGAGGAGAAGCCACTAATTATGTTAAAGTCCTTCACAGCTGGTTTGGATGAGTAGGTGCTTTAAACAATTCAATACATTTGCAAATGACAGATGAAGTGCATTAACTACACAAACACTCACCAAAAACTAATTTAAATATTACAGTGCTTACCTCCCTGAGTGTCCAGGCAGTAGGGGTGGGGGATTGGCAAGGCATGTTTATCTGCTTATCTCCTCACATATTCTGACACCCTTCAAAGGAAGTGATGATACCCCAGAGTGCCTCAACCCCTTGATTGAGAATCAGTGGCCTAGACCATTGGCTCTGTGTGTACATGAGGCATGTGCATTGGTACTGCAATCTCAATTCACTTAATTTCAATGCAAAATTCTCCAGGATAATTGATACCTCATACACATATGTTTTTTGTTTTTAAATACCTGGGATGACAATCAATTCAAGGGCAGAAACTCTTCAACTACTGATCACCCTTTTAGAATCTAGGACATAATGGTAACCCTCAAGTCTCTATTTACGAGCAGATACCAGACACAGTGCCACCACCAAGTAATAAAATCCTACTCAGTGGCCTAATCCAGTATGCAGACTACTCTTAACTTGTTCTCATGTGACCACTAGCTTGATGCTGGGTTATAGTCAGCTTGATGTTATTTCTTTATATTGATTGTTACGGATATATCTAATAACCCTTTCAGTGGTGGGACATTGACGGTGCCCTTGTTCCCCTGTTTTACTAGTAGTAGGTCAGGGTGTTCTTTGTGTCTTTCGATATGTACTTTGTAGCTGTGCTACAGGATTGTTTGTGCAGTTTAGGGACAGGTTAGACAAGCACTTGTATGCTATGATTTGGATAGGTATGTTCCTGGTTTGATCTGGGGTTTGACTGGAGGATCTCCTGAGGTCCCCACTAGCTCTACTTTTCTATGTCTGTATGTTCTCACCCCTCTTCTTTCTAGCTAATGAACCATGCTCCCTATAAACCTCCTCTGCAGCTGGTGAAACAGGAGAGTAATTCTAAAAACCTTCTAAAGGTGGTTGACCAGTTGTATGCATGGAAGGAGTAGCAAAGCAGGCCAAGGAGAAAGGCAGACAAGATACTTGCCCCATTCAGCAGATTCTAAAAGATAAGCAAGTAGAAAACAGACATAGGAAGAAACAAACATCTACTGAGTAAGAAAGCCAAAGAAGTGATAGAGACAGATGTTTACATTGTAATCCTGGTTAAGACTAATCATTTGGGGTTTGCCAAGCTAAACTGACTTGCTCCAAAGGCACACAGTGTTTTAATACCCAAACTTCACTCGTCATGACATCATGTAGTGTGGCAAATTAAAAAGGGACCTTTTATTTCCTGTGCACTCGAGCAGTAAGTTTTCACCCTGTATTTCTTCAGCAAACTAAAGAGAAGTGAGTAGTATGCTAAAGCACGTACTGTAGAGAGCAAGAGAAGAATGGAATTCTTTCTAGTTATTAGAAATGGAATTTAATAAAAAAAATGTATTAAACTCATTGTACCTGGTCCAATGAAAACAGAAAAGCCATATGAATATGAAAAAGATCATGCAGTATAAAATATAGAAAATGTTTGAACAATAATTACTTCAGTTTGACATTTTTTTTACATCTTTGAGAACACAGTTTTTGTTAAAGGACTCTGACATTAACTGAAAGGGCTTAAGCAAAAAAAAACAAAAACATTGGGTGCTAGGTTTGATAATGCTTTAAAGTAGAAATATATTTTAACTACTCATGTTGTCTTGTATATGTTTTGACAGTCAGGTATCTTTCCTAAAAGCCTTGTCTCACTAAAAGTACTCTACTCTGTGTACAGAAACATCTCCAATTTAAATTAAAGCATAAGATTAGTTGTCTTAACTCCTCATCTTAACTACTCTATGGGTGTGTCTACATGTGCATTTATACATGCCTAAACTTAATGGGCCTTTGGTTAAGGCGATTTACACACGTATCTACATGTGGATGCGCTAATGCACATTAAAGTGGTGTCTATACACTGACACACACCATGTTAATGTGCATTAGTGTGTCTACATGTTCATTGATGCAACTTAGCTATTTGCCTATAAATTTGATATCTGCTTTATTCAGGTATCACATTTTGGCTCAAATAGCTGAAAATCGCCATTTTTAAGGTGCATTAAGGCCGTGCACATGTAGACGTGCACCCTTAATGCACCTTAAATTAGGCTAATGCACATTAAATATGCATGTGTAGACATGCCCTATAATTACAAAAGAAAGATGTACATGGAATTTAGCTCATTTGAAGACAGCTACTGAAAAATGTCAAGAATTTCAACAGAAAAAAATTGTATGAAACAACCACATTGTACAGCTAAAATGATAACTCTCAGGCTGAACTGTCTGATTACAATGCAGATACTTCTTATATCAAAGGTGTATGGACCTCTGTGCCACCTCTACTAAAAAGGTAAAATAAGAGTGGTGGATGTAGTGGATGTACTCATGATTCAGGAAAATTTAGAGTTATTTAATACATAAGATTATTCAATGGAAGAAGTAAACCACTAGTATTTTTCTCTTTCTTTGTCATGGCAATAATTTGTGTAAACATCTTAAACTAACATTTTTGAAAGCCAGGAAAGGCTTATGGGAATGATGCCATATACTCTTAAAAATCAGCTATTACTAGGACACCTTTTGGTGATATTTTAGTGGGAAATTCTTCTCCACCAACCCCAACATTGTTGATGACACCACATTGACAGTGAGGGGATAGAGTTTGGACACCGTAAGAACTGCCTTA
>NW_017728998.1:34421085-34436474 GCF_001723915.1 Gavialis gangeticus
TTTCTCTTTGTCATGGCAATAATTTGTGTAAACATCTTAAACTAACATTTTTGAAAGCCAGGAAAGGCTTATGGGAATGATGCCATATACTCTTAAAAATCAGCTATTACTAGGACACCTTTTGGTGATATTTTAGTGGGAAATTCTTCTCCACCAACCCCAACATTGTTGATGACACCACATTGACAGTGAGGGGATAGAGTTTGGACACCGTAAGAACTGCCTTAAAAATGGGATCTATGGATAGTTCAGGAGAGGAGATGGGCCCCAACTAGTAGTTATGGTTAGCTGTCCATGAGCAAGGGTGCAGAAGTTTCTGCTCATTCAGTAACAGCAACAGTACAGCTCTGAAGCACAATGTAAAGGCTCTTTTCCACATTCTCGCAAGAGTGAAGTAGTTGTTACGAGCCCACCTTTGTCTATAAATTCAAGATTTAATTAACTAAGGTACAGCATTAGCTAAAGCTCTACGAAGGCAATGAATATGTCACACTGCTAAGTGTGATATAAAACAAATACAGCAAAAACCACTAGATTTTAGGTTTCATTAAAATTACATTCTGGCAGAAACACTAGCAAATGAGTTATTTGGGATTTTTAGTCTCATAGTCCTGTTGCATCGTTTCTATTAACATATAAAATTATCCTTAATTCATTTTAAATGGTTTACCAAAAATCAAAGAAAAAGGAATTCTTATGTTATGCATTTTAATTTCTCTTTCCCCCCCATACCTCTATTTTAAGTATATTGCATCTCAGAGAATAAAGTCACCTGAAAATCCATTTATTATGCAACATTGCTTCGAAAGTTTTAAAACTTCTTGCATATTACATGCTTTCAAGGCAAATAAATTAATTTCTGTACAGCCCAGAATAGAATATATAAAGAAAAACCAATAAGCCTGAATCTGCAATTCTTAGCTGTATGAACAATCCAATTAAAAACAGTAGGGCTATTTTCATGTCGGTTACAGTTACAGAATCAAGTCCCAGTATGCATTTAATTAATTCAAATAGCCATCTAGCAGTCAGACATGCTTGGAAGAGGAATATTTTTGATGCAACTGATGGGCTTCAGATGTTCAGTACTGAATTAATAATACTAATATCCCATAAATTTGAGCTGAAGAAAAATATACCACTAAAGATTAGAATTTAGGGAAATGCAATTCCACAAACAAATAGGAAAGCTCTCCTAACATCTCTTTTGTAACAGAATACTGTGAAACCCATACCAAGATTCACTTCCATTTCTGACTTATCTTAGAAAATTGTGAATTAACACAGACCTAACAGCAGGGGTAAATTGCAGTACTGTTCTCACTTTGCATACAGATCTCTCAATAACATCAGTGGGGACTCAGGCAGTGGAGTGAAGGACGTGTACAGCCCTAACTATAAATGTTACATACTTGCGCATTTATGAAAATTATCTGGAACACAGCAAGTGCTTGATAAGTGAATCAGACCAGAGCACAAATACAATGTGTTCTTTATGCTGAATCTCTCATTATGAAGAAAGTTGGAAAAATGCAAAAAATTTGCTTTGTAAAAGGAAATAATAAGCATGCAAAAATCCAAACTACTATTTCTAATGTGACATTTTGAAATGAAGTGATACTGCAATATTATCTGAATAGCAGAAGGTTTGTGTGTCCTAGTTACCAAGAGTAGATAGCATTCACTCCTATAACTGTCAAATCCCTTTCATAATATTTTAATTTGCAGAGAACCTGATTTTACTATGGAAATTTTATGATAAAGCCTAAAAAGAATTTATCTGATGGAAGAAAAATGTATTACTACCATACAGAGATTTGCTTCAAGTCTTACATAACAGCAATAGTAAACACAGCACACTATTGTATGAAAAAAGATAATGGAAAAAATTCAAGGGTTTTTTTATTGCTTGTATCTTAGAAACATGCAGTAAGGGAAGATTTTTTACCCATAAATATGGTTTATAGAGTGTCTTGTATGCTAATGTCTACCTAGCAACATCTGCTTGTCAAAGGACTGTGTAATCAAGCCAAGAGTTGACAACTGTGACAATCATCTACTGTCATATATTTAGGATTAAAAATTCAGAATCAGTCAAAGACATTGGTGCCTAGAAGTTATCTATAAATTACAGTGTATAGCAAGTTCCCTAAAAATAATTTAGTCTGTTAGTTCTAGAACTTCCATAGATTCTTCAAAAATGAAGACACCAGCTACATATTCATAAGGAATTTATTTTTCTTTAGATGAAAATGACTTCTATTATCTTATAATTTTTAGGATATGTTGTTTTGATAGACTAATCACTTGAAGGAAATTGACAAAGAAACATGCTTTCGTGTGCAAGACTGAAGGTCTCCCCTCATTCCTCCTGATTAATAGGATCTGTTAGTTCTTTGTTATGACCCAAGTTTGCCTTTGAGGGATGACCTTTGAGCCTCTCACACAAGAATGGCCATTTTCTAGGTCAAAACTTACGTCCATCAAGCCCAATATCACATCTCAGTGCAGAGAGCAGGTGTTCAGGGTGAAGAAGGCACGACAAGAATTTTCTTCTCCCTACTCCTCTCTCATAGCAGCTTCCAGCATTCAGAGGTTTATGAAGTTCTGATGATTCAGAGGCTGCACCTGTATCTAATATAGTCAATATCGACTGGTAGACCTTTCCTTCAAAAGTTAGTCTAATCCTCTTTTGATTTGGGTTACATTATCTGCTTCCACAACATCTTGTGGCGGCAAGGAGTTCCACAAGTTAATTCTTCTTCAGCAATCCCTCACAGTTGAGGATGATTGTCTTCCATGATTGTCTTATCTGTGTATTCAAAGAGCACACCGTGTGAAAAAGAACTTCCTTATGTTAGTTTTAAACCTACTGCCCGATAGTTTCATTTTATGTCCCCTATTTCTAGTATTGAGAGAGATGGTAAATAATAACTCCTTATTTTCTTTCTCTGCACCATTTAACATTTTGTAAACCTTTATCATGTCCCTTCTCAAAAATCTCTTTTCTAAACTGAAAAGGCCTATCCTATTAGGTTCTCCTTATATGAAAGTTTCTCCATACCCCCGATCATCCTTTTTGCCCATTGTACCTTGTCTAGTTCTTTTATATTCTTTTGGAGGACTGCAGACCAAAACTACACACAGAATGCAAGTTGTGGACACATCATAGATTTATAAATCACCTGCTGGGCTAAGGATAGAAATTACACATAAATCAGTATAAGTGATCAGAAACCAGTTTAAATCGGTAGCGCAATGGAAGTTCAAAATGGCCAAAGCAGTTTTAAGGTAAACCTGGATAGCTGTAGTATCAGACTGAACTGATTTAAGTGAAATTGGTTTATTGAACTTCTGCCTTAGATCCTCTCCAGATTCAAGTTCATTCTCAGTCCCCTAGGATCCCAGGATACTTTGCATCTCCCCCTCAAACCTCCCTTGCAGGGTGCACAGGCTAGCCTTGGCTCAAACAGTCTGCTCCAACCAAGCAGGGAGGTGTACTCCAGCACCTCTTGGCTTCTGGCATGAGCTACTGCAAGCATGTGGCTGCATTTCTGGAATCAAAAGTGAATGAATGTCTGTTCTCTTACTAATCAGTTCAATCTGTGCAGTTTAGACTAACCTGCAAAGATTGAATCAATTCAGCCTCTGGTTGGCCATCCATCAATAAATACCATAAGAGTATAAAGGCAATGACTGTTCTATGTTCAGTGTACTCAAACTCTCTTTATGCAGAGAATTCTTAATAATATACAGACTAGACAATCAAGGTAGCAATGTAAACAAATCATAAATAGTTTTTAGAGCATTTTATTTTCTCCTTTCACTATTTCATCAGTACTGGGATCACATCTTGCCTACATATGTTCATTCATAGAAGTAGTCTGCTTCTTACTGAGGACTGAGCAATGGTACTAAATGAGAGACCCAATGAACAAAGGTTGCTTCATGGAATGTCTCTAAAGACAGAGCCATTACATTTTAGTAAATACATAGACAGGGAGTCATTCCTGGCCTGCTGTAGGCATAAGCTGTATTCTGTACAGCAATCAGGAGGAAGAATGATTATTAGGATCTGAATTCAGAGCATATTTTTTGCCCTTTATAACTCTTATGTGAATACATTTTCAAATCAGTGTGGTTTTTCCTTTTCCTACTTTGCCATTCTTTTTGTGAGTTTTTCACAATAACATTATATGACCTGCTTTAATTATGGCTTTGTGGCACTCTTAGGGACTATAGAGTAGTTTTATTAACTTTATTTATAGGTTTCAAATGATTGGGTAGGTGTTGATTTCCTGTCCCAAACCTGCAATTGAAGCTTTAACCATTGCCACTTCCATCATTACCCAGTTCTATGACTTGCTTTCTTTTTTTCTTTTTTCCCCCTCTGTCTAGGAAATAATAATTCCCTTGCAATTGCAGGTTTTGTAGATAGTCACCTTTATGAAAAAATAATATTCTTTGTATGCTTGTACTGCTGTGATTTTCACTCTTTGGCCCTGCTGCATACAGGTTTCCATGATTTCCAAAGTGTGAAATATATCCTCTGGGAATGAAAAATCCTCCTGATACTCTTTATGTCTCATCAAACTCCTTTATCAATTGATCTGTATCTACCTGCTACTTTTATGGGACAAATTCAGGCACAGTTCATGTTTGAAAGAAATAAAATGAACTGGCTTAACTAACACAAAAATATTTTCAGCCTATCAAAAGAGAATTACTCTCAGTGGATAACTTTAATAACCTATAGATTCTTCATTTCACTTACAAAACTTCACAACTATCTTTTGGCATCTTAAAAGTATCCACTTCTAATAAATCTTCTGCATGCAAGTTCATAAAGAGAAGCGTTCTAGTGCTTGAAACAAATATAAATTTCCCACATTTAATTTGCAACAGACATTGAGCTTTATGGAGTGCTTCAGATGAGCTAAATGATTGCACACCTGCATGAAATTTCCAGCTAAACTATTATAGCCTGAAGGAATCTACATGTCAAGCAACAATCTTGATATAGACAAGAAACAACTTCAAGTCTAGTATCATCCTACAAATTAGCATGAAAGAAGAATATCACATTAAGAGGAAAAGAAAAAGAAATCCCAAAAGGTAATGTTTATAGCTTACCCATTTTGTATTTGATTATATTTGAGCTCTCTTGGTTATCTAATACATGTGATACATTTAACATAAATCAAGGCTAATTATAAATCTGTGCTCTCACAGAGAATGAGGTTTAGACTGCTTTTACTAATATCAAAATGTGTTTGAAGCACATGAGTTGCCTGTGTCCTCAGTGGAATAAACACTAGAAATCTGTTTATTCTAAGTGATGGGAGAGGGTTAAACATATCAGATAGTAAAAAAATAATTAATTCTCCCCTTTAAAGGGTTTGATCTTGGAACCTTTAATCCCATCTGTATTCTTTGCTGTCATGTTTGTAAAAAAGGACTAGTTGTATGAATAAAGTTTCCAAGAGAATAAAAAAGAAAAAAAGTAAGCATCCGTATACTTTGTTAATGATTCAGTGGTCAATAACTGTAGCTAATCAAGGCAGCAAATACAAAGCAGAAAATTATATTCACACATGTTATAACAGCTGTAACTTTCCATACTATAGTAGGATATAATTTCTAATGAAGTGGTCTATCCTTAACTGGTCTGATATGACTAGATACATTGCTATAGACTCAGTTCAGAGAGGCATCAGGATATGACATTTCTTTCCCTTTTGCTCAGGAAGAAACAGCTGTCACAACAGCTGTCTCTCCCCCCCCTTTTTTGATTTGTGATATATTATGTGTTTCATAATGGATCAAAAGATTTGATAGGGGCTTTTAGCAATAAATCCACTGCCTAAAGAAAAGGGAATTCACCTCCAAACCCTTTCTCCTGAACAGTTATTAATAAAAGATAGCTCTGAGAATATATTGATACTAAACCAAGCAGATTCCTAAGATTTGAACGCTTGCTGAAGTCAAGCTGAGCCCTTTATTCCCCATCTGAAAAACATCTTTGATGATTGATGTGCCTGACATGATATTGTCAAATATATTCTTTGTATCATTTATGTACATTTCAGAAGTAGTAAATTCTAATGTGGATGTCTTTCTATACTCTTTCTGGAGATCACTACGTCTAACTGACTATTCTTGATTTAACTGCATACAATTTCAACCTTTAGGTAGCCAATTTCAGTATTGACCATTAAGAGTGTACATCTGAAATTGTGACCAATCTTTATGGGCATGTCTCACCTCCTCAAAATTGAAAAATAAAAGTGCCCTCCTTATGTGGAAACAGAAAAGAGTTAGTAAAAACTACAGTTTTTGCTCAAATGATCTTACCACTTTCAAAGGGGAGTGTGAAAAACTAAGTGAAAGTAGCTAGTTATCAGAATTATCATATGCTCATACTAGCAGGAAAAAGTATAGCCAAAGAAAAAATGCTATATTTAGATTTTTCTGCCAAATGTGAATTTAACAAAGTGTTGTTAAACTACTTGAGCTGATTCAAAATGCATTGGGAGTAACTAATAAACTGATAGGAAGGCCCTCAGACATCACTCAGGGTTAGGTCAATGTAAATGCCTCATCACGCAGGCATTCAGGAGGTTTAATTTGACCAAAAATGGTGCACCCAGTCTGAGAGGTCACCTTGAGAAGTCCACTAATTTAGATTAAAATCAGATTAACCTGATCTCCCAGACACATGTAGACATTCACATGCTTCCCTGGGGATGGGAAAGCCCAGCTGCTCACCCCAACCCTGAACAAGTGTTCACCACAACTGGGAAGTGTTCCCTAGACTGGGAACAATGAATGTAGCAGTTCACTGCTCCAGGGAGCTATGCAGGGATCCCAAAGTAAGTAATTCATGGTGATGGAGGTGAGTGGGAGTGCAAGTAGGTTGGTGGGTCTTCATGGAGTTTGGCAGGTCTAGAGGGGGATTGGTAGGATTGGGGGAGCTTGTGGGTTTGTGGAGACATTGGGGTACTAAAAATACCCCAGACAAGGTCAGGGGATTAAGATGAGTTTTTCCTTCCCTGGGGCTGTGCTGCAAATGCCTACATTTGCTTAGTAGATCAGGTTAACCTTGTCTCACTCTAAATTAGTGCACTTCCTGTGGTGAACTAATTTAGATTGGTTGCACTATTTTTAGGTCAAATTAAACATCCTGAATGCCTACAAAACTGGTTATTTAAATTGACTTATTGGGCACATCCAGATGACCACACACACATACGCCTCTTGCAGCATCTCAACTGAAATTTGCAGGGGTCAAAAAATACCCCGGGGGAAAAAAGCAGGGCAAGGCATGGTCCAGGACCATGCCTTGAGACAACCGGAGGCTTGGTCCTCCACAGAGATGCTCTGGTAGCCATCCAGAGCATCTCTATATCTGGCCCTTGCCCCAGTGCTGAAGCATGTTGCCTCTGCCCATGTGGGACAAGCAGCAGTGCAAGCTGCAGCAACCTGGACCTGGCTTTGTGCCAGGTAGGAAGGAGCTTGTGGGGAGCTGAAGGAGGAGAGGAGGGGACCATGGGGGGAGCCTCCTGGCCCCGGCCCCCATTCCTTCCCCCAACTCCTTTTTTTTTCCCTTGCCCCTCGCTTACTCTCCCACCCGGCCCCAGCCCCAGCCCCAGCCCCTCAGACTCACCAACAGTAGCAGCAGTGGTTGAGGCCTCTCAGGGCTTCATGGCACAGCCTCCTCATGCAGGGGGTAGCGGGGCTTGGCCCCAGCTGCATGGCATGCATGCTGCTGCATTGCGGGTGTGGCCTGGCTCAGCAGGGTGCTGTGTGCTATCTCAGAGCTCTGGGCTGGTCAGGCTGAGTGATACTGAGCCTTGGGTGAAAGCCACAGCACCCCCGACGTTCCAGACAGTGGGTGGCGTCCTGCTGAGCTGGGCCATACCTGCATGATGCCGCAGCTGCCATGGGGGTGCCAGGTGGACAGGGCTGAGCCTTGCTATCCCCCGCTGCCCCGTGCCACATGGGAGGGGCTGTGCCATGAGGCCCCACGTGGCCCTGACTGCTGCTGCTGGTAAGCTGCGGATGGTGCAGGAGGCTGGAGCTGGGCGGGGGAGCGATGTGGGAGCAGGAGCCGAGAGGAGGAGGGATCAGGAGGCTGGAGCTGACCTGGGGAATCCCTGAATCCCAGTCTGCTGGTTGCTTCCCAACTTGTCTCCAGCCTTCTGCTCATTCTCCTGCTTGTCTCCAGCCTCCAGAGGATTAGAGACAGAGCAGGAGAACAAGCAGGGGTCTGGAGATGAGCAGGAGGCTGGAGACAAGCCCCTGGAGATGAGTTGGAGACATTCCCCTGCTGTCTCCAGCCTTCTGCTCATTCCCCTGTTTGTCTCCAGCCTCATAACAGGCTACTTTATCTTCCCAAGAAAATGGGCTATCTATTACCTATACCCAAAGTAAGCCAGCCTCAGAAATATGTTCATTTGCTGGAGACAGCAGGGGAACATCTCCAGCTCATCTCCAAGGGCTTGTCTCCAGCCTTCTGCTCATTTCCCTGCTTGTCTCCAACCTCCCACATTGGGTCAGTGGCCCCTTGCCTTCTCCCAGCTACCCAAGTGACCAACTTCAAAGGGTCACTTCTAATTTAAATACTGTGAAAGCAGACTCAGATCCATAGTGTTCAGGGCTTCCTATACATTTTTTTTTAATACAGACATGCGCACACACACATATACACATTTTAGTGTTATTTTTAGAAGATTTAACTAGTATACAAATTGTTATCCTCTGGGAACAAAAAATATAATGGTGACTATCACAGAAATGATCTTATCAATTTTTGTTTTGAAAACTATTGCTCAATGTCATCCAGTTTTGTAATGAGAAAGACATTGCCAGTAGAACTGGATGGGAAATACAACAAAATTGGTACATTTTGTTTCATGTTTTTAATACTTTTTAGTACAAGTAGATTAGAATTTTGAAATAAAATATCATTTCAAACACTTCTACCTTTAAACATATTTACTCACCCAGATCAACTTCTTACAGTTTTAAAAAGCAATCTTCAAGAAAATCGCATTTTTTTTCCTCTTGGGAAATAAGCTCTTCTGAAATATTCAACCAATCATGATATTTAGTAATTACTGGGTGCATCTATACTAGACACTACATTGCCATAGTGACAAGCTATGGCAACATAGCTCATCACTCCGGCAATGTAGTGTCAGCAGGCACAAACTGTCACACCAATGCTACATTGCTGTAGTGACAAGCTACCTTGCTATAGCACATCGCTACGGCGACATAGCTGCTAAAAATAACCGTGCACCGTTGAGACGGCACGATCATTTAGTACTTCCTAAAGCAAGTACTAAATAATGGCAAAGTAACAACTGCAATGTGGGGGACACGTGTAGATGTGCCCAGTGTGCAGTTACTCTAAATTTCTGAGATTCTGTAGAAGTCTCTTCTGAATTCCCTTGGCCCCCCAAAAAGGAAGTGCATAATAGATTGATTTCACCTTGTAAATACACAGTACTATATTAGCTGGAAAAATTATCACTCCCTTCCTTAAGCATCTGAGAGAGAGTGTGTGTGTGTGTGTGTGTGTGTGTGTGTGTGTGTGTGTGTATTTTAAAGGTCGCAGGTAATTGGAGCACAGGGAGAATATTTCTGCAACTCTAACCCTTAAAGAGGCCCAGCATTATACAACAAGCAAAGTCTATTGACTGTCTTTTAATGGGGGTAAAAACTCTACCCCTAACTTTCCCTGACTCTCTTTATTCCTCTAGGCAGCTACCTCTGCAGGGACCATGAGCAGATCTCAGGTAACATGCCCCTAAAAATATAGCATTCACAAACAGTGATTGTGTCTGACCTTGTTCTGAATACCGGAGGTAGACTGGCTTCTCACCGTCTTCCTGCAGAGAGCTCAGGCAGCATAAAGGAACCTTTCCCCCATGTCCAAGTGTTGAATGAAACTTTAATAGTTAGCAGCCTAATGTAGTTTGTTTTCCTCTGTATAGACCAACCATAGACTACATGCTACAAGAATTTCAAATAATATCCAGGATAACCACAAATAAAAACAAACTCTTGCACAACACTGTTACAAGGAAATATCATGCTTCAATTTTCACATTCTTAAATACCTTCTCTTGCCCAGTGGACATCATAATATAATTAAAGTAGTGTTTACAAAACATGGTTTCCCTTATCACAGTTGCCTAACATAGGATGTAATACTATCTATAGGACATAATACTGTTACGTGAAGATACTGAAGGTAAAGATGAAGGAGTCCAGTTGTGGAGCTATGTGCTCTGCATGTGTGTACATGTGTGTACACAATATACATATACATAAACATGCATACATACATATACATCTATATATATCCATATAGATAGACAGCTATATCTATACACACACATATATACCTATATACAGACACACGTCACAGTATATACACACACACAGATAATATACATGTAAGAGGAAGAATATATATATATATAGTGTGTATGTGTGTATATATAGCTATATATAGAGATATACTGTTATATAACCCTATGGCAGAAAGTAAAGTTCCTCTTATTTATTTATCAGAAGAAAAACTGAGACACAGCTTTCCCAGCAAAAATCAAGCAGCAACCTATGGACAAAGTAGATGTTGGAACAAATCAAACACAAGCCACACACAATTCATTAGGGAAGCAAATCAGTGTCACAGCTAAGGCAGCTATTTGAAAAAAATAATAATTTAGGGAAAAATCAGACAGATTTGAAGAAGCAAATTATCTTTCAATGTCTTTGACATTTGCATTTAGCTTCATAAAGAGCATGAGGGACCAAGAGTGGTTATAAAATTGAATTAGATTTCCCTGTGACTGACCCTTTCCATATGCTCTTCACCTGGAAAGACCTTCTATCCTTCCTTTAACTAGTTTCTTTTGTATTTAATATTGCCATTTTAACTATAAGCCACTAATCAGGAATCATAGGTTTCACTTTACTAGATGCTATATATGCAGACATAATGAAAACAGATCCTGCTCCTAAGACTGTATATATATTATATATTCTAATTTGCTCCAGTATCTAGGAATACATATAAAATTTAGAGACAATGTTTTAGTTCCATGTAAACTCTGATTTTACTGAGTGTTTCCTGGTGAACAGTCTAATCCACCTCAGAAGGAACTAATGCCTTGCCCCAATCTGTTTCAGGTCCTCTTGTTAGGGAACAATTCACTGGTTAAACAGAAATGTCAAGGGTAACACCCAAAGGCCGCATCCACATGAGCACACCCATTTCTTTCCCTGAAGTCAAGAAGCAGTGGTACACTTTGGCAAGCCCAGAAGCCTTAGCTGGGGTCCTGGGAGCCTCCTGGTGCTGCAGCAGTGGTGATCCTGGTGCTCAGAGCCTGGCCAGCAGCCAGAGCATGGCCACACTCATCTCCACATGGCCAAACAGAGCAATTCTCCTGCCCAACATCAGATGCTTATACAAGTTACATTTTTCACATGATGCTGTCTACAACCATGACTTAACACACATTCAGGTGTGTTATGTGTGCTTATAGGTGCAGAGTGCTTTTAAAATGGATGATCACTAAAAAAACCTAATCCTTGTTAAATTAGCTATTAGCTGAAAGCTCTCTAGAGCAGAGCACCTTGGGGAACTTCTGTCCATGTTCCCTGTGAGGATTAAGTGTGGATGATTCTGCCTGCATCCCATGCATCTTTTCAGGACTGGGCTGGTATTCATAGGGCTGGCCTCAGTCTCCTCCTTGTGCAATGGGGGAGGAAGAGGGTGGGGAATAATACCCTTTCTGGGTTTTTGGGGGAAGCCGAATCAGACCTACAAGGGAATGAGGCTCCATTCTGTCCTCTGCTGCCCCCACCCCCCAGCTCCAGCTGCAGCAAAGCTGAGCTAGCAGCTGTGTGCTGCTGCTATCAAAAAGCTTGAGCACTGGGTTGGGGGAATGAAGCCCCTCCACCTCGCAGACTCAACTCATGTCCAGTACCCCTCAATATCTAACTGTAGGTGTATGCTACAGACCACCAAACCAGGAACTTGATCTAGAGTTTGCCTGAGAACTAACAGAGGCTGTCTGGGCATGGGACATGGTCGTCATGGATGACTTCAATTATCCAGACACCTCTTGGGTTGAATTGGTCGCAGTCATTCCTGACCTCCATCGAAGAGCTTTTTCTAACTCAGGAGGTGCATGGGCCAACCAGAGTTATTGCTCTTGTAGACTTGGTGCTGGTGACTGACTTAAACATAGAGGGCAGCCTGGGTGATAGCGACCAGGAAACCATTACATTCACAGTCTGTTGCAGGGCAGACAATTGGATTGCAGGCTTGAAGTTTTGGACTTCAATAATGCAAACTTCAACAAGCTCAGGTCACTAGTACAGAATATGCTGAGGGGCCAAGGACTGAAGGTGAAAGGAGTTCATGAAGAGTGGTCATTTCTCTAGAACACGATCCTTGAAGCACAAAGGAAGTCCATTCCCATGCAGAGGAAATGTAGCAAAAGACCTGGGAAGCCCTCTTGGCTAAACAGGGAAATCCTGGTCCTCTTAAGAAAGAAGAAAAGGCGTATGCTCAATGGAAGCTAGGGGCAGCCACCAAGGAGGACTATATAACTATAGCCTACACTTGTAGGGATCAGATTAGAAAAGCTAAGGCAGTGAGTAAACTAAAATCAGCAACGGGAATCAAGGACAACAAGAAGTCCTTCTTTAGGTACGTAGGGAAGAGGAGGAAAACAAATGAGAGTGTGGGGCCATTGCTTAACAACTCAGGACAGCTAGTCACCAGCATTCAGGAGAAAACTGAATTCCTGAATGACTACTTTGCCTTGGTCTTGCACTGGGGCAAGGGGAAAATCACACCAGCAGGGGTACAGAATGAGCAGGGTTCAAATGACTGCCTTCCTACTATTGCCATAGAACTGGTGTGTAATCAATTAAAGAAATTAGATGTATATAAGTCAGCAGGTCCAAATTAACTTCATCTGAGAGTGCTGAAAGACCTGGATGAAGTAATTGTGGAACCCCTGGCAAAGCTCTTCCAAACTTATAGTGCTCCAGGGAGGTTTCTGATGACTGGATGAGGGCTAATGTTGTGCTCATCTTCAAGAAGAGGAGAAGGGAGCACCTGGAAAACTATAGGCCAATTAGCCTAACTTCTATCCCAGAGAAAATCCTGGAAAAATTCATTAAGGAGTCTATGAGCCATAGGCTTGTAGAAGGTAGGATTCTGAATGACAGCCAGCATGGCTTTCTTGCGGGCAAGTCTTGTCTTACCAACCTCATGTTCTTTTACGATCAGGTGATTCACCACCTGAATAAGAGAGAGGAGGTTGACATTATATACCTCAACTTTCAGAAAGCTTTTGATCAGGTATCCCATGATGTTCTCGTGAGAAAATTGCAAGACTGTGGGTTTAACTGTGAGACAGTCAGGCGGGTAGGAAACTGGCTGTGGGGCAGGACCCAGAGAGTTCTAATGAATGGATCTGTGTCATTTTGGTGGGAAGTGGCTAGTTGGGTTGAGTCATGCTCTAATTCATGGCAGTTTGTGTAAAGCACCTTGAGTTAGAGTGCCTCAGCAACAGGCCGCCTAAATGTCTGTAGGCACACATAAGCTACATGCTTTTTCTTCTCTCAGTCCTGAAAGAAGGATGCTTCCTTCTTTTAAACACTCTGCTGCATTGCATAACAAACATATAGCCCATAACACTTTCCTAGGTGCCTTACCCTGCCATACAAAGGTTACAGATAAGGTTACAGATATTAGCTACAAATAATTGCCCTTCTCTAGGCATTGCCCTGTTAGTCTAACTTCTTCATGAACATGGGATATCAAGGGGAAAACAGAAGCCTCCTCAGCTTTTCAGCCAGTAGTTTACAGGGATTTCTTTAGCAGAATGCTCCACCCTATTTTTTTTCTCTCTCTGCTTCTTTCTGTGCTCTTCATCTATTGTAAAAACACAGCTTTCAGTTGCTCCAGTGAATGGGTAGGAAACTTAAACTGCTCATTTTCACACAGCCAAAAACCTGCTGAAATTAAAAGAAATGTAAGGTGAAGTTGGAGATGATTTTGTGAAGATCTAGTCTGGACTAGAAGACTATTCTTGGATGTTGAGGTAAGCCTGACGCTGGATTGGTCAGAAATGAATGAAAAGAAGGGGTAATGAAGAATATTACACTGAGCACCAAAACAATCACTGATCTTTTTTTTAAGTAGTAAAAGAGAGGTAGAGCCTAGATAGAATCTAAAAATAGCATTTGTACCTCCTATTTTCAGAAATAATGATAGAAATGAAATACTTATTCATTCCAAAAAAAAGTTTACAGCTACAGCTTCCTGTTCTTTGATGGGATATATAGTTCTCCTGTCTCCCCAGTCACTGTACTCAGGTTGAGAGAACCTGGCATGACATTTTACCCCCCTTCCTGTTCAACTACCCTAAAGGTAGTCCAAAGTTTTGCAAAGTTCTGAATTCCAAAGTTGTGTGCCCAAAACTCCCCACTTCCCTCCTCCAAACACCTTTTCTCTCATAAAGGCATTATCAGAGAGAGAGAAAAACATATACATACTTTTAAAGGAAGAGTAATCCCACTCAAATGAAAAGAAGTTATGATTTTAAAAGTATGCTTTAGTTGTTATCAGCTGTATTCTGATGAAAATCTTGGTGTTCTATGATACTACCTGCTGCTTATGTGATGGATATGACTTTATTTTGTTTTGATAAATTTGAGATGCACCATAATGTTATGTATTTCCTGGGCATAAAACATGATTGCCAATCCTTTCAGTCTCCCAAGGATCAAAATCAAATGAGGGACAATGACTTTTCCATTCAGGAGTAAAAAAAAGTATATGAAGAGGGAGAAATGAAGAACAAAGTTAGTGTGGCTCTTATTAAATGTAATATGAATGTATTTTAAAAAGTAGCTGCGACTTCTGAATGGGCTGGTTTCTACACATGTATTCACACTGGAAATTTCCTAGCTTCAGGGTAATCTTAATTGAAATCAGTGTGATTTTTCCCTCCTTTTCTTTTACCCATTATATGCATTTGTTTAAAAAAAGGAGCATTTCAATGGTTCTTAAGAGTCCTTTCGTCTATTGGTGCTTTTTCCTACTTTATGCCATAATTCTCTGTTTGTGACACTGTCATTTAAGCCATATAAAGAGATACTGTTTAAGCAGTTACTGATGTTCTGCTTATAAGGGAGGGAAACACTTTTGTATTAAAAGAAATATGTTAAAAGGAAAAAGAATCAGCAATATTACTTTGTGGAACTGAGCAGAGTGTGCATGTTAATAAGACAATGATCTTAAAATACATGTTTAACATACTCACATGAGCCTGCATGCCCTCAAGTCCAAT
>NW_017728998.1:34441474-34442190 GCF_001723915.1 Gavialis gangeticus
TTGGGGAACTGAGCAGAGTGTGCATGTTAATAAGACAATGATCTTAAAATACATGTTTAACATACTCACATGAGCCTGCATGCCCTCAAGTCCAATGTAAAGCTCCCTTTGTCTAAGGTCCCTGGCAGACTTTCAGCTAAAAGTGCAATGGGATTTGATCTATAATCTAAACAACTGTGCCTCTTGCCATGCTACACATTCACAGCAGGAAGCATGATCATGGGATTGGGGATCAGATCTCAATCATGCCAGCTTTGCCGGTGCACAGGACCCTCCTGCACTGGCAAGTAGTAAGTTCATCAGGTGATCAGCCTGGCCATATGTTCAGTTTAAGGTTCAGTGGGAACCAGCCACAAAGTTATTACACAAAATATTGTGTGTAATAACTGTGGCTTATTCCCTGTTTAATAGAGCCATTAATTGCAGAAATGTGTGGCCAGATTACTACTTAAAATGTGATTAACTGATTAATAATGTCTTAAGTGTAACATCTGCCAGAGACCTAAAACCCTGTAAAATCATAAACTGGCACATGATCTAACAACACAGGTGTGTGTATCAATTGAAAAATATCCCTTGAATATTAGTGTGTTATGCTTATAAAAGGCTTAATTCTGACCTTATACCAGTCCAACACTGAAGTGATTTTTAAATCAAACTATATTAAGGTCCATATTTGTTGAAGGTGTTAATATTCATTCTTGTGTAGTACAACA
>NW_017728998.1:34447190-34454883 GCF_001723915.1 Gavialis gangeticus
AAGTTATTACACAAAATATTGTGTGTAATAACTGTGGCTTATTCCCTGTTTAATAGAGCCATTAATTGCAGAAATGTGTGGCCAGATTACTACTTAAAATGTGATTAACTGATTAATAATGTCTTAAGTGTAACATCTGCCAGAGACCTAAAACCCTGTAAAATCATAAACTGGCACATGATCTAACAACACAGGTGTGTGTATCAATTGAAAAATATCCCTTGAATATTAGTGTGTTATGCTTATAAAAGGCTTAATTCTGACCTTATACCAGTCCAACACTGAAGTGATTTTTAAATCAAACTATATTAAGGTCCATATTTGTTGAAGTTTAAATATAATAAATGTCTTAATAGTATTATGGTCAAGCATTGAATTTCCTTAGAATTGAACAAATATTACCAAGGGAGTGACTAGAGGATGCATTAAGGTGGTTCTTTTTAAAGCTCACCACCTAATTAGCTGATGGAATCAGTAGATGAGTCTTCACCTGCTTTCTTCTTACCCTCCTTATCATTCCAAATCAGCCTGAAATGGGGCCTGGAAGAGTAGATATAATGCTGTTATCTGAAGGCCAACTTCTCTGCTGATATCACTTCCAATATGCCATTGACTTCCAATGTACATTGAGTACATTTATGGGTGGTAGATGTATCGGTCACAAGACTCGCAGTCTTCTACTAAAACATGTAGCAAGTGGCATTTGTGAAGATAGCAACAAGCTGAAGAGAAAAATAGATATTGGTTATTGTTCTGAGCACAAAGAAGTAAGGGTAAAATTATGGTTTGTGCATAAGACTATAATAAATATATCCTGTAAATTAAATCTTCCCTTCTCCCTCAGGAATTGGAACCTTGAGACTACAAAAAAGACAGCTTTTAACAAGTATTAACCTTTAAATTCCAGTATCCTTTTCTAGAGGGTTTCTGCTCAGGTGATACAGAATACTGATGGACTATCTATTACATAGCTTCTGCCCATGGGTCATTGCACAGTCTTAAACAACCACAGAAACCAGAAGATAAATCTTTTGATGAAATACTTTCAATTCTTCAGAGACATTTTGAGCTAATGCCAGTGTTTATCCCAGAGTGGTTTCTCTGCTGTCAGCAGAAGCAAAGAGTGTTTATCATGCAGTTTGCATCCAGGCTGAAATACTGTTCCATAGACTGAATCTGGGCAATATTCAGCCAGGGCACCTGGAGACTATTTTGTCTGAATTATTCACAATGCAGAATGCAAGATCAATACATAGAGTTCACCAATGACTGTCCAAATGTGCAGTACAAGGCACTTTTTGAGATATTGAAATTAGTTAGTGATGCATTCATCCTGAGTTACCAAAGAGAATAACTCTAAGTAGCGGGCTTCAGGCTCAGAGTTACTGTATGAGGACAATCTTTACTGGAAAGAAAATGTGATTATACAGAGTATTAAGAAAGAAACCCTATGTACAAAATAGGAGGTTTGCAGTATGGCCAGCTCTGCTTTTACAGAAAATAATCACAGCATAGAATACGGTTAAGAGAAAGAGAATGAGAGAGAAACTAGATACGTATTTTTTGCAGACTCCTTAGGGTATCATAACAAAAAGGGCCCAAAGGACCATTTGTGCAGTAAAGTATAATATTTGTCCTGAACATGTAGGAGAAAAGGCAAGATGCAAGGGAAATGTTTAAAATACATTACAATTTTCATAACTTAACATCTGGGAGTTATCTAGCCATACAATGCAGGTCCTCATTCCTTCCTCACATGTTTGCACCTATTTGCAGAAGCCTATCACCAACTCTGCACTTCTTACCTGGAACCTACTGGCTGCCCCTCATGTGAGTAGTAGGAGCATGGGGAAAGCGTGTTGTCTGCATAGTGCACAAAATATTAGTATGTCCAGCCCCATACCCCAGCTTCTTTAGGTAGTGTCTCCCTCTGAGTTCACTTCCAGTTCTAGTTTATTACCAGAAAATCAGCCACCCTGTGCAGTGAGTACCTGAACTGGAAACCTGCCACCAGCAAGCCCTATCAGTTAACATGGCTGGCTCCTGCAAGCATATCCCCTGCTACCCGCAAATTTCTGCTGTAAAATTAGCCAAAATACCTCCATTCTGTATTCAAAGGATTATACCCATCTCTGGCACCCCATGTAATATTTTTGGATCTGTCTGGATAAAGTTAGCCACAACCTGCTTCATATAATTTCTGGTTTTGTCAGCTCTCATACCCATTGCAGTTTTTCAGATGTCAAACCAGATCACAATTACTTCCGGAAAAAAGATCTTCCTTAAAGGCTTAATACGTATTCCCATTATGCATCTGAATGGCATATGTAATTCTGGGAATTTATGCATAGTTTGGGATTCTAATTCATCCTGCATGAATACCCACCCAAAGTAAAAGGAAGGCCCTCCCGTGTTTCAGCCCAACAGCCTAGTACTTACAGCACTTGCCCAGGCTGGGTACAGCTGGGTTCTAGGCCATCTTTAGCCAGAGAGGGTTAAACATCTGCTTCTTGGAAAAAATTCTAACCACAAAGCCATGGGCTAGGCAATGCCAGACCCCTCTCCAGCCCTCTTTCTGAAACAAAGATGTTGGATCTTAAGTTTAATATTCACTGAATAAAATGGTAAACAAACTTTAGGTCAATTTCTGCCCCATTGCAAGTAAAGGCCCAGGCTAGAACCTAAGGCACCTTCTGATCCCAGGGAGCCATCCATCTCACTGAACACAACCTCTGGATCAGCTGTGGGCAAAATATAGGCCATGGACCAGATCCAGCCCACAGAGTGATTTTGCCTAGCCTGTGCTGAGTCCTTCAGTCCACTGGGCAGCGCTGGGGCACCCCCATACTGCACCAGCCCATAGCTCACCCCAGGATGCCTGTATGGCGGTGGCAAGCCCCACGCCCATTCGCTCAATGTAGGGTACAGCGGCACAGAGCAGAACAGCACAGGGGCAGTGGCAGGAGCCCCAGTGAGATTGCTGCAACTGGGACCAGTGTTGGGGCCAGGGCAGTCTACATGCACACCGTGTGCAGTCAGGTGGGAAGCTGCATCCAGAGCAGGGGACCAGTCTCCATGGAGGCTGTCTGTGCTCTGAATGCAGCTCCCTCACTGGAGCTCCCACAACTGCCCCTGTACTGCTCCATGACATGCCACTCTGTCCCACAATAAACTGGAGGGGCTGGGGGCTCCTGCCACCATGCGGTCATCTGGGGGTGAGCTACAGGCTGGTATTGGATGGGGGTGCCCCAGATTTCTCTGGCTTTCCCTGGCCCCACCCCAGTCCTGGTTTCTGTAAGTGGTGGGGCATGGAGTCATTGACAGGCCCACTCCTTTCCTCCCACACCTGGGCTGTGAGCCCCAGGCCAGGAGAAGGGACAGGTGAGTGGAAGGGGGAGGGAAGCTAAGTTCCTCCCAACCCTCCTCCATGAGGCTAACAGCTCTCCTCTCTCATAGTGGGCACTGCAGCCCCCAGAAAGGCCTGGCAATGGCTTCCAGCTGTGCCCTAGCCCTGTGCTGTCACTGCCCTAAGATCCCAGCCCACCCCAAATGCAGCTTCAGGGAGCCATGCAGGCAGGATATGTAGGTGAGTGGGGAGCTGAATCTGGGCCCGGGGCCAGGATTGTGGGGTGGTGACAGTGTGGTGCAGGGGCAAGAAAGAGCTGTGATGCACTCCCTGCACAGCCCTGCCCATGGAACCCATGTGTGTTGCAGGGGTATGAGGGCAGTGAATCATGGCTTTGACCTGGCCTCAGACTCACCCTGTCACTGCCATGTGACCCTGCCCTGTGATCCAAGGCTCACCAACCCCTGTCATTCCTGAACACTGATGCCCAAGACCCCATCTTACATAGCAAGTTTTGGTGAGTTGATGGGTGGTGGGGTGCTCAGCCAGCCCATGACAGCTCACCAAAATAGCCTATGTGGCCCACAAGCCCAATAATTGTATACCCCTGCTCTAGATGGTTTTCTCCTTTGTGATTTCTCATATCTCCCATTCTTGGCTGCTTAATGACATTTTATCCTGGACATTTGCAGAAATGGAGCACGGTCCTTACACAGAGTAAATGTAATATATTTGAAAGAATGCATGTAAACAAAGAAATACTGTTGATGATGTTTTTATTTCCTATTGATCCAATAACTTGTGGCCTGGTCCTGAAAGATGCTGAATGCCTTTATGCCCTGACCTAGCATTTAATATCCCATTTAGGAAACACTTTCAGCCACTTCAGAGAGAGATAGAGATATAGTTGTCAGGGGACAGATGGGGGAGGTGAAGGTTGTGATTAAATAGATTTTTCAAGATCTTTCTGCTTCTGCTTTAGAAAGAGGAAGGCTCAAGACATCCTTCACAAGACCTCCTGGCTCTTTTTTCCTTTGAATTGAGTGTTATTGTTATTAATGCACATTAATTTTCTAAGTCTTATTAACAAATATTACTCATATTCTTTATTTGTGACCTTTGAAAAACACATTTGTATTAGACCTCTTATTAAGAGTATCTTTGGTTTGCAACTTCAGAAGACCACAAACACAGAAAAAGTGAGAGAAGGAAAGAGAGAGACAGAGAGAACAAACAAATCAACACAACACAACATAATAAGAAATAATCAAGAGATTTTTGGGGGGGTCCCTTTTGACACTTCCAGTAATGGATGTTTCAAATCTTTCTTCTCTTGAAACTCCTCACCAAGAGAATCCCTCCATATCTTCTTCAGTCCTCTCATTTGAAATCTCACATATTACTCACAAGTAAAGGTACTTGACAGTTAAATATATTACTTTCAGAGTTTTTGGACTATGAAACCAAGTCCCTTATTTTATCAAACACAAGTATTGACTGGGGAGCAAAACCCCCTAAGAGAGTAAATCTTCAGACCATGAAGGGAAATGGAATGATTTTCTAATGGAGTATATCTGACCACCTCTGGCTTTTAAAAACTGTCTTTAAAGTCTGCTTACTGGGGCATAGATGACCACTCAAACACAGACAGATTTGTCACTTTGGCTTTCAGGATACCATCCTATAAGACCTTAAAATACCCTGGACTTCAGTGGTTAGACCTTTCTTTGCTAGTCGTGAGATTCCTGAATTGGATTTCATTTCATGCCAGATTTGTTGCTGTCAGTGGAATACCAATTGAAATTATTTTTTAAGAAATGCCCAAATAATACTAGTCATTGTTACAAATCTTTTTGCACTCCATAATGCTGAGCAAGAAAAAAGTTTGATGGTAAAAGCATAGCACACTACCATTGTTCCAAAGACTACTGTTGTAGATATTCAAACATTTTGCATTGTACAGCTAGTATGAACATACCTTTGATTTGATTAGCACAAGATCCTGGTCCTAAAGCCATGTCTCCATAAGCTGACTCCAAATCCTTTAGCATAACATATTATGCCAGATTCTCTTCTATTTCCCCTTAGCCTTTGTAGAAGATATGTAGACCTTCTGATTGATTGGCTCTTCAAAAAACAACTCTTTTGAACTTCAGTTTCATGTTATCACATATAGAAGGCTACTTACAGTCTAACACCCAAAGCTTTCATATGTGAATCCCCAAGTAGAAGCAAACTAAGCTCAAAAATGTTATGCTGCAGCTAGTAAAGCAAGAAAAATATTGGCTTGTATCCATAGATGCTTCTCAAGCAAATCCTGGGGCATCATTCTTCCATTGTACTTGGCCTTGGTGAGACCGCAGCTGGAGTACTGCATCCAGTTTTGGGCTCCACAAAGGATGTGGAGAAGCTTGAGAGAGTGCAAAGGAGAGCCATGCACCTGATCAGAGGTCAGGAAAACAGACCTTATGATGAAAGGTTGAGAGCCATGGGACTCTTCAGCCTGGAAAAGTGCAGGCTCAGGGGTGATCTGGTGGCCACCTATAAGTTTATCAGGGGTCTTCATCAGGATCTGGGGGAACATCTGTTCACCAGAGCACCCCAAGGGATGACAAGATTGAATGGTCACAAACTCCATTGCAACTGATTCAAGCTGGACATAAGGAAGAACTTCACTGTCTGAGCCTCCAAGGTTTGGAATAGACTGCTACCGGAGGTGGTTCAAGCACCCAATTTGAATGCCTTCAAGACACATTTGGATGTTTATCTTGCTGGGATCCTATGATCTCTGCTGACTTTCTGCCCCCGGGGCAGGGGGCTGGACTCGAAGATCCTTCGGGGTCCTTTCCAGCCTGAATGTCTATGAAATATATGAAAAATGATAAGGATTTAAAGCTCACTTTGACTAAAACTTTGGTATTGGGCATCCAATCAGGAATTTAGACACAATGCTTAGTAATGCTTGGATTGTATAAAGGTCTTTTCATGCATAGATTATAAAACACTTGATACAGAAAAATAAGTCTCACCAGTCCCATTTAATGGACTGACAAAATGAAGTACAGAATACTAAAAACCATGCAGGAAGTCTGTAGGACATCCAGGAATAGAATCGCATCTCATGCCAGCTGGTGTGAATCAGAGTAGCCAGCTGGTACCTTTGAAGAGCTGCAGAGGGGATAGGAAGCCTGTGGGAATCTAGCCCATGGTAGTCTTTGTGTATTGCATTTTAGAACCTGCAACATGGATTCCATTTATTACACAAGTAGGCAATATATTAACAAATTCTGATGTTCACATTCAAAACCCCTTTCTGCATAAGCTTCTTAAAACCATGATATCCTTTGCAGGAAAGATCTCATGTGCTTATAATTAAAGGAGTTTAACCTTTACTAGACCTGACCTTTTTAAAATAGATATATCTTCAGCTCATTTTCAAGTAAATCTAGATCTGTAAAAATTTATCAGGCAATGAAACCACACTGATTTACACAAACAGAGAATCTGACCCTTTCTTCCTTTCCAGCAGGAAAATTTTTGCTTTTTGAAAGTGGCTATTACTTCCTTAGGATCTGTTCAACAGAACCCAGTTAAATTATGAATCACAAACAACACTACTACAACCAATTTTGTAATAACAGCCTTACACATACTGTGCATTTTGAAATGCCTGTTTGCCCAAATCTGCACATAGTACATGAAGTAAACCCCCCATATTACCATGCTAGATAATCTATATCCTAGTTGTAATACCTGAGAGGTCTAGAACATACTCCCTTATCTTAGATTTCATAGATTTCATAGACATTAGGGCTGGAAGGGACCTCGGAAGATCATCGAGTCCAGCCCCTCGCCCAAAGGGCAGGAAGTCAGCTGGGGTCATAGGATCCCAGCAAGATAAGCATCCAGTTTACTCTTGAAGGTGTTCAATGTAGGTGCTTGAACCACCTCTGATGGCAGGCTGTTCCAGACCTTGGAGGCTCAGACAGTAAAGAAATTCTTCCTTATGTCCAGCCTGAAACGGTCTTGCAGTAGTTTATAACCTTTCGACCTTGTTATCCCTTGGGGTGCTTTGGTGAACAAACGTTCCCCCAGATACTAGTGGTCACCCCGATAAACTTATAGGTGGCCATCAGATCACCCCTGAGCCTACGCTTTTCCAGTGAAAGAGCCCCATGGCTCTCAGCCTGTCGTCATAAGGTCTGTTTTCCTGACCTCTGATCATGCACGTGGCTCTTCTCTTGACTCTTGCAAGGTTCTCCACATCCTTTTTGTATTGTGGAGACCAAAACTGGACGCAGTACTCCAGCTGCAGTCTCACCCAGGCCGAGTACAAGGGGAGAATGA
>NW_017728998.1:34454995-34466039 GCF_001723915.1 Gavialis gangeticus
AGCCTTGGGGGACTCCACTGGTCACAGGGCACCATGACGATTAACTTCCATCAATTACTACCCTCTGGGTCTTACCATGGAGCCAATTTCCCAGCCAGCGGATCGTGGTGGACCCAAGGCCACAATTGGCCAGTTTCGCCAAGAGGTGATCATGGGATACCAGATCGAAGGCTTTTTTGAAGTCAAGATATATGACATCAATCTCTTCTCTCTTGTCCAGGTAATAGGTCACCTGGTCATAGAAGGAAATGAGATTGGTCAAGCAAGACCTACCCGCAACAAACCCATGCTGGCTATCCATCAGGATGTTGGCATCAGGCAGTCCATTAAGGATGGCCTCTTTAATAAACTTTTCTAAGACCTTCCTGGGATAGAAGTCAGGCTGATGGGCCTATAGTTAGCCAGATCCACTTTCTTCCCTTTCTTGAAGATCTCTTAATATCATTTTCTAACACTCCACCAATTACCCTTTTATTTGGTACTAATTTCTAAAGACAAAATGTTCTGTTGTGTTCATACAGTCAAATTCTGTACACCAGAGATGAGCAATCTTGTTTAACTTGAAACACATTAAAATATTGTTGGTTCAAAAGTTGGGCTTGAACTAAAATGATTTTAAAGCAGAAGGAATCAGAGAAGACAACAAATCCATGACTGTACAAATATTAATTTCTAGAGGTGGAAAATTTCTACCACTAGATTCTGGGAAAGGAAGTGGTATAAAAGTTCAGTGTGCTATTGCCCCATGTCCTTCCTCCCCCATGCTCCTTTTGCCTTCCTTGGGGTGATCCTGGTGTGGGCAAAGTATAGCTGTAAGTCCTCCTGTTCCCAGGAAGGCTGGAGTATCAGGGAAAGCCCCCTGCCCACTTTGCACACTGGCAACCCCAGAATGAGAAACAGAAAGGGGGCAGCACGTCTACATCCACTTAGCACCAGGCACCAGTAGGCCACCCCTGATTGGCTATCAGGTTGGAGACAGCATGCCCCCAACTCCTATCACTACAAACCCACCTCCAAGCCCAGCCCTAGACTTCCAGGAAAGCCCCAGAGTGGGTCACCATTGCATACCCAGCATCCCAGCTGGTAGCAGTGGGGGCGGGGGTGCCCCACAGAAGGAAGGATTGGGCCCCTTGGAGCTCCAGCAAATGGCAGGTGGTGGCAAGAGACACCCAATGCTTTTCCTACAATTGCAGTTCCTGCAATTGGACCAGACATCTGCTGCCACAGCCTGCCATTCATTGGAATTCTGAGGGCCTAATCCTTCCTTCTGCAGAGCACTCCACACCCTGCCTAGGGACATTGTATAAAGATAGAAAAATGCGTAGCTACAAATATTCCCTTTCTCCCAGCCCTTCTTGCCCGCAGCTGACAGCTGGCTGCAGGGAGGAGGCAGGGCTTGGCAGAGGGGCTGTGCTGACTTGGCTCTGTGAAATCCCGGAGGCGGGGCCAGGTAGGTGCTTGGTCAGAGCAGCTGAGCATAGGCATACTGCTAACATGTCTCCCTGCATGGAGGAGTTAGCAGGGGGCTGCAAAGCAACCTGGGATGCCAGAGGAGAAGCAACCTAAATTGAGTTGGTAGGGGATCTGGTACAGAATTTCAATATACCAGTCTAACCTAAATTGATTACATCCAAAACCACATCAATCCAGATCTATCTTAGATCAGATTCTGCCATTTTTAAACAAGTCTATGTGCACTCTGATCTTTTGGTTGGTCATGGGTGTAGACTACTTTCTGATTTCTTATACAGATTTACATACAATGTCTGTATAAGTCTGTACCTGGTCTGAATGTCTGTACATGGCCTAAGTGTGAAGTAAAATGGATCAGAGGGTATACAAAATGAAAAACAGTCATTATGTGAATAATAAACAGAGAGGGGAGAAATTCTAAGCTTTGTTCCCACTTGTACCAGATGGGAAGTTTTGTATTGATAATACATAATACAATATTTTCTGAACAGGAACAACTTATATTTGACAGTGAATCAACATTGGAAAAAGGATACTAACTACAGAAATAAAAAGGGTTCATGAATTCCAACTGGTTTTCGATCTTCAAAAATAGTTCAAGAGGTTCCCAGTAGTAGAAATCCAATAAATTGCCTGAACATAATTTAGAAAAAGAAATTCCATTCAGCACAAAAGATAAAGCAATGCATTGTGTCTCAGTTCATGTTCAGATTTATATTTAAATTAACTGACATTGTAATAGGATGTTTCGTTTATTCATACCCACATATCCCTTATTTCACCATCAGAAGTCTATTATGACTCTTGCATAGGGTTCATCAATGATGAAAGAAGCATAGTTATGAATCCATTTTAGCCACACTTCACCCCTAGCCTCAAGAAAGAGAAATAATATTAAGTAGCTTTATAAAAGCTACCTGGTTGTTTTCCCCGGGGTTCTTCAAAGTCATTATTGAGCCTCCAACAGATTCTGATCATTTGCTTTATTAAACAAATGAACAGAGTATATTCTTTTCCTTATTCCCTCTTATGGAAGGTGACAATCCATTAACAAAATAAAACAAATTGGGCAGATATTTGGAAGATTCTGGAATCAGATTTCTAGTTTCCTAGAAAATAAGGGGAAAGAATGACGGAAGAAATGCTTGGAAATAAAAAAGCTTTTTCTTTTCTGGAAAAACTGTTGATCATGAAATGAAAAAAGCAAATGTAGATTTCCTACAGTTCTTCAGTAAAGAGAGGAAGCTAATGCCAAAAACACTGTGAATGCAATTCAAGACAGCTGCATCAAATAATCTATTATTGGCCCAGGCACACCATTACATGAAAGTATAGAAATTACTATCATATAACTACCAAGAAATGGAGAAATTATTATTTTGATAAAAACAAGTCAAATTCTAATTTATTCAGAGAATATTGGCTAAGGAGCCAAAAGGAGCTGGCTGCCCAGTTCTCACTGAATTGCAATGCCCTCTAAGCATCTTTAAGAAGCCAAGCCAACATTTTCAATTAACCTATTTTCTTTCCATTTATATGTTTAAGCCCTGATCCTGAAATGTTCTGAGAACAGAAAACACTGTGGTCAATGAATGTTTCAGATAATCAGCATCTTTCAGAACCTTACTGAGAAAACCAAAACTATAAATCTACTCAGTTGGCCACTTTATGGATTTTTTGTAAACTAAAGGGGAAAACAGAACAGTTACATAACCAGGCTGAAGAAAATCAATGGAATGTTTTTCTAGGTGAACTTTCATACTATCAGTGACCAAAAATGGGACCTCCCAAGACACTCCTGAAAATCAACACCTACCTGATTAAAATACCCAACACTGATGCTGAAATTAAGACAGTTTTTGGTTTTATTTGGAAAAGTATTATCCTTTCATAAAATGATTCTTCATCATGAATCATTGAATAAATATATTTTGACTGATCTGATTGTAAGTTGTGACACACTGTCAGATAATACCACAAGTTTAAAATTAACACATTGTCATAACTGTTTGCCTAGCAGGCACAGTTCTAAAAAGAATTTGCTGTACTGTAACATAATTATTGCATGGGGAAATGGAGTTAGAGATCCACAATGTGAAAGATTTTACTATATCCAGATTCCCCTAGTGCTCTCTCTTCCCAATCAGAGGCAGCTTGAAGAACTTTTGCACTGAAATTTCTTCAAGTGGAATGTTACCACTTACATGCATGACAACAAGCACAATAAGCTGATGAAGGTCTCTGGTGTTGTTACAGCAAACGCCTCAGCACATGCTTAACTTTATGTACCTTTAAGTTAACATGCTTAAATTTTTCACTGTGTTAGAGCCTCAGGCACTACTGCAATGTAAATGACTTGTAGCTGGTGTTTAGACACCAGACCAATAAAAATAATACTCAGTACCAGGGAATAGAGTTAGAACATGTCTGAGCTTATCAAAGGACCTTGCTTCTCCATCTTTTAAGAGATAAAAACAATATATCAGACATTTTGGCTGTACATGGCCACCATGACTATTTTGTGGTGCTTAATTGTCAATGTCTTGTAAATCCAAGAAATAAGATAGCATTAGCAGACATAAGACCACCACTTAACACTCAACCTGGCTGCTGTTAATGCAACCATGCTGACACTACAGATACAATACAATAATCCTGAAGGATAAAGAAAAGGCCAGTCCTTGGCTGCAGAATATCAACATTGTTTGAATTTAAACTGTTGTTAAGCCACTTAAGTGTACATCCTACCAGTGTATTTTAAATAACTGTCTTAATTATTTGATATGCCTAAATCAGTTTTCTGTAATTTCCTTCCCCTCTTGAAATACACAGGGTATCTTGAAATCCCACTTAAGTCACTGGAAATTGTGCTCAGTAGGCATCCTCATGGAAGCACCCAGCACCAAACAGATTCAGACTGTCAGTCATTCTTGCAATCATTTTATTCAGAGCACAGCTATCTCTATGGAGGTTTTAATGGCCACAGCAGAAAGCTTTCCCCATAATCTTTTGGATTTCTAAATTCAGTAAAAAGTAACTGTTCTCATTAGTCATTAGTCATTTCCATTTAGCATGATGCCTCTTATATAGAAATGTTCAGCTTCCAGAGGGAATACCAATATAATGGCCAAGCCAGATAGCAGAACACGAAAGTTGAAATAAAAATCAATACAGAGCCATACAGATCTCAAAGTACACTGAAAATAAAATTGTTTTCCACTGTAAATGTAATTTAAAAATCTAAAGTATTCAATACATTTGATATTGATTATTTTAGCAGGATTTCTGAGCACTAATGGATACAGTCTGTACCAGCTTCAATGTACTGGAGTACAAATACTGCTTTTGTTGTCCTAGCAACAGCTAGGAAAAAATGATCTCACAAATCAAATTCAATAGAAATGCAGTGCTTTACTGAAATAAACTAAATGATTTAAAAATATGGAAGTTTAAAAATACATTTGATGAACCCAAGTTAATCCTTTCCAAATTAGACAAGAACTGAGTTTATATATTTTTTACTGGGGAGCAGCAGGTGGGAAATGTGGGAAACATATTAGCAAAGGATAATAGTTACTTAGCTAATTTATTAGAATGCAATAAATGTCATAAATACTTTATTTGTTCTGGGCACAATTTCCCTTAAGTATAGTGTGCTACTGGTTGGAGCAGAATCAGAACTCCTGGGTTCTGTACCAGGTTCAGTTACTGCAACAGTCTGTGCCAAATCAACCTAATCTTGGAAATTTCATCCTGGGGCCACTTATTAGACCCCTCATACTGAGGTTAGCTCCACCCTCTAGATGGTTTGACCCGCATTACATGTAATAGAACAGTGTACAGTCCAATGTTGGAATCTTAAAACAGTTTTAATAATTTAGTGAATATCATTTCAGTTTTAAAAGCTATTCCTCCCTCCTATGATGAATGTGAGCAATTACATCGACCAGAAAATACTGCAATCTAAACTCTTCCAAACACTTTTTGCCCACCATAGCACTAAAACCTTGAGTTCTGAATACCACTGATCTTAGGTGTTTTACCTAAGCAGGGTCTAGCCTGGTTTGCTGAAAGAAAAGATTCTCTTTGTAGCTTCAACAAGCAACCCTTAAAGAACAGATCAAATAAATATATAAACAAACATTTCTCAAGGTTCATAAGGAACTGGCATGAGGAAAGAACAGATATTTTAGGTCTTTATGACAGACCCATGCCTTGCTTACCTCAACATAGCAGCCAAGTGGCCAGGCCGCAATTAAAACAGCTGGCACCACACGACAAGAGAATCCATCCATGGTTGACATGGAGCCTGGAGGACCTGGGACCAAAGCAGAGGCAAGATGTGTCCAGGCACTGGAAACAGAGTCAGATGCCCATTTCTGGAAAAAGCCCAGCACTTCCCCTGATGGCTGGCATGCCGAGAGAAGTAGTGCAGATGGTCTGCTATGGACACAGCTGGAGACAACCCAGACACAGTCCTGACAGCCATCTGGAGACCGCCTACACTTCCTGGGACTGAAAGGTCTGGGTAAACCTAGAAGGGCTCCTTCACCCACAGAGCCAGAAAGATTGAAGTGGACGCCAGCCCACCCAACCCAGCTGACAACTGGCTCAGCACAGATGGAAGAACGCCTAGGAACTTGCAGGTCAGGTGGGGCTGGGAAAGGGTGGCCCAGGGAGCCCTGTGGGCACCAGATGGGGGGGAACCCTGGAGGGAAGCCCCATTGACCTGATGCACCCCACTAGTGTGGTCATGAGCCAAGAGTGCACCAACAGGGTCCTGGCGGAGTGGCAGGTCCCATACAAGAGCAATGTGGAGTACCCCAGGATGATGGCATACCTGGCCCAGAAGATGCATGGGAAGAACCTGTAGCAGGAAGCTGTCTTGCCAGGAAGACAGTTGAGCCCAAAGTGGGGAAGAGTGATGGGTGCATTGGGCACTCAATCCCCATGCTCAGAATTGAGCTTCTCAGCACTGTGGGACTCTCTAGAACACTACTGGCAACAGTTTGGGCCCAAAAAGTGCAAGAAAAAATGGTGAAACTAGCTACTAGGTCAGCTGTGAAAGGATACCAGGGCCAGGTGGCTTAAGCTAGAGGAAAGGCAAGCCTTGGAGCTGTTTGAGGTAATAGTCCTCGAACAGTTCATCTTGGACCTGGAAACGCAAGCCCAGAAATGGGTGCAACATCAGCCCCAGGTTGTTGATGAGTGTTATCGTGTCTGCAGGGTATCGTCTGTTCTCCTGGTTCTCATCTGCCACGACTTTGATCTTATTAACAAAAAGGGAGGAAAGAGATGACACATCAATCAGTACCCGCAAAATGACAATGCTTGATCTATTACAGAATTTAGGGTGTTTTTATTCTTTCTTTTCTTTCTTTTATAGACCAGATGGGAGGCAGCAGCTCATCCTGGCTGTCCCCAGGGGATCACCCCTGTGCTCAGAGGAGGATCCCTGGTGGCGCGCTCTCTCAGGTAAGTGCCAGCTGGTGTTTCTCAGGCTAATGGCTGTGCCTGTAATCAGCACACCGGGGTGACTTCTGCTCTGTGCCCCCTGCCCCTATGGAGGGTGTTCCCATCTGCCTTTCTCCTGTACAGGTCACTCACAGTAACCCCCTGCAGTCCCAGTCCTTTTCCCATTCCAAATAATAAGGGAAAAAAAAGATAAAAGTTTTCTTTCTGCCAGTGTCTCGGTTTCCCACCACCAATTAACTCATTAAAGGCTTGTAATGGGTACCGCCCAGTCTCTTTTGCCGCACTCTGTGCCAGTGTGATTCTGGGATCCTTCCTGCCATTAGAGTCACAGAAATCAGACCCAGCTCCCCTCTCCCTTCCAGTTGTGAGGTGATGGGCTGTGTCCCTTCTGGGGTCTAGCCTTGTGACCCCTTTCGCTTTAGCGTTACTCAGCCTCGTTCTACCGTGGAACCGCGGCTCACCTCCGCTCAGCAGCTTGGCTTTTCCAGACTCACTGCAATTCCTGTAGGGTCCTGGTAAGTAGTGTGGGGGGTGCCAGCCCCGGGTTCCAGGGTCCCTCGGTCAATGCTTGCCTCGTGTCATGGAGCCCTTCACTGGATCCTCTCTCTTGGGAGTTTTCAGCAGCTTCTCTCCTCTCTGTGGTGCCTGAAGTCATCTTTCCCAGGGCTTCACCCTCTTTATATCTCCCAATGCTGAGCTCCATTGGCTCTCCATGGGCATGGGGCATCTCCCCGTACTGCCCCCACCGGAGCATTATTACTGTCAGCTGTGGGAATTTCTTCAAGTAACAGGGCTCCAGTCAGAGACCCTGTTACAATGAGGCTGTATGGATTGCCAAGGCCTATGTTGAAGTGGTGGAAGAACCTGTCTATGACTGAGGGCTGTGGATGGAGAAAAAGTCCCAAGGGAATCCATCTGGCCAGTAGGACAAGACGTGAGGTCAGGGCCAGCCCTCTGTGAGGACAAATGTGCACAATGTGAAGCCACCAGATACCCAATCTAGCATTAACCCACAGGGTTTTCTAGTCGCAACATGGGACATGGGTTCCTGTGATACAACATGGAGCTGAGGGCCAGCAACAGTGGGGTGGAAAAGATGGACTGCTATTTTGGCTACACCTGCCCAGAGGCATACCACCCCCAGGCCATTGTCAACACTCAGGTCAGCAGATGCACCCTGATGGACATGGTGGACACAAGTTGTGGACAAATTCTGGTATGCACAACCACCTTACTGGCTATGGCCAACACCCCAACTACAGGCAAGATGCTAGTCTGCATGCATGGCAGACAGCAAACTTATAAGTGATGCCAGCTGCCAGTCAGTCTTCAGGATGTACAAAATGTCCATTGGGATTTTTCAAGACCCCTCATGCTCCATGCTACTCTGTCAGGACCACCAAGAAAGTGGACATGGAGTTATCGGATGGGTTCACAGGAGAAGGCACAGAGGTCACTCTCCTTCAAGACAGGATGAAACCACTCGATCTAGAAGATGTCATAGTCTTTGACCTATTGCAGATAGATCAACTCCATGACCTCACATTCCAGCAAGCTTACAGTGAAGGATTAGTGTGCTGCAGTGACAGGCTCCTACGTTTGGCACAGGCAACCCAAGTCCCATGCTTTGAGGTAAGAGATGATCTCTTGTATCATATTGCCCAGGAAAAGACACAAGGGCAGAAACTGTCATAGTTACTGGTGCCACAGTGTCATATGGCTCCTCTAATTGGACTACCACTTGACAGGCCCATGAGCAGACACCTGGGCAGGGACAAAACAGAAGTCTGTCTACTACAGTGGTTCTTCTGGCCAGGGCTCTACAAGGAGGTCAGGCTCTATTGTGAGATATGCCTGGTATGCCTGTGCCAGGTACCCATAACTGATAGACTCCCAGAGGCCTCATGGTGCCTATAACACATCAGGGTCCCAGGGGTGGCTGTGATGACCTCTGCTAGCTCCGCAACTATGTCTGCGCTGTCCCTAGGGTGCCTTCCTGTTGTTTCTGCCATTCCTTGATGGTAAAATAAGAAATAGGTAGTGTGACAGAGCACCTTTTGGGTGCCTGTCACTTCAGGGTTGGGAGCAGGAAGCCGGCAGGTGCTTGATGACGGAGGCCATTTTAAAGCACAGCTCTCAGGGCTGGAGGAGCAGTTTGCTGCAAGCCACCAAGGGAGTAACAACACCTGGCTGAACTGCTGCTCATGGAACACCTTGGAGGTAAGGGCAGGAGCTATGGGGGTGGCAGAAGGCTCCCAGTCCTAAGTACGACTTGAAACTGCACCCCGCTGGGGAAGGGTAGCCTGGTGGGTCTCCCTGTCGTGAGAGAGTCTTCAAGAAATGCCAGGCCAGTTACCCCCCTGGTGAAAGGTGGATGGGGCACCTTAACCCCGCCCCCCACCAGCTAGTTTAAACTAGATTAATTTCCAATATAAAAGTATGTAACAAAATTACATGATATCTGGTTTTAGAAAAAGGTAAATTGTATACACATTTTTCTACATACCGACAGTGTGATACTGACAACAAAAGGTTAGACTGGGAAAAGGAAAAATGACTAACAAATTTTTCTAAAATATTGGAAGGCTATGATACTAACCATTAATAATAGTATAAGTTGCCCTGCATGGTGAACGTACCAGCGAGACTTCTTTGCTGCATATTTTTGCATGGCAGCATTTCCTGAAACAAGTCAATAAATAATGAAAATGGCAGAGCATGACAAATTATTTCATATTTTTGGGGAATGCCCAAAATTGAAGGATTAACTGTTGGATATCAAAAATGATACAAGAACTATTTCAGGATAAAATATCCAAATCAGTTGTTATTGCATTGGGAATTTACCCTTAATTCCTGGTACCAAATACAGTGCCATAGCAAGGGGGTTGGGTGGTGGGGGTGGTGAGTGGTGTAACTTCCCTGGGTGCAGAAAAAAAGGGGCACCAACAGGCGCTGCCCAGCCAGGGTGGGCTGTGGGACAGAGAAGTGAGTGGCTCATTTGGGGAGCTGGAGATGTGGGCATGAGGGAAGGACAGCTCCCATTGCTGTGTGCACTCCCAGGCAAGCATGGGGGGGGCATGTGCCCCTGGATCTGTGTGTGGAGTGAGGGCAGGCTGCCGCTGTGTGCCTTGCCCCAGGCATGAAACTTCCTTGCCACAGTACTGAGTAAATAGACAGGCATGTTTTAATAATCCTTGGGAAAACATACCTTTCAGAAAATTGTCAATGAGTTAGATTTTTCACAAGAGTTAATTCTGGGCCTAATTTTACCTCCTTGGTGGTTAGTAGCCTTGCTTTCACTTTAATGGTGACAGAATCAGGGCAACACTATTTGATTTTGAAATTCTAACCCAAATGTATTTAATCATGATGATAATTATTTGTTTTTTTTGTTGTTTGTTATCGTTACATATATTATTATTAGCTTTTGGATTCCTGCCTGCTTTAATCTATTATTATGCTGCCTCAATTCTGCTGTATTCTCTTGTCCCAAATACCTCATGTACTAGGGCTGTGCAAGGCTTCGAATCATGCTTCAGATCCAGAGAAGCTTTGGACGCTTTGGTGTCTGAAACAGAACATCTGGATCTGGCTTCATTAGGCTTTCCAAAGTGGTTCAGAGCGTCCAAAGTGCTTTGGAAAAGCTTCGGAGCCATTCAGAGATCCGGCCATAGGGTATAATGGGGAATCAATGAAAGATGTATAACTTTGTTGCTCTTTGTCTGATTTGGATAAAACTTGCAGAGATGGTAGCCTCTGCTGATAGCATGAAGCCTGCCAAGGCTCAAGAATATTGGTGCAGGGATTTGGGGGAAACTGCATCCCAAATTTTTGAAAGAAAACTCATGTCATGTCTATGTGTTACATCACAGGAGGGTGAAAACTGCAGGGGTGGTAGCCCCTGATATGACCACAAATCCTGACAAGTTTCAGGATGATAGGTACAGGGGTTTGGGGGAAACTGCACCCTGAATTCTTGAAAGCAAAATTCATGTTACGTCTATGTGTTACAACACAGGGGGACGGCTGACAGGCAAAACTTGTGACGTGGGTGCTTGTGCAACGGTGTCTGTCTTGGGGCGGGGGGGGGGGA
>NW_017728998.1:34471039-34478008 GCF_001723915.1 Gavialis gangeticus
GCTAATGTAACCAGTTAATTAGCAACAATTAACACCTACAAAACCACAGACTAAGTAGAGGAAAGAATCAATACAGACAATCAACTGCCCCAAGACAGGCAGCCAGTTGCACAAGCACCCATGTCACCAGTTTTGTCTGTCAGCAGCTAGAGGTGCAGGGCCCCAGAACCCAGAAGTCCTGCACCTATCTCTTCAACAGATGGCAGGCTTCGTGGCCTCAGCAGGGGCTACCATCCCTCCAGCTTTTACCCTGCTGCGCCTTAACACACACAGTGTCACCCATGTCACATGTTTTGCCTGTCAGCAGCTTGAGGTGCAGCTCCCCCCAAACCCCAGCACTGATCTTCTTGAAACTTGGCAGGATTTGTGGCCTCACCAGGGGCTACCATCCATGCAGTTTTCACCCCACTGTGGTTTAACACATACACGTGACATGAGTTTTGCTTTCAAGAATTTGGGGTGCAGTTCCCTGCAAACCCCTGCACCTATCTCCTTGAAGCATTTCAACCTTCGTGATCTCATAAGGAGATACCACTCCTGCAGTTTTCACCCCCCTGTGGTGTAACACGTACAGGTGACATGAGTTTTGCTTTCAAGAATTTGGGGTACAGCTTTCCCCAAACCCCTGCAATGATCTTCTTGAAACTTGGTAAGCTTCATGCTCTCAGCAGAGGCTACCATCCCTGCAAGTTTCATCCAAATCATAAAAACACAACAAGGTTACAGATATTTCATTGATTTCCCATTATACCCTATGGCCGGGTCTCTGAGGTGGCTCTGAAATTTCGGAGCTGCTTCAGCCAGATCAAACTGGGAACCTGGTCTGGAGCTCTGGATTGGATCCCTGGCATCTGAAGTGGCAAGATCCAAAGCCAGATCAAATAGCTGACTACTCACACAGGCCTATCATTTACTGCTTCTGTAAAAGATAATTTGTACTCCTAATAATCTTGTGTATCTTTACCAAATTAGTAACACAAACAACTAAAATGTCATGTAAAACTGAGGTGTATTTTGAGAAATGGATAACACTCCCCCCCCGCAAAAAAAATTACATCTAATCAAACCAAATAGCCTAAATTTTTTTTTTTTTTTGAGTTTGAAATATTGCAACTGGTCACTTTTTGGACTTGGATCTAATTATGTGTATGCCCCTGTGCAATCTCTATGACTGCTATGTGGCTTCAGTAGGACTGATGTAAAGAGTATGGAATATGACCATAATAACACATTGAAACTGCAAGAAGAACATAGCTCATGAGATAGTAAAATACTAGTATTACTGAACATATTTGTTTCAATGTCACTGAAATGAATAGTCTTATACAGTTACGTCTTAGCAGCCAGTGAGGCTTCTTATCAGCTGTTCCAGAATTAAGACAAGAATTCATAGTGAAGAAATCATAGATAATCCATGAAATATTTCACTTAGACAGGAAGGGTCAATGGGGCCTTCCTTTTAAAAACTGGTATACTTTAGCTAGGTAATATCCCCCAACTTTTGTCTCATTGTTTACCAGTATGATTGGTTTGCCCTTACTCATATGATATATGAGATGGCTCAAGTGTATAAAGGTTTGATGGATAAGGTCTCATTGCCTCATCTTCTCTCAAGATACATCATCCCATTCACAAACAAAAAATAAAATAAAAAGTGAAACAAAAACAAATGTGTGTTGAAACTTAGCAGTAGGGCTGCGCAAAGCTTTGGGGACTGATTTGATTTGGAGGAGATTTGGTGGCTGAATCTCCAAATCTGAATAGAATCAGGGGACCAATAAAAAGGTACAGATCAATTTGAAGCTCTCTGGATCATTGAAAAACATTCAGAGAGCTCTGATGATTTGGACAATCCCTGCACACTGCAGCAGGGAGCTAGAGCTGGATTCTGAGCTGGTAAGTAGGTGCTGGGGGAGCGGGGAGGGAACCATGGGGGGATCCTCACCAGGCCTCATCCCCTGCCTGCTCCCTCAGCCTCCCTGACCCCCTTCTACTCCCCCAGCCCCACCATGGTGGCCCCGCCCATCCCAGCTCTGGCCCTTTAAGGGGAAAAAAGCAAAAAAACAAACAAACCCGGGGACTCACCAGCTCCTGCTGCAGCCATGGAGCTTCAGGGGGATCATGGAAGAGCCCCCCACATGGCACAAGGCAGTGGGGGGAAGCAGGGATCAACCCCCACTGGGCAGGAACCAGTGAATCTAGGGTTTTTAAGGTTTTTTTTCCTTAAAGGGCCAGAGCTGGGGCAGGTGGGACAGCCATGGGGAGGGGGGCTGGGACATCAGAGTGGAGGCTGTGGGGCTCATGGCAGAGCCCCCATGCAGTGTGGGGTAGTGGGGGGCAGCAGGGATCACCCGCCCCACCTGGCAGCACCCAGTGAATCCAGGGGACCAGGTGAGTTCCAGCTAGGTGCTGGGAGCTGGGGCAGGTAGGGCAGCCATTGTTGAGGCTGGTAGAGTGGGCAGGAGATTGGCCTGGGTGAGTCAGAGATTCAGAGATTCAGAAGCAGCCAAATCTCTAAATCAGATTCAGCTGAATCGATTTGGGACAGTGATTCAAATCACCAAATCAAATCACTGTCCCCCAAATCAGCCGAATCTAAATCCAAAGTGAATACTAGCCACTTTGCACATGCCTACTTAGCAGTGAAGAGGAAATATTAAGTCATTAAGCAAAAAGTTTATTGTTGGGATCCCTGTTCTTCCATATATATATACCCCTTATAGCATGGGGTGAACATTACTAATGGATTACTTGTGGCTATGAGCATGCTACATGGTGAAATTATAAATAAGTAGGGTATGAATTCAAAACAGAGTTAAGCCACTGCAGCTCCCTATTTGGATGCACTTATTTTGGCATAAATGTGCTTTCTTTTCATTTACCTTGTGCTTTCTAAGTGGTTTAACCAAAGCTAAAAACCCTGACATGGGTGGGAGATATACTAATATAACCCTACTCCTATAACTGTAACAGCATGAATACAATTTACATGAATACAATTTTAAAAACTTCCTAAGCAGACCAGCCTGAAGTACCTCTGTATATACCCCATAACTAGGTCTATGATATATTTACCATAGAGACAGCAGCCTTTAGAGGTATGGCAAGAACCAACAGGGTGGAGATGTTTTAGATAGTCAAAGAATAATACCTGGGACCAGGGATTTTTTTATATGCCTGATGATTCTTAGCAAGAGATCTCCTCTAGTTACTGTAATCAGGCTTCTTCTCCCTTGCTGTGTCCCCTTCCCCCCACACCCAACAATTAATAGAAAGCACTAGTGGTAATATTCAGTACCTACTATATGAACACAAGCAATTGAAAAAATACAAATTGCAAGGGATTAAAAGACACAGGCAACAATGAAAAAAACAATTGAAAGATTGTAACAAAGAGGGAGGAACTCCACGAGAACTCTGACATGAAAACCAAAGCCCTCTCCTTATCACCAAACTGTTCAGTTCATCAAGGTATTGATAAACTCCAATGGGAAAATGAAAGAGAAGGTGATCTGACAGCAGAGTCTAAATATGCCCTCTTGGGAAAGAAAGGAAAAATAGGCATATTTGCTTAAACATAGGCCCATCCCTTCCCTTCACAGTTGTTATCAAATGTAAACATCTCACAACACACAGGGAAACTCTGCACAGCTAAGCTTTATGTTACACTGGGTGTTTTTATATGTGTCCTGGGGATGGGGGAGGGGAGCACTTTATTTACAGTCCAAGAGCCACTCTAATTAAAGCGTCCACAGCATTTTGTGTACCAGCATCCCTGCACTTCAAAATGGCAGTGGAGGCACTTTAACTAAAGCTCATCAAACGAGCTTTAGTCAAAGTGCCCCTGCCACCATTTTGAAATGTGGCAATGCTAGTACACAAAATATTGTCAGTGCTTTAATTAGAGTGGCTCTTGGAATGTAAATAAAGTGCCCCTCTTCCCCATCCCTGGGGCACATATAAAAACACCCACTGTAACATAAAGCTTAGCTGTGCAGAGTTTCCCTGTGTATTGTGAGGTGTTTACATTTGGTAACAACTGTGAAGGGAAGGGATGGGCATGGACAAGACATGGAAGCAGACTCAATAAATCAAGTAATTACAGCACATCAGAGCATCCTCTCTGCATGTGTACAGGCACCCATAGTGGGTTTGCAACCAGTGAAAAGAAAGAGATAAGCAATATACAAGCAACAGTCACATCACCCCTATAAGGGATAAAAATAGCCTGAGGGTGAAATTGCACGTTACACTTAGACTATACTAAATCTGTGGAATCTTAAATGTTATCTGTGTTAAAGTTAGAATATCCTATGAGTAGTCGCATATTAAGGGTTAATACCATTTCTTGCCTGCCCAGCTTTGACTTGCCACAAGAGGGTTGGTGAGCAGTTGCATGGCTAGAGACCAGGACACTTGAGCTCTGGCTGTGGAGAAGGCTGGGAGTGGTGCATCCTGGCATGCTGGAGGACTGAAAACTGCTCATTTTTATCTCTGTAAAGCAAATTAAAATTACCCTAACATGAGCAAGGTAGCATGGCTCAGAATTAACCCTCATATGAAGTGGCATAACTCTGACACTCTCAGGGACCCCTATATGTACAGTTAAAGGTGTTGTAGATGCAGGATCCACACAATCACACTTTCTGCCATGCATGGCAGGAGGTGTGACTGTGGGAGCCAGGATCAGATCCTATCATACCTTAAGGCTGGTATAGGGGAGCCTAGAATCACCATCCCAGGCTCCCCCTGTACCAGCAAATAGCAAGCTCCCACAGCTATGCGTGCCAAAAAATATCAGTTTTATATACCATTATATGGCCTATTTTGGCATGGAGCCCAGGTGGTCTTCATAGATTCCATAGACATTAGGGGCTGGAAGGGACCTCATGAAATCATCAAGTCCAGCCCCACCCCCCCTCCATAGGCAGGAAGTCAGCTGGGATCATGTGATCCCAGCAAGAAAAATATCCAGATGTTTTTTGAAAGAGTCCAAAGTAGGTGCTTGCACCACCTCTGGGGGGAGTCTGTTCCAGACCCTGGACACACGCACTGTAAAGAACTTTTTTCTGGTGTGTAGTCAGCCTTCCTGGAGTTTATGGCCATTGACCTTGTTATCCCCTAGGGAGCTCTGGTGAATAGCTGTTCTCCCAGGTCCTGATGTACCCCTCTTATATAATTGTAGGCTGCTACCAAGTCCCCCCTGAGCCTTCTCCTTTCCAGACTGAAGAGCCCCAGATCCCTCAGCTTCTCCTCATACGACCTGCCCTCCAGGCCTTGGATCATACAAGTGGCTCTCCTCTGGACTCTCTCAAGCTTTTCCACATCCCTCCTGAAGTAGGGGGCCCAAAACTGGACACAGTACCCCAGCTGTGGCCTCACCAAGGCCAAGTAATGTGGAAGGATGATATCCCTGGTTTTGCTTGGGATGCGTTGATAGAAGCATGCCAGAGTTTGTTGCTTTGCCAGCTGCAGCATCACTTTGATGACTCATACTCATCTTGAGGTTAAACAGGACCCCCAAGTCTAAGTCATGGTTCTAGCGAGCGTAGCACTGCTGAGCTTGTAAGTAGATTGAGGGTTATTCCTACTGAGGTGCAGCACCTTACACTTCTCTACATTGAAGGCCATCCGGTTTTGGTCAGCCCACCTTGAGACCGTGTCCAAGTAAGCCTGTAACCCCAGCCTGTCCTGCGACATGACCACCCTCCCTCATAATTTGGTGTCATCTGCAAATTTTGCCAGTTCACATCTGACTCCCAACTCCATATTCTTAATGAAGATATTAAAGAGTACTGACCTAAGTACCAAACCCTGAGGAACTCCACTGGTCACCCTGTGCCACATTGATTTGCTCCCATCAGCTAGTACTCTTTGGGTCTGACCCCTTAGCCAGTTTCCTATCCATCGGACTGTAAGATGATCAAGGCCACAGGTCCCCAGCTTAGCCATGAGGGCATCATGGAGAGATAAGTCAAAGGCTTTCTTGAAATCCAGATCTATGACAACCACGTCATTTCCCTTGTCCAGGGCTCAAGTCACCTGGTCATAAAAGGAGATGAGGTTGGTCAGGCAAGACCTGCCAGTCTCAAAGCCATGTTGGCTGGCCTTCTAAAGCTTGCCTTCCATTAGTGTGGTGTTGATGAATCCCTTAACAATTTTCTCCAGGATTTTTCCAGGAAGGGACATCAGACTGATTGGTCGATAATTCTCCGGGTCATCCCTCCTCCCTTTCTTGAAGATAGGAACCACATTGACTCTTTTCCAGTTGGCTCTTTTTCAGGACCTCACCCACGCACCACACATTTTCAAATATCTTTGCCAAGGGGGGTACAATGATGTTTGCCAGCTCCTTCAAGACTATCGAGTGCATTCCATCTGGGTCCAGACACTTGTGAATATCTGGTTTCTCGAGGTGTTCCCTCACCTGATCCACATCAATTTTGGGCTGCCACCTCCTCCTGGGATGGTTCATGTCCTTTCTGACAGTTTGATTCCCTTGGGAGGATGAAAAACCAAAGTGAAAAAGTCAGTTAGGAGATTGGCCTTTCCTCAGGCATTGGATGTCAGCTGCCCAATTTGATTTTATAGGGGCCAAAGCTATCTTTGTTCTTTTTTCAACTTCCCACATATCTGACTTTTTGTTGTCCTTGATCCCCGTAGCTAGCCTGAGTTCAGTTTCTGCCTTGGCTTTTCTGGACTGCTCCTACAGGTGTGGGCAAGTGCTGAGCAGTCCTTTTTGATGATGTTTCCCATTTTCCAATTGGTGTAGGCTTCTGTTTTGAGTTTAATGAGGTCCAACAGTTCCTTGTTCAGGCAAGGGGGCTTCATTGCCAATTGAATACATTTCTTGTGAGATGGAATGGCTTTCCCCTGTGCCACAAGGATTATGTTTTTGAGAGATGACAATTCCTCGTGTACTCCTTTATATAGGGGTTTATGGCCTTTAATTGCCTGAATTACCAAGTC
>NW_017728998.1:34483008-34488110 GCF_001723915.1 Gavialis gangeticus
TCAGGCAAGGGGGCTTCATTGCCCATTGAATACATTTCTTGTGAGATGGAATGGCTTTCCCCTGTGCCACAAGGATTATGTTTTTGAGAGATGACAATTCCTCGTGTACTCCTTTATATAGGGGTTTATGGCCTTTAATTGCCTGAATTACCAAGTCTTTGTGTTTGCAAAAGTCAGCCTTCTCAAAGTTAATGATTTCTGTTTCACTGAGGGATTTGCCTGCTTTTTAGTGAACTCAGAAGCTGATCAAATCATGGCCGCTGTCACCAAGCTTCCCCTCGATACTCATATCACCTGCCAGGTCCTCCCCTTTGGCCAGGACCAGATCAAGTAATGCCTCTCCCCTAGCCAGCCCATATACCTCCTGCATTAGATAGAAATTATCAATGCAAGCAAGAAAGCAGCATTACCTGTCAGATTTGGTTGTGTGCTTATCCCAAGAGATGTCAGGGAAGTTGAAGTCCCCCCATGATGATCATGCATCAGGAGTGTGGGGCCTTTACCAGTTCCTTATTGAATTCCCAATCAAGTTCATCCTCTTGGTGCGGAGGTCTATAGTAGGCTCCTACAAGTATGTCACCCACCCCATGTTCTCCCCATATTTAGACCCAAAGGGTCTCTTTCCTGGTTAGAAAATTCAATTTGCAGGGAAGTGAACTGATCCTTGACATAGAGAGCAACACTCCTACTCCTCTTCCCAAGATGGTCTCTCCTATACAAGGTATAACCCTCCATAGCAACAAACCAATCGTAGGTAGAGTCCCACCAGGTCTCTGTAATTCCTACAAGGTCATAGCCATTTTCACATAAGAGAAGGCCCAGTTCCTCTTACTTGTTTCTCAAGCTCCTGGCGTTCAAGTATAGGCAGTTGAGTCTGCCATGAGAAGCCCTCTGCTTCCCAATGGGGTGAGGGAAGACATTTATTTGGGCTGTCATCAGAGTGGGTTCCCTTGCTGACATGATGTGGGCTAGAACTGTTAATAGACCACCTGTTATGTCTTTAGTGGGCATGATGGGTACCATACCATCCTCTCTTACCGGGGTCCCCCCCTCAACTCACCTGCCATGACTTGATGTTATTGGATGAAAGGAGGGGTTTAGTGGTGTTCTTATTCTCGGAGGGGGACCCAGTGACGGAAGTACTTATAGTTGCTCTGCGATGTTCCTCGGGGCTCCACCTCCCCTACACCCCGTCCACTCACCAACTGCTTGGGTGTTGCCGGTGTAAATCGGCCATGCCCCTGTAAGCCCCTTTGCTAAGGGGTCGGCCATAGACTTTGGCTCTGGTAGGTCCTTCCCCCCCCCTTTTTTTTCTTTTTGCCTGGGTGTTAAGGCAGCTGGAGTCCCCAGTCCCTGGTGCCAGAGGGTTGGACTCCAGATGTCAGGTGTGCTTCTCTTTCCCCAGAGAAGGCAACGCCTTTTACCCCCTTGAAATTGTAGGTAGGTGAGGGTGGGAACAGTTCCTCCCCAGCCTAATGCAAGGACACTATTTTCCCCTGCTCTGGATGCAGGCTTTGTGCCTGCAACAACGCTCCTGCCAGCAGCAGGAGTCACTCCAAGCCTGGAGTGCTCCCCACTGGCTCTCTTTCTACCTCTCCCCCCCTGCTGGCTTCCAGTGGAGTTTTTAAATCTTCCCATGGCAGCATCTCCCCCTGGGACCAGCTGTTTGAAGAGCCAGCAAAATGCCATCTCGCACAGCCGCAGTACTGGTTCCTGCTCTGGCCGTGCACCTGCAGGTGAGTTTTCCAGAGCCTGTGGGGGCTTCTCGCCTCCAGAGACCTCCCCCCTTAAGCTGCCTTGTGGCATCTGGACTTCTTGTATGGCCTCCCAAATGGCCTGATGTTCCTTTTCATGTGCTTGATGTACCTCCTTGGTGGGCTCCTCCAGGCTGAAACTTCTAGAAAGTAAATCCACCATGAGATTATCCTTACCGGGGCAGTGCATTACCATGACATTGAATGGTTGAAAAGCCAGTGCCCAGAGGGTAATGAGGGTATTTTTGCTTTGCTTTTTTGGTTAGCCACTGCAGAGGGGCGTGGTCCATCACCACCAGGAACTCCTGGCCCATCCAGTGATATTTAAAATATTATATCACCCAGAGTATAGCCAGCACACTCTCTCTATCGTGGCATGTCTGGTTTCAGCTTGGCTGAGTTTTTAGCTTACGAAGGCGATTGGACGCTCATCCTTCCCCCATCTTTGCAGTAGCATGGCCCCTAGAGCATTGCCAGATTCATCAGTCTGCAAAACAAAAGGGGCATAGAAGTCAGGAGTATGTACCACTATGTCACAGCACATAGCCTCCTTCAGACCCTTGAAGCTTCCTTTCATCTCAGACATCCACTTTAGTGTTCTTGATTACCTCCCTTTAAGTGCATCTATGAGGGGTGCAGTGAGTTCTGCAAAGTGCAGGAAGAACCTCCGATAATAGTTGATAAGCCCCGAGAAGGAACGGAGTTGCCTACAGTTGCGTGGTTCTTGAAACCATTGTATTGACTCCACCTTGTCTGCCAGGGGTCAGATGGTTCCCTGTCCTACACAAAACCCCAAATACTTAGTTTCTGTCCCTGCCAGTTTACATTTTTTTTGGATTGGCAGTCAACCCAGTTGTTTGAAGTTCTCTCAAAACCACTCTCAGGGCCTCAAGATGGGGCCAATCTGAGGTGAAGATGATTATGTCATCGATATAAGCCACCGCATATGCTGTGTGTGCTGCCAACAGGGTGTCCATAAACCTCTGAAAGGTGGCTGCCGCTTCATTCAGATCAAAAGGCATTTGTACGGATTTGAAAAGGCCCCAAGGGGTTCCAAAAGTGGTTTTGGCACAGTCCATGGCTCACATCAGGATTTGCCAGTACCCCTTGGCTACGTCGATGGTTGATATGTATCTGGCTTCCCCAATTCTCTCAATGAGGTGGGCGATATGAGGCATGGGGAATGCATTGAAGGTCGCTAATGCATTTCACTTTTGAAAGTCAATGCACAATTGGAATGATCCATCAGGTTTAGCCACTGGTACAACCAGACTGCACCATGGGCTTTGAGATGGCTGGATAATTCCCTGCTTCCACATTTTTTCAATCTCTTGTTGTACTTCCTGTTGCCAATATTGGGGTGTAGGCCTCCATCTCTCCCTGACTAGTGCACTGGGAAGTGTCCTAATCTCATGTTTGATCCCCCGTACTTACCCTAGGTGTTTCTTGGAACATGTCCTGGAAGGCTTCTATCACCTCCTCCATTCCTGTTGTTGATCAGGTTCCAAATCTTTCCCCAGTTGTACTTGCTCCTCCAGTGTGGATCCCCCTAACTCTAGGCAGGGGGGGTCCCAGCTCCTCTACTGTCTCCTCTTTCTGTACCAGACAACCTTGTGGGGCCTTTCATTCCTTGAGGAGTTTTACATGGTAAATTTGACACTCGCAAAGGTGTCTGGTCTTGAGCACTTCATAATCTGCCAGTCCTACTTGGCGGATCACCTTAAATGGGCCTTGCCACATCATGGGATGTTTACTTGCTGACACTGGAAGTGAGACTAAGACCATGTCCCCTGGTTGGAATGTTCTGGGTTTAGTTCTTCTAGTATACTGAGTGACTCGCAGGTTCTGTCAGCAGTCCGCTGGGCCTTGTTGATCTGGTCTTGTAGCTCCTGCCGGTACCTTTCAGCTACTATTCCAGGCCCCACTGGACTCTCCCATTCCTCCTCATTGATCTGTAACAGACCCCTGGGACGGTGCCCATATACTAGCTGGAAGGGTGAGAACTGCGTTGACTCTTGGGGTGCATTGCTTAGGGCAGACAGTAGCGGGGTCAATATGGTATCCTATCTACGGGGGTCCTCCTGAGCACACCACCTAAGCATCCTTTGTATGGTCCCATTTAGCCTTTCGACGAAGCCGTTCATCTGGCGGTCATAAACCAATGTTTTCAAGTGGATAATGTTGAGAGTGTTACAAAGAGTCTTCAGCATGCCTGACATAAAATTTGTCCCCTGGTCAGTGAGTATTTAATGTACGTTTCCTACCCTAGTGATCCATTTTAGGAGCTCTTCTGCCACGCAAGTAGCCATAATAGACTGGAGTGGAACTGCATCCAGGAACCTCATGGCGTAATCTACTAGGACTAACATATATTGCTATCCTCTGTGAGACTTCGGTAGGGGACCCACAATGTCGAGCGCTGCATGGGAGAACAGTGTCTCAATTATGGGCATGGGTTGCAAGGGTGCCCTCTGCGGTCTCCATTCCTGGGCTGTCTGGCACTCAGGGCAGGCTGCTCCCCATCTCTCTTTGTCTTCCTGCAGGCATAGCCAAAAGAAGTCCTGGATTAGTCTTGCTCGGGTTTTGGTACACCCTAAATGACCACCTAGTGGGGTGTTGTGTGCCAATTTCCAAATTAGTCAGCAAAACAAGGATGGAACCACTAGCTGATGCCTTTCTGCCATCCCCTCCTGATCCTTCTGGACCCAGTATAGTAGCCCCCCATTACCTCAAAGCTGTAGTGGCTGATGGACATCCCCTCTCCTTGGTCCTCTGTCCCTAGCCATTGGAGTTCTGGGTCTTCCCGTTGAGCCTGTTGAAACTGAGCAGCGCTGGCCACCTGCTCCATAACAATGCAGTCCCAGACAGCCTCCTTCTGTGGGGGGGCAGTTTCCCTGGCCCAGCCTTCCCTTCTTCTGAGTCATCTCCTGTCCTCTTCAGTCACTCACACATGCTCAAGCACTGTGTAAAACAGTCCCCATTCTCACCCCAAGATCATCTCGCAGGTGAGCACTGGAGCCAAGCCGACCCGTAGTTTGCCTCTGAAATCCATTACCTTTAAGGGGAGGTAGCAGCTCCTAAAGGACATCTCGCCATCCAGGATGCAAGTCATTACCAATGGTCCAGCTTCTATTATTCCAGTTCACAAGGCCAGGTCTGTATGAAGGAGGGACTGTAAGCATCCTGTGTCCAAGATTACCCTAACTGCCCGATCCCTGATACAGACTGTCACAACCAAGCAGTCCCAGCCTCCCTCATATGCAATAGAACCATAGTTGCAGTCCATGGGTTCACCTCGATCCCCCTCCTTTGCCCTCTATTGGGGGGGGGGGGGGGGGGGGGCTAGCC
>NW_017728998.1:34488324-34490364 GCF_001723915.1 Gavialis gangeticus
GGGGGGGGTGTGGAGCTAGCCAGACCACAACTCAGTTTGCTAAAGCCCAGTCCACATTCCCTCGAGATATGCTCAGCTCGACTGCAGCAACAGCAGATGACACCCCTCAACATGAACTTCTGCGAACTTATTCACCTTTCTTCTTCTCTGCCTGTACCTCTTATTGGGGAATGGAGGCCTCGCCCCTGACCTCACTCATTCTCTGAGCTGGAAAAGGCCTCTGTGAGGTGGAGGGCCTCCTCACTGGACCAGGGTTGGTACCTCCTTACCCACACCTGGGTGTCCTCCTCCAAGTCCCAGAGGAATTGCTCCAACAGGACCAGTTCTATGACCCTCTCTTGGTCATACCAGCCTGCAGGAAGCCACTTATTGAAAGCGTCTTTCAGATATGAATTAGACTGTGAGGCCTCTTAACTTCTCTGGAGTTTTGTTCCCGAAAAGCCTGCCTGTGGCTCTCTGGAGAAATCTCCAGCTGGTACAGGTTCACAGCCTTCACTGTGTCATAGTTTTGTGCATTCTCCCTCAACAGGGCCTGATAGGCTGCTTGGGCTTGGTCTATCAGTAGAGCACCCAACTGGTGGGCCCACTGGGTGCAATCCAGCCCAGTCTGAAGTGCTGTTGTCTCGAATGCCTCTATGTAGGTCTCTGGATCATCATCCCATGTCATTCGCAACATCTTAAACAGGGCAGCATTACATTGCATCCGCTCCTGCTGGTGGGCCCCCTGCAGCTGCTGTATCTCCAGCACCTGCTATTGCCTGAATGGCTTGTGCCAGAAGCTCCACGTGAGGTACTGCTGATCCTGCACATCTGCTTTGGTCTGGGTCAGGATCCCTGGTCCACTAATGCAGAAGCTGCTGTTCCTGGCCAATCCACCACTGTGATGTCTTTAGTGGGCATGATGGGTACCATACAGTCCTCTCTTACCAGGGTCCCTCCCCTCTCAACTCTACTGCCACGACTTGATGTTATTGGGTGAAAGGAGGGGTTCAGTGGTGCTCTTCTTCTCGGGGAGGGACCTGGTGATGGAGGTACTTACAAGTTGTGCCACGATGTTCCTCAGGGCTTCACCTCCCCTTCGTCCTGTGCACTTGCCAGCCGCTTGGGTGTTGCTGGTATAAAACTGCTGTGCCCCTGTGAGCCCCTTTACTAAAAGGTTGGGTGTCAACTTTGGCTCCAGTAGGTTCTTTTTTTCCCCCTTTTATTTTTCTTTTTGCCTGGGTATTAAGGCAGCTGGAGCCCCCAGCCCCTGGTGCCAGATGGTTGGACTCCAGATGTCAGGTGTGCCTCTCTTTCCCCAGAGAGGGAGATGCCTTTTATCCCCTTGAAATTGTAGGTAAGTGAGGGTGGGAATGGATTCTCCCCAGCCTAATGCAAGGACGCTATTTTCCTTTGCTCTGGATGCAGGCTCCACCCCTGCAACAACGCTCCTGCCAGCAGCAGGAGTCACTCCAAGCCTGGCGTGCTCCCTGCTGGCTTGCTCTCTCCCTCTCCCCCCGCCGGCTTCTGGCAGGGTTTTTAAATCTTCCCACAGCAGCGTCTCCCACCACCATCATTGGCCTGGTGGTCCCCTGTCCCAGGAATAGCTGTTTGAAGAGCTGGCGAAATGCCAGCTTGCATGGTCACAGCACTGGTACCTGCTCTGGCTGCATGCCTGAAGGTGAATTTTCCCGGGCATGGGGGGGTCTGTCTATCCTGTGCTGGGGCTCTTGGGGTTTCCCCCAGTCCCTGCAGAGCCTGTGGAGGCTTCTCGCTGCCACACTGCCCATCCCTCAGCAGTCTTAGTTTAAAGTCCTGTCAAGAAGGTCAGCCATTCTGGGCGAGAAGAGCTTCTTCCCTTTCCAGGTGAGGTGAAGAAGAGCTTCTTCCCTTTCCCAACAGTCCAATCTCTCTAAAGTGGTCAAAGAAGCCAAACCCTTCATAATGGTGCCATTGCTGGAGTCTTCTTTTCACCTCACTGATTCACCTTTCCCTCTGAAGCCCATGTCCTATGACTGGGAGGATCAATGAAAAAACTATTTCTGCCCCCAGACCTTTGAG
>NW_017728998.1:34495364-34498067 GCF_001723915.1 Gavialis gangeticus
CTATACTGTGCTGGGGCTCTTGGGGTTTCCCCCAGTCCCTGCAGAGCCTGTGGAGGCTTCTCGCTGCCACACTGCCCATCCCTCAGCAGTCTTAGTTTAAAGTCCTGTCAAGAAGGTCAGCCATTCTGGGCGAGAAGAGCTTCTTCCCTTTCCAGGTGAGGTGAAGAAGAGCTTCTTCCCTTTCCCAACAGTCCAATCTCTCTAAAGTGGTCAAAGAAGCCAAACCCTTCATAATGGTGCCATTGCTGGAGTCTTCTTTTCACCTCACTGATTCACCTTTCCCTCTGAAGCCCATGTCCTATGACTGGGAGGATCAATGAAAAAACTATTTCTGCCCCCAGACCTTTGAGCCCAGCCCCTAGAGCCCTGTAGTCACACATGACCTGGTCTAGACTGCTCTGTCTTGATATAAGAGACCTTGTCATTTTTCTTTGCCATAGAGAAAATGTGGATTTCCTTTGACTATGTAAAAGCTTGGGCTTGCTTTCAGACCTTATATGTTTTCTATCCAGGTAAATATTATCTTAGTTAAAAATAAGAAATCAGGATGGACACAACATTAACAACCAAACCATATTAAAAATAGAAATGGTTGCTGTTGGTTTTGTTTGTTACTATCACTGACAGCAGCTAGAACTGCTATGGTCTGCTCAGCAACAAACAGGGTACCAGTATAACAGAGTATAAATAAGTTCACTGGTGTGAAAAAATCAGCCTTGTCAGAATGTTAAACCTGCTCTAACAAGACTGGATGTAAAGCAAGTACTAATGCAGAGAAGAGTTTGATAGTTGGAGAGAAGGAAGTAAAGCAGAAGAATGTAGGAAGGTGTGAGGAGGGGAAAGTTGATAAAGATTATTTAGTAATAGAACTTGCACCCAGAACATGTAGTACACAACCTAAAGAGGTCCTCATGATGTAACCACTGGTATAGTTGTAATTTGACACATGCAAGCCATCTGGGAAGACCTACTACCGTCACCAGCGTGGTGAAAATAATTGATTCCATTCATATTTCGTGGGTGGGAAAAAGAATTTTTGAATCAACTGTGATTTTAAAATGTACATTTCCTATTTTCTACCAATGAAATTCACTGCTGTTGAAGAGTTTTGGCTAATCTATGATCAGTTCTTATAAAAACAAAATATAAATACTTTAGAAATGAGATTAACCAGTGCTGAGCTGTCCAAGTTTACAGATCATGCCCATATGCAATAAAGCAACAGACTAAATAAAATATTCCAAACTTGTATCATACAGTATAAAGCTCATTCAAACTAAGTCAGTCAGATGTTCAGATGTACAGTCAGAAGATATCTAGAAGGTAGATGGCAAATTACTATTCTTTCCAACAGAGCTCCAATGCGACCATTCACCTATGATGGGAAATTATTTTTTTAAATTGTTTTAACCAATCTTGACCATTGACTTCAACTGATATCTCATGAGTCTTCTATAAATTTTATTGTCTCTCTGCACATAAAACCAATTCCAAAGTTCCGATTCAGAACTTACACACAATTGTAATTGACTTTAATAAAGGTTCTGCCTAGATAAAGATAACTGGTTTTCATCCTAAAACTTACTCAGGTGTTCCCGGAATCCCATTATTGTCTGTCTGTTTGCAACTGGCCAACATGCAAAATATAGAAAAGTATATATGATGACTTCTCATTACTGGAGAGACAGTGAGTGTAAGAGAACAACACAGTAGGAAGAATTCCATAGCATAATGTGCTTATGATCACGGGAAGTTTATATAGCAAAACAGAAGTAAAAAGCTTATGGATCTAAGTGCAATGGGACTATGCTCATCAGGACAGACTAATGAATATAGACATAATGAGTTATTTTCAAATAATCAGCTCATTTCCATTACTATTGTTGTATTCCTGCATCACAAAGATAGAAAATAGACTAGGTTCTGCAGCTCAACTCCTCACAAACCAAATAGACTATTTAAATGTGCATACAAGATGAGAAAATGATGTTTTCAACTATGAAATCCTGGCAGCATTCAGGATTGTGTTAACTGTTTGCAGAGTTTGATATTTACCAAATGGAAAATAAATAATTACACCAACTTATTTGTGTTTAAATTAGCCAGTAATAATGTATGTTTTGGAGGGATATCATTCAGTGCACATACGTCAAAGATATGTAACTACTGGTTTATGATCAGACAGAAATAAACAAAGAAACAGAGGCAGAAAAAAATCCCATTTTCACCCATATTTTATCAATAAAGAAAAGAAAAGTAAAGTAAAGTAAAGCAGAAGCTAGAGGTTTTTGGAGTCCACGGCTGAAAAAATAAGAATTTTTAAGCCAATGGGTATAGGCAAATGATCAAACTTCAGCAAGTATAAAAGGGCCAGGGCTCACTGCAGACATAGTGGCATATGGTAAATTAAGGGTGCATCTACATGTACATTAATGTACTTTAGTTAATGCACATTAAATTTAGTACCTCCATTGTGTCTCGCCAGAGTGCCGGCATGGCAGAAAAACAAAATGAGGGCAAGAGGTACATGGCAGGATGCCCTGCTTGTTCTCCCTGCTCCCCCCATCCAAAGCCCCTGCCCCCAGCCCTACCGTCATGTGCCCCCAGCCCTGCTGCCCCTGCCCCCAGCCCTGATGCTCCTTGCCCCCCAGCCAAAGCCCCTACCCCCCAGACCTGCTGCCCTGTGCCCCCCACCCAAAGTCC
>NW_017728998.1:34498321-34507505 GCF_001723915.1 Gavialis gangeticus
GCTGCCCTGTGCCCCCCACCCAAAGTCCACTGCCCCCCAGCCCTGCTGCCCCTTGCCCCCCACCCAAAGCTCCTGCCCCCCAGCCTGGGCTCTGGGTAGCTGCTGGAGCCTGGGCTGCTCCCAGCAGGGCTTGCAGCATCCCAGCTGCCTGCTAGGAGCAGCCAGGTCTCCCAGATGGCCCCAGCTCCCCAGAGCTGGGGCCGACGGTAGCTGGGAGGCTCCAAACAGCTGCGCCAGGCTCCAGGCTCCGGCATTAGCTATGTGCTGGCAGTGACTGTGTGTGCACCTCAAGGCAGACAGCGGGGCAGTGCAGAAGATATCTAGAAGGTAGATGGAAAATTACTAACTTACCCAACAGAGCTCCAATGTGACCATTCACCTATTCCCAGGGAAAGGGGCCACAGCTAATGGGCAAAGGGGACAGTTGGGTTTGCTGCCTGAGATGCCATCTGCAAAGCTTGGGCCACGATGTAGAGGTGGAATAGAGCCATGGATAGCCCCCTAATATCAGGATGTATAATGGGCAGCCTCCCACCTAATTATTACATCAATATTATTACATCAAAGAATATCAGGAGAGAGAGATAGATGACTGACTCATAGACAGGGGGCAGGCCGGTGCTTGCACCAGACATGAAAGCTTGCCTTTGTCACAAGCAGCTCCAAGAGCCACTCTAATTAAAGTGCCCATAGCATCTTATGTATTCAGTATCCTGAGCTTCAAAATGGCAGAGCAGTGCTTTAACTAAAGCTTGTTCAATGAGCTTTAATTAAAGTGCTCCCACTGCCATTTTGAAGTGTGGGGATGCTGAATGCATGAGATATGCAGGCTGCAGGAGTGCGCTAATTATCACATTCCAGCCATCTCAATTAATTGAATCTGCTCCAATGCACTGTAATTACAGTGCATTGGAGCAGCAGCATCCCCGCACATCCACAGGTACCCATTGTGAGGTACTTGGAAAATGTGCATTAGCCTGTCTTAGTGCATGTTAACTAAAAAGCATGGTTTTTAAGTGACAATTAATGAGCATTGGCTTATTTTAATGTGCATTAGCTAAAACATGTTTTAGTGACACTTGAATGCACATTAAAATAAGCTAATGCGCATTAAAGCACATGTGTAATAGATGCACCCTAATTGCCCTCCTCCAGTTACCTCAAGAAAAGTGAAAGAGAAACTGAGACAATTTAGCCCTGTTTCACTTAAGTAGATTGACAGTTATAGTGCTTTGGCTACTCCATTGTAAACTCATGCTTCCTGTTTACTTGTTGCAATTTGATTTTGCCTGTCCATAGTCACAGGCTTTATTTTGATTGGATACCAGTGTTTATAACAATGATGTAACTCTATTTTATTCAGTGGGATAGTTTGATTTGCATAAGTGAGACAACAGACTTATGCCCACTGAGCTTGGTTCTCTTCTCTTCCATGCTGGCTTAATGCTGCTGTAATTCCCTTGTCTTCTTGATTTATCTCAGCCAAAGCAAGATGGGAATCTAGTCCACTTTCTAGAAAGCTGGAACAGATGGGTGTACAAATGTCTTAACTCACCACCCACTCAGCCTGTATGATCAGCTCAGTAATTATGATCTCATCAGCAGTTAACACTGCTAATATATCATGAAGAAGAAAAAAATCAAGCTTTCTTATGGGAAATTAAATAAAAGGAGACAAAAACAACCCCAAGAAAAGAAATGAACTCTGCATTCTGTTCTGTTCTTTCTTTAATGTTCAATGATTTGTTCATGTAACAATAATGTAATATAAAGTATCAGACAAATTACTGAGACTCATTAAAACTGTTAGAGTTATTTTAATCTTAGGAGATTTTTGAGCACTTAAGCGAAATCAGGGTCCCTCAATGGACAAGCAACAGAGTATCACAGTTAGGCATTCTCATGGTGCTTCCTGCATAACAGCTTTGGAAACAAACATCATTTTTAAATCCTACAATGAACTAACTCTGCACCTCCTTCTTGTGCAGCTAAGTATAGTATAGGGGGACAAACTATGCAGGCCCCTTCATCTGCAGCTGTAATGTAATCAAACCAAATCAGAAGGCCAAAGAAAACTAACATGTGTTTTTTAGCTCTAGTCCCCACACAACATAAAAGTTCACACAGATTTTTTAAACAAAGGCAGATAAAGAAAGCTAAAAGATGCCTTAGGGCAAACAAGTTTAACTTTGTGGTGACATCCTTTCTTTCTATACTGGGTATTTTATCAGAATCTTACCATATCTAGCATGTTCATCTGCAAACTCCACACACCTTTACAAAGGAAAGCCAGTAATATTATTTCCAGTACAGATGGGGACATGGGGGTATAGAAAAACGTGACTTGCCCAGGGTTATGCAGTATTTCTGGGTCAAAACTGGAAATAGAACTAGAACCAAGTCTTCTAAAATAATGGCCAGTCCCCCCACACCAGGTTATACTTTGCTGAATATTAAGAACTGGTGAACTTTGTGTCTGGACATACAGGAATAAGTAGGCAACATGTGCTCTATTCATACCATCAAATAAATAGTCTGGGGAAGAACAGAAAACGTACAGAGCCCTGATACCACACCCTAACACAATGTAGTACATGGGATAGGAGGAGAGTACAGTTAACAGCTATTAATAACAGTTGTTAGCATATTATTATAACACCATAGCTCACAGCAAATGTCATGCCACTCTGCTTCTGGACTAGCCCTAAATGAGGACTTGATCCTGTTATCACTGTATTAATGAATGAACCCTATCAAACTCAATGGGAGCAGGATTCAGCCCTCAATTAGAATTGATAAGAAGTATCATTATTTTGCTTTTCTTCTTCAGAAACAATTACACCATCCTTTTTAACTTGGCTGCTTTGTTTTCATGTCAATATAAAAAGGAGCTGTAATGGCCAGAGAAAATACAAGTGATTATTGCCTATGTTAAGCAAACCAGAAACATATCGCTGACCTCTTATGAAAACAGCAAAATGTCAGATTAAATGCATTAAATCATAATCAGTTTCCAATGTACCTGGGCTCTACAAAACAACCACAGAAAAAATCCATCAGATTGGTTTACTCTTCATTCCAATGTATTAAGGCTGAGAGGGGATCTGGTGGTCATCTATAAACTGGCCAAGGGAGACCAGCGGGCAATGGGAGAGTCCCTGTTCCCCTGAGCACTACTGGGAGTAACAAGGAATAATGGCCATAAGTTAATGAAGAGTAGATTCAGGCTAGATATCAGGAGACACTGCTTCACAGTCAGGGTGGCTAGGATCTGGAGCTAACTTTCAAGGGAAGTGGTGCTTGCTCCTACCCTGGGGGTCTTTAAAAGGAGACTAGATAGACACCTTGCTGGGGTCGTTTGACCCCAGCATTCTTTCCTGCCCATGGCAGGGGGTCGGACTTGATAATCTGCTCAGGTGCCTTCCAACCCTACCAACTATAAAACTATGAAGAGAAGGAGGACATCTAGGTCCCAATTCAATGGGCACATTTACACAAGATGTTGACTGTGCAGTAGCCGGATACTACTGCACAGTAGTATTGCATTGCAAAAACTGTGACTTGATGCTACTGTGCAGTAATATTAAGCTACTGCAAAGCAGTGTCACAAAAAAGATGTTCGCTGGCACTACTGTGCAGTAACTCAGGTTGCTGTGCATTTATTTAGTACTTGTTTATAGAAATACTAAATAAATGCATAGTAACCACTGCACAGTAGCGTCTCATGTAGGTGCAGTCAATAAGGTACAAAACCATATGCCTTTCTTTAAGCAAAATATTTGCATTCAGTTCTAAGACTATCCACATGCTCAAAGTAAGGTGCATATATAAATATGGTCCTTCCCAGTTCTCTTCCCATTTCAGATATCACTTAGGCAAGCATAAGATGCAGGTAATTCCACTGACATCAATAGCATCAGAATGGTTTAAAACAGAGAGCAGAATCGGCAGCTTCTTTCACCCCTGCTGCTCCATCATGTACTTGGAAGCACTTATTTTAATCCAAGCATAACTATCATCAGCATAGTTTTTCTAGGTAAACACTAATGCTCCTTAGGGACTCATGCATTAATAATGTTTAACTAGCATCTTTAAAACACCCCCATTTTACTGGCTGGCAGTCCCACGGCAATCAATGGTACTATGTGCTAAAAGTTAAGCACATTCATAAGTGCTTAGTCCTGTCTTTTATTCAAGTCAGCCCTACAAACTTAAGTGGCTATGGAGAGTCTTTCTAACATAAGAATTACCATACAACAAAATTCATTACTTTATTTTTCATGTTAATTTTATCAGAATCGTTGTCACCATGGGACTGCGTTAGTTTTTTTTGTTTATTATCCTAAAGAATATAGAAAATCTCTTGGCTTCTGGAAACATGTAACCAACAATTAAATGAGAAAATAATAATGAATGTTATGGCAGAATTGAAGAGGATTGAAGGGAAGCTTGGTGACAGTGATCATGAGTTGATCACTTTCTCTTTCCATTGCAAAGCTGGCAAATAAGTCAGCAATGCAGAAATCCTTGACTTTAGGAAAGCTGAGTTTCACAAGCTCAAGAGGTTGGTTGTTGAGGCCCTGAGAGACCATGATCTGACAAGGAGGGGAGTCCATGATGGGTGGTTGCTCCTTAAGGATGCGATCCTAAAAGAACAAGGGAAGTCCATTCTGGCCCATGGGAAAAGTAGCAAAAGGGCTGAGAGACCCCCTTGGCTCAATAGGGAACTCATGGACCTCCTGAACCTGAAAGAGAAGCTTATAAGGGATGGAAGTCTGGATCTACCACTAAGGAGGATTATGCTGCACTGGCCTACATCTGTAGGGAGCAGAGCAGAAAAGCCAAGGCTGAAACTGAACTCAAACTGGCTATGGGAATCAAGGAAAATAAAGAGACCTTCTTCAGATACGTGGAAAGTCAGAAAAAAACCAAGAGAAACTTCAGACCCTTGCTGAATCAAGTGGGGCAACTGACAACAGACACCCAGGAAAAATCTAATTTCCTCAATAATTACTTTATGTCAGTTTTCCACCAGCCCAAGGTAATCACAACGCCTGACAGGATGCAGGACTACCAGTGTAAGGGTGATCATACACCTACAATTGGTAAAGATCTTGTGAGGGAACAGCTTGGGAGGCTGAACATCCATGAGTCAGCTGGCACAGATGGAATGCACCCGAGTGCTAAAAGAGTTGGCTGACTTCATAGCACAACCAATGGTGAGGATATCTGAGAACTTGTGGCACTTGGGAGAGGTTCCAGAAGATTGGAACAGGGGCAATGTGGCACTTATCTTTGAGAAAAGAAGGAAAAAAGATCCTGGGAACTACAGGCCAGTCAGTTTGACTTCACAAAAATCATCAAAGAATTCATCAGAGAGATAGCCAACATGGCTTCACTGCAGGTAGGTCTTGCCTGACCAACCTCCTTTCCTTCTATAACCAAGAGACATATAACCTGGACAACGGAGAAGATATTGATGTCATATATTCAGATTTCTAAAAAGCCTTTGACTTGGGCTCCCATGATGTCCTCATGGTAAAATTGGGGAACTGAGGCCTCAACAACCTTACAGTCTGATGGATAGGGAACTGGCTCTGTGGTTGGACCCAAAGAGTGATAGTCAATGGAATTGAGTCAACATGATGCATGGTGACCAGGAGCATCCCCCAGGGCTCAGTACTTGGACCAATAGTTTTTAATATATTCATAAATGATCTGGATTCATATGTCAGAAGTGGATTGGCTAAGTTCACAGATGACACCAAATTATGGGGAAGTGTGGTAGTGTTAGAGGATAGATTGGTGATTCAGGCCAACCTGGGCAGGCTCACAAGGTGAGTGGATCAAAACCTGATGACATTCAACATGGAGAAATGCAAGGTTCTCTAGCTCAGGAGAAAAAACCCACATAATACTTATAGGCTTGGCAGTGCTGCACTCACTAGCACCATGACTGAAAGAGACGTGGGGGTCATGATTGACCACAAGATGAACATGAGCCACCAATGTGATGCTGTAGCTGGCAAAGCAAATAAAACTCTGGCTTGCATCTATTGGTGCATCTCAAGCAAAGCCCAAGAAGTCATCCTCCTGCTTTACTCAGCCTTGGAGAGGCCACAGCTGCAGTACTGCATCCAATTCTGGGCTCCACACTTTAGCTGGGATGTCAAGAAGCTTGAGAGTCAAGAGGACAGCCATGTGCACTATTAGAGGTCAAGAGAACAGGCCTTATGAGGAGAGGCTGATAGGCATGGGACTCTTCAGCCTGGAGAAGCAAAGGCTCAAGGGTGACTTGGTGGCAGCCTATAAGTATATAAGGGGTGTACATCAGGAACTGGGAGAATATCTGTTCACCAGGGCACCTCAAGGTCTAATGGTCACAAACTGCTGGAAGACTGTTTTAGACTGGACATAAGGAAAAACTTTATTACTGTTTGAGTCTCCAGAGTCTGAAATAGACTCCCCCCAGAAGTGGTGCAAGTATCTACTCTGGAAACTTTTAAGAAACACTTGGATGCTTATCTTGCTGGGGTGATCTTAACCCTGCTGACTTCCTGCCCTGTGGACCCTATGATCTTGTGATCTTCCAACCCTAATGTCTATGAAATTTATTAATTAAAATTAGGGTCCCATTCTACTGGGCACAGTAATATGCAGATATAATCTCAGGACCAAAGGCAAGATGCAACAAAGTGGCATGATAAACTCAACAGAGGCAAAGAGCTGGTTTGCACCAGAAGCATTCTGACTGCAAGGTAAGCATTGTTGTTCGCTGCCAGGAATCAAAATCTGAGTGCCCTAGAGTCAGACAACATGTGTGTGTACCACCTGCAAACCATTGCCCCATAAAGGTGTACTTAGAGGCTTTGCTGTTTGTCTCTGTCAGCAGCTATATGAATCAGCCTGGCAAATGCTGAAGATTTTGGTTCCTGATGGAGGCAAGAGGAAGAGAATAGGGGTGTGCAAAACAGGCCGTATTTGATTCACATTTGGCCCAAATCAAGGACAATGATTTGTTTCACTGATTCAGATCACTGTCCCAAATTGATTTGGCTGAATCCAAATCTGAATATTTGCTGTTAATTTGGAGAATTAGCAATTTGGCCATAGACACAGCTTTAAATGTTTTTTCTACATACTTCGAGGTACCAAGTGTGGCTCATAAATGCTGAGATGGTGGGGTTGATGGAGCATCCTACAGGAGCATGGAGAGAGCCCCTGTGTACTTGGCAGTGAACCAAAAAGTGGACCAGAAGTACTTCTGGTCCACTTCCAGGTCCTCTGCTGAGCACACAGCCCCCTCCTCCCCACCCCCCCACACCTACCCTTGCTCACCAATTGGTTGTGGGTGGGACCAGGATCCCCCCCAGACCCAGGAAGCACCAGTCACTGAGCTGGGGAGGTGCAGTAGAGCCCGCCCCGTGCACTCCCTGGTGGACCGGGAAGTGGACTGGAAGTGCTTCTGGTCCACTTCCAGGTCTGCTGCCAAGTGCATTGAAGACCCTATGCCTCTGTGGGATGCTCCATCCACCCCACCATCTCAGCATTCACAAGCCGCCTGGTACCTTGATGTATGTAGATAAAACATTTAAAGCTGTGTCTATATCCAAATCATCCAATCTCTCCAAATCAATTCAGAGGGTTCTGATTCGATTTGGAGAGTTAAAGGGTTCCCTGATTCAGTCTGGATTCAGAGATTCAGTTATCAAATCGGACCAAATCTCTGCCAAATCAAATCAGTGACCGAAGCTTTGCACAGCCCTAAAAGAGAGTACCAGGAGTACCCTCACAAACTACACTCAGGAGAGTATGCTGATTCACAGTAAACAAAATCTTCAGTAATTCTTACTGTCTATGTTCCTGACAACTATCAGATATCACCTTGCAATAGTCCCTAGCACAAAATTGGGTTGTGAGAAGAAATATATAGTGGTTTTATGGAGAAGTTTGAGGAGGGCATTCAATACCTAGGAGTTGCATATTAAAAATCTTGGAGCTAGTTGTGAGAGAAGCAAATAAACACTATCATCAGCATTGCAGAAGTGACAGTAGTGATGTAACAATGTAAAGTTATGGACAATAGTCTTGAATACACCCCATGGAGGAGATGGTACCAGTAGAAAACCAAAAGAGGGAAAGGGAAGAGTAAGAATAACAGACTGCATTGGATGACCTCAGTCTCATTCTCTAGAATTGCCCTGAGAGGTCTGAGCTGAATGACAGAAAGGTCAGAGAAAAGAAGGTTTGACCTGAGAGGTTTTTATTTCCCCTCATACTCTAAAAGTGACATGGTGAATGTATATATTAATGGTCTCCCAGCACTTCTAGAAATAAAAAGAAGTCCTAACAAAATCTCTAAGTATCTTCCACCCTTGAATTAAGAACTCATGAACACTGCCTTTGTAGAAAAGAAAAGATGATTATTTTGTTGAACACTGATTGGGTACACCAGATTTTCCAGGAGTTTTTTACATTATGTACACTCATTATTCCGTCAGTATTTGGGATGACAGTTGATGGGAAACAAATTTTGATTAGCATCAATCAATCAATCATACATTGTTTCCAATAGGATGACATGCCAAATTCCAAACATTCTAATGAAATATGCCTGATGCTAATAAATGATGACCTGTCAACTCAATTGCTTACTGCATCTTTTATTTAAAGAGACTGCATTGTAGCCCAACTATAGATAAAGGGGAAGAACTTCAGAGACGAAATTGACATTAAACTGTGAAATTAAACCCACAAAAAGAAGATCCTAGAATGCAAGCAGCACAACATAGCTAAATCATTTTACATATAACTAGACTGGAAGTCCCAATAAAACATTGCATTTAGGAAAATAGATCCAAGTCAGCAAAAACAAAAGTGAAGCCAATGTAATGCTTCAATAAGATGATTCTCAAAAGAAAGAAAATAAAGGATTGCTATATTTTATAACAGTTTCTGCATTTAGATCCATGTACTTTAAATATAGCACCCCAAAGCCCCCCCAGCGACCCCCAACTGCTGCGGAGCCCCCCCCGCCAACCCCCAGCAGCAGCCGGAGGTAAGCGGGGCCCATGGGGGAGAGGACTAGCTCAGCTCAGCAGCGGGGAGGCAGCTAAGTAGGAACCGGGAAGGACCTCGCTCTGCCCTGGCCCCTACTTTGCCCAACTCCCCAGGGAACTGTGCA
>NW_017728998.1:34512505-34516697 GCF_001723915.1 Gavialis gangeticus
GCTAAGTAGGAACCGGGAAGGACCTCGCTCTGCCCTGGCCCCTACTTTGCCCAACCCCCCAGGGAACTGTGCAACCGGAGCCACATGAACAGGCTTCACAAACAAGCATGCTTGTCTGTTAGCACAGAGCATGAATTAGCATAAGTTAGCACAGAGTTTGTGCAGGAGGGCAAACAGGAGGGCCCAAGGCCCTGCCTGTATGCCCCCTTAGGTAAGCATCCCCAGCCGTAGCCAGCCCACCAGCAGCACGACACGGATGGGCACGCCTCACACCCTGAGGGTCCCTGAGGGGCCTTCAGCCCCCTCTGGCTCCTCAGAGGCCTCCACCCAGACGGAGCCCATGGTTCCAGGCTCCACACAGACAGAGCCTCTGGCTCTCTGCTGCAGGGGCTGCCTGTCACTTTTTCAGGTTCTGGGGTCTGGGAGCATGGCCACCTCCCCTTGTGAGGTCTGCTCCCTTTTGGGGTCTCTGGCACGCCATCTGGAAGAGCTCCAGGCTGTAGTCTAGAGACTGTGTGCCATCAGGGACTGTGAGCAGGAGATCGACTCCTACTGCCAGGCCCTTCTCCCCTGGGAGATGGAGGGTGGACCACAGTCTTCCTCCAGGACAAGGGAGGACTCAGGGATCTCTCCTTCTGTCCAGCTAAGGGATTGAACCAAGGTGGTCAAGGGCCCCAAGGCCTGCTGCACCAAGGCCCCTGCCCCACTGGAGCTTCACAACAGGTACAAACCTCTTGCAGCCCCAGCACAGCCTGCCAAGTTGCCAGCTCCTGTAGACAACACAGGCTCAACTGTAGCTACCACCCCTGCTCTCTCTAAGACAAAACGCAAAGTGTTTGTTACGGGAGACTCCATCCTGAGGGGGATTGAGGGGGCAATCTGCCACCCTGACCCCTCGGCCCAGGAAGTTTGCTGCTTCCCAGGAGCCTGTATGTGAGACATTGCAGAGAAGATCCCTAAACTCCTCCAGCCTACTGACCACTACCCTATGCTCCTTATCCATGTGGCTACCAATGACACAGCTCAGAACCCTCCCAGTTGGATCATGAAGTGCTACAGGGATTTGGGAGCAGGCCTTAAGGGGTTGGGGGCACAGGTGGTATTTTTCTTGATCCTTCTGGTTTGGGGCTATGGGTTGAGGATGCAGAGGAGGATCCAGGTAGTGAACCAAAGACTGTGGTGCTGGTGTCATTGGGAAGGCTTTGGCTTCTATGACCAGAGTCTTCTCTTTGGTGAGAGAGGCAGTGAGATGCTGGGAAGGGATGGTCTCCACCTCTCTCCACTGGGGAGGAGGCTCTTCTCAGCCAGACTGGCTGACCTGCTCCACAGAGCTTTAAACTAAGCTTGCCAGGGGACAGGGGGACTACTGCCACTGCTGGCCCACTGAGCAACACTTGCAAAGCCAGCAAACCAAGGCACTTAAGGGAGCCCACCCCTGCTTCAGCCCTAGAGTGAGCTGTGGGCAAGGCAAGGCCTCCAAGGGGACACTTGCATGCCTGTACACCAATGCCAGGAGCTTGGGGAATAAACAGGAGGAACTTGTCCTCCTGCTCAACACAAACAATTATGATGTCATAGGGATAACGGAGACCTGGTGGGATTCCACCCATGACTGGACCATGGGTATAGATGGCTATACACTGTACAGGAGGGATCGAGTGGACAAAAGGGGCGGACATGTAGCTGTGTATGTCAAGGAGAGCTACGCATCCCTACAAGCCAACATTGGCACCTAGGGTGGATGGCTACAGACTATCTGGGTTAAAATCCATGAGGAACACAGCACAGGGATACAATGGTGGGAGTCTACAACAGACCTCCCTCCCAGAATCAAGAGCTTGACCAGGAGTTCACCAGGGAATTGGCTGAGGCTGCACGCTCCTGGTGCATGGTTGTCATGGGAGACTTCAACTACCCAGGCATTTCATGGGAAGAGCGCTCGGCCAAATCCAAACAGTCGCAGAGCTTCCTCATGTGCATGGACAAGCTCTATTTGACTCAAGAAGTCTACGGGCCAACAAGAGGCAAAGCTCTGCTCAACCTGGTACTGGCAACCGGGGACGACCTAATCAGTGACCTAATGATCAAAGGGAAGCTGGGTGACAGCGACCACAAGCTGATCACCTTCACCATCCACTAAAAAAGATGTCAAGTCAGTCAGCAGTACAGAGGTCTTCGACTTCAGGAGGGCTGACTTTGACAAGGTCAGGAGACTTGTTGGTGAGGCCCTAAGGCACCATGACCCCAAGGGGAGGGGAGTCCAGGAAGAGTGGTTGCTCCTCAAGGGAGCGATCCTAAATGCAAAAGATAAGGCTTTTCCATCTCGGAGGAAAGGCAGCAAGAGGGCACAGCAGCCACTGTGACTCAACAAGGAACTAGCAGTCCTCCTGCATCTAAAAAGACAGACCTACAAAGGATGGAGGACAGATCCACCTCCAAGGAGGTATATACTGCACTGATCCAGACCTGCAGGGAGCAAACCAGGAAAGCCAAGACTGCGATGGAACTCCAACTGGCTACAAGTATCAAGGTCAATAAAAAGTCCTTTTTTAGATATGCAGGGAGCCAGAGGAAAAGCAAGGGCAATATTGGACCCCTGCTAAACCAGAAGGCAGAACTGATGACCAATGCCCAGGAAAAAGCCAACTTACTAAATGGGTACTTTGCGTCAGTCTTTCACAAGTCCCATGGGATGCCCCTGCCCATTATGGGACAGGGACACCTTGCCCTCCATCAATGCTGACCTCATGAAGGAACACCTTGAGAGGCTGTACACCTTGCAGTCAGCCAGCCCTGACAATTTATACCCCAGAGTACTCAAGAGCTGGCCTGCATCATAGCTCAGTCTCTGGCATGGATCTATGAGAGTTCCTGGTGCTCTGCTGAAGGGTCCAATGATTGGAAGAAGGCCAATGTGGTGCCTATGTTCAAAAAAGGGAGGAAAGTGGATCCAGAAAACTACAGGCCCATCAGCCTGACCTCTACCCTGGGGAAGGTCTGGGACTTTTCAGCCTGGAAAAGTGCAGGCTCAGGGGCAATCTGATGGCCACCTATAAGTTTATAAGGGGCGTTCACCAGGACCTGGGGGAACATTTGTTCACCAGAGTGCCCCAAGGGATGACAAGGTTGAATGGTTATAAACTCCTGCAAGACTGTTTCAGGCTAGACGTAAGGAAGAACTTCTTTACTGTCTGAGCCCCCAAGGTCTGGAATAGCCTGGTGGTTCAAGCACCTACTTTGAATGCCTTCAAGAGAAACCTGGATGTTTTTCTTGCTGGGATCATGTGACCCTAGCTGACTTCCTGCCCCTGGGGCAGGGGGTTGGACTCGATGATCTTCCAAGGTCCCTTCCAGCCCTAATGTCTATGAAATCTATGAAGTTCTATCTAATGTTCAAGAATTCAAGCTGTATTTGATTTTAGGTACATTAATACCAAGACTGGTGTGGCCCATCAAAGAGGGTTCCCCATGCAACAGCCTTGTAAGGTGTGCCACAGCCAACCAAAGAGTGTACATTTTAAAAGTCAGGGCTCTGTCTATTATTCTAGGCTCATCCCACAATCTCCCCATGGAAGATCTCTGAAATAAAGTCTCAGGAGTCAATACCCATGGATAGAGCAAGTGCAGTGTTTGTATTCCTCTAGATCAAAAGTCAGCCTGAATTTGGTCCTTAGCTTTTGATTCTATAGGGCGCATCCCTATAGACTGTGCACATGTGTCGTGCAGCATTTCAAAGCACTTTGAGATGCTGCAAGAGGCACATACAGGAAAGAAAAAACATTCCCCACACTGCAAATGTGCAGCGCAGTGACAAAATTAGAACCCTAGATATCCAGGGGTCAAAAAAACATGGGAGCAAAAAGTGGGCCAACCAGAGGTTTCATCCTCCACAGAGATGCTCTCATAGGCAGCCAGAGTGTCTCTATGGCTGGCCCTCACCCTGGAGCTGAAGCGCACTGACTGCCTGTGCAGAGAAGGCAATGTGGCAGCCATAGGGAGCTGGACCTGGGCTCCTGCCAGTAAGTAGGGGGTATGGGAGGCTGGAGGAGGGGGGAGGAGACCATGGGGGACCTTCACCTGCCCCACTCACTCTCCCAGCCCCCTGGATCACTGCCCCACCTGGCCCCATCCCCCACCTGCTCCCTCTTGATCACTGCCCTGTCCAACCCCATCCCCTCCCTGCCCCCTGATG
>NW_017728998.1:34521697-34532882 GCF_001723915.1 Gavialis gangeticus
CCTTCTCTCCCTCTTGATCACTGCCCTGTCCAACCCCATCCCCTCCCTGCCCCCTGATGGCTGCCCCACCTGGCCCCATCCCCTGCCTGCCCCCTAAGCCCCCCACAATATCTGCAAGAGGGGGCTGGGGCTGGGTGAGGCAGCCATTGGGGGGGCTGCAGGAGCCAGTGGGGGATGGGGCCAAGCAGGGCAGCAATCCAGAGGAGCTGGAGAAGCAAGTGAGGGTGGGGAATGGGTTTCCTGCAGGGGGATGGCAGCCCCTGCGGGGAGCCATGTGGCCCCTGTTGGGAGGCTGTAGCCCCTGGTGGGGTGTAACCCTTGCTGAGGGGCTGTGGCCCCTTTGGGGGGCAGCAAAACATATAGGTAGTTAGAATTCATTTTATTATGATGATAGAGATACTAGTAGTCTTCTAAATTGCTTTAAAACTATATATATATATGTGTATATATATATATATATATCAATAAAACATTGCCCAACTGATTGCTGTCTCTGTCTCTCATTCTCTCTCTCTTTATGTATAGTGGTCTTTTGTTTTAATTGTGGAAGAACTGGATTTCAGGGTATTTTACAGAGTGACTTTGGGATTTTTTATCAGGGTTTCTTCAGTTTTCAAATAGGGAACACCAGAATTCCTGCTAGGGAGATAAGTGGCAGGATCCAGGCAGAGAAGCCTGCTCAGAGCTGGCACCTTGGTCCCAGCTGGAGGTGGCTGACCTCCTGGCCAATTGTGGCCAGAAAGACATGTTTTGACAGTCGAAAGCAGGCCACCACACTGGGAACATCTTGCAGGTGATAGCTGTCCTGATGGCCGGGCAGGGGGCACACATGGCACACTTGGCTCAGTAAAGGCATCCAGGAGGGCTTGAGGGCAAGAAAGGTGGCATACAATCAGTTGAAGCAAGGGGCAATCACCAAGGAGGATTACACTTCTGTTGCACCTTCTGTTACACCTTCTGGTGCAGGGAGGTGGTTATGAAGGCCAAGGCAGAGATGGAACTAGGGATGGCAATTAGAATTAAGGATAACGAAAAGTACTTTTTCAAATACATAGGGAATAAGAAGAAGGCACCAGGCAACATGGGGCCCCTACAGGACAGGCTTGGCAATCTGGTGACTGCAGCAAAGAAAAAAGCTGATTTCTTCAATGAGTTCTTTGCCTCCGTATCTCTGAGCAGGGACCAAGACCAGTCCCCCACTAGGATTACAGATAGGCTCAGGGGACAACACGCTATGCCTAGAGTCAGGGATGATCTAGTTTGGGAACTCTTGGAGGGGCTGGACATGTATAAATCAGTAGGTCTGGATGCTCTTCATCCAAGGGTACTGAGGGAATTGATGGAGGTCATAGCAGGGCCCCTGGCACAGCTGTATGAGTGCTTGTGGTGCTTTGGCCAGGTCCCAGAGGACCGGAAAAGGGCCAGTGTGGTCCCCATTTACAAGAAGGGGAGAAAAGAGCACCTGGATAATTACAGGCCAGTTAGTCTCACCTCAGTCCTTGGGAAGACCTTTGAGAAAATTATCAAGGAACACATCTGCAGGGGTCCAGCATGGGAGGTAATGCTCAGGGACAACCAACATGGGTTCACTGCAGGCAGATCCTGCCTGGCTAACTTTGTTTCCTTTTATGACCAGGTCAAGTCCTCAGATGTGGGCATTGAGGTGGATGTCATCTACCTGGACTGTTTCTCACCCCATTCTTATAAAAAAACTAGGCAACTGCAGCATTGATGCCTACACAGTCAGATGGGTGGCAAATTGGATTAATGGTTGCACCTGGAGAGTGGTGGTGGACAGGTCATTCTTGACTCCAGGATGAACATGATCCACCAATGCAAGGAAGCGGTCAGTAAGGTTAACTGCACCTTGTCATGCATCTATAAATGAATCACAGGCAGGTCCAGGGAGTCGATCCTTCCCCTCTATGTGGTGCTGGTCAGGCTGCAGACAAACTGCTGCATCCAGTTCTGGACTCTGCACATCAAGACAGATGTGGCTAACCTTGAGAGGGTCCAGAGGAGGGCCACTCACATGGTCAGGGGGAAGCAGGCCAGGCCCTACAAAGATAGACTAAAGGTCCTGAATCTATTCAGCCTCCCCAAGAGAAGACTGAGAAGGAATCTGGTGGCTGTCTATAAACTTACCAGGGGGGGACCAGAGGAAAATAGGTGAGGCTCTGTTACCCCAGTCACCACCTGGGATAACAAGGAATAACAGCCACTAATTAATTGAGAGCAGGTTCAGGATATCAGGAGGCATTACTTTATGGTTAGGGCTGCCAGGCTCTGGAATGGGTTCCTGAGGGAGGTGGTGCTCTCCCCTACCTTGGAGGCCTTCAAGAGGAGGTTGGATAGATATCTGGCTGGGGTATTATGATCCCAACACTCATTCCTACCCAGGGCAGGGGGTCGGACTTAATGATCTGTTCAGGTCCCTTCTGACCCTAGAAACTATGAAACATGGTAGTAGTGCTGCACAAAGGCCAACTCTGCAGCCACAACCCACTGGCAGCTGGCCCAGAGGGACAGATGCCTCTGCTGACTGTGCAGTCCATGTCCAGGTCTGGCAGGTACACAGCAGGTCACAGCCAGGCAGCAGCCCCCACTGGGGAACTGTGAATGCTGCAGTGGATACAGGGTGCAAGGAACTCTCAGGGCTGCTTCAGCAATCCAGTTGGCACAAGGGGTAGTGTCCCCAGGTATCAATTGGCTGGGTCCCAGAAGCTCCTGCGAGCAAATAGCCCTGAGCTCATGCCATAGTCTGTGTACTAAACTAAGGCTTGATCCTAGTTCCATTATAGTCAATGACAACATATTTATTGACTTCAGTGGGAAAGGAATTTACTCTGGAAGTATTTTAAAAAGGCAAGTCTGGACAATTACAGTCTGGGCCAATGCTACCATTGTCAGAGAGAAAAACAGCAAAGATTTGTTACTCTATGCAACTTGCCATCACAAAAAGCACACAGTGTCAAGCACTGTGATGTTGGCAGATTCCCACTGAGTTGCTGAACAACTCATTAAAAGTGGCATGCAAACAGAATAGCAATCACAGTATGTGAGGCCTAAGGCACTGCCCCTTGCATTTAATAGTCAATGGATAGAGACCGATACAGTGCAGAGGTTTCTGACCAATTGCAAGCAAGTGTCATGATCCCCTTCTATTCAAGGCAGTATCCATCTAGCTGATAGCTTGTTCTTCTAGCTTGTTCTTTTTCTCCTTGCCCAACTTATCTTCCTATCTTGTGTGCTCAGAGGAGTAGATTGAAAAGGAGCACAAAAAAGGGGACAGGATAATCTAACATAGCATGGTGGCTAGTAGGGCTGTGCAAAACAGCAGTCCTTCTGCTTCAACATCCATTTTGATGTTTTGATGGAACAATGTTTTATTTCAAAAGAACTGTTCCATTCTGTTTCATAGAAACAGTTTCACTGTTTTGGCGCTATTTTGATGCTGTTTCGATCGGGCTGCAATTGGGCTGTGATTAGGCTGGGGAAGGGAACTCAGCCCATCTGAGTTCCCCTCCCCAGCACTGTGATCGGGCCAAGCTGAGTTCCCTTCCCCAGCCTGATTGCAGTGCTGGGGAGGGGAACTCAGCTGGGCTGCGACTGGGCTGAGGAACTCAGCCCGGCTCAGTTCCCTAGTGCTGTGATCAGCTTCTCACAGCCCCATGGAACTGAGCCTGGTGGCAGGAGGCAGAGTGCAGTGCCAGCTCTGCCTGCCTTCCACCACCAGGCTGAGCTCCAGTGGCTAGGACACTACACAAAGAAATCAGAGATACAAATTCTAATGAACCTACAACCTAGGTCTCCAACGTCCTGGGCAAGTGTCCTAACAACACAGCTAGTAGGGCTAAAACTTGGAAGACCCTCTTCCTCTCTGTCTCACATGGGTTTCTGGCCAGCTATATTTTCATAACTTATACGTATATACATTTGCAGCTAGATACCTATATAGCTGTCTGAGCATGCTCAGTCTACATGTATATGCTTATGCGCCCATACTGCTGAGGAAGTAGACTCGCTACCCACCTGTAAGTGCCAAAAATGCTATTTATATGGCTAGAAAACTGTAGGCACATAGAAGGAAATAAAATCCTCCTCTAAAAGGATTATAATCTACCTTCTCTGTTGATGATAATGTAAGTATGGAACAAAATAAAAAAACTAACACATACCCAATAGGGGTGTGCAAAGCGGGCCCTATTCAATTTGGATTCAGATTCAGCCTGAATCATTGGCAATGATTTGATTAGTTGATTTGGATCACTGTCTCCAATTCAATTTAGACCAATCTGAATCTGAAGATTTGATGCTGATTTGGAGAATCAGCGATTCAGACATAGACACAGCTTTAAATCTTTTTTTACATACCTCAAGGTACCAGCACAGCTTGTGAATGGTGTGATGCTGGGGCTCATGGAGCATCCCACAGGAGTGTGGGGGGGCCCCCAAGTGCTTGGCGGCAAACCCGGAAGTGGACCAGAAGTAGTTCCAGTCCACTTCCAGGTTTGCTGGGGAGTGCACTGGGGAGACCCACCACACCTCCCACAACTCAGCGATCAGTCATGGGGGGGACCCTGAGTGCCCCCTCAGATCCAGGAGGCACCAGGCGCTGAGCCAGGAGGGCATGGGGGGCGGGCCAGCACACTTCCCAGCGAACTCAGAAGTGGACCAGAAGAATGCTTCTGGTCCACTTCTGGGTCTTCTGCCAAGTGTGCTGGGGAGCCCTCAGTGCTTCTGTAGGACACTCCATCCACCCCAGCATTGCAGCACTCATGAACCACCTGCTACCTAGAGGTATGTAGAAAAAACATTTAAAGCTGTGTCTATGTCTGAATCTCCTAATCTTTCTGAATCTCTCCAAATCAATTCGGAAGGTTCCAATTCGATTCGCAGAGATTAAAGGGTCCTCTGATTCGATTCAGATTTGGAGATTCGGCCACTGAATCAGGCTGAAACTTCACCAAATCAAATCAGGGACCAAAGCTTTGCACAGCCCTAATACCCAGTCCTTCAAAAGCTTTTCTATTTTCCACATAGATTTAGGAATAGCAGTGAATATTTTGAGTATATTTTACTCTTCTTCCTTTTACTCATAAACCTTTTTATGTTACCTTTGAGATCAACAGGTTCTACAACTTCCATTTTAAATTATATCAAAACCCACGAAATGAGATTCAGCCTTCACAGTATTCATATACACATCTGTAGAAGCTCACATTTCAAAAAATGTATTTCCAGTTGTGAAGACAAAGTTAATAGAATCCTGTGTGCAATGGAAATATTTGGAAATAAGGACAATAAAAACCTCTACTGTTTGGGTTTCAGCTACCTGCCAGGAGCTTGGAGTTCATTGCAAAGATGAGGGGCTAAATGTCAGATGTCTCTTCAACAGCTGTGTTGCAATTCTTTTCATGGCATCTTTGACACTTCAAAGAAATACCAAAAAACTTAACATCTTATAGGGTGCGTCTATACGAGACACTTTGAGTGCAGTAGACTAATTGTACTGCACATTAGCATGATGGGCAAAAACTATGCTAAAGCACTAATGTGCAGTAGATTTAGTCTACTGTGCATTAACATCACCAAAAGACCGTATATTTGTGATAATGGACAGTAGTGCCGATTATGGTGCATTAAGTTAGTACCTGTCATTACAGGTAGTAAACTTAATGTGCCATAATTATGGCACATTAATGAACATGTAAACACACACTATGGTACCCTTAAAGTTGTAGAAATCTTTCTTCATGTATCTGCATGACAGTGTCCAAAACATAATAGAAAAATTGACTTTGTATTAATTTTCTGAATTGGTTTGTGGTTCTTCTTTGGCTTTGTCATTAAACATCTTTTTTTGGTCCACATGCTAATTTTTTTTTTGTTTTGTTATAAGACACTAACTTCATTTTTCAGCTAGTTCCTTTGCATTAGTCGGGACACTTGCAATCCCTTATCAGAACAGTGGTTTTCAAGGAAATCCTCTGAGGCTTTTAGCAGATGCATAATTTGTTCAATATTCACTTCTACTTCTTGAAGCATTTTGACTTCATAAAAGCAGATCATTCCAAAGAGGCACAAGAATTTATAGTTGTAGGTTCTGTAAGCCACCAGTTCAGCATCTCTTGGACTTTTGGTGCCCATGAGTCTACTTAGGTTTGAATTATTGGTAATTTGAAACTAAATCATCATAAACTTCTGAAACTTGCTTATGAAATAGGCATAGAGAATCAATCAGCTTCCCCAAAACTTTCATTTAAAATTTTTGGGAACATATCAGTGTATGTTGTCCCAGCACTACAACACTGTAGCTGTGCTACAAAAAAACAAACAAACCAACCACCTTCCCCCAAAACTTTTGAACCATGTTAAAAAATACCACAGTTTCAGTATAACTCACAGTATCATTGAAGTTGAGTCAAGTAATGTGTATTAGACAGGAGAAAAATGATCTCTTGTTAAAAACCCACATTCTATTCAGAAATGCAGTGTATTTGCCTTTCATATTTGTACTGTTATTATAGCTTTGACCTTTCAAATCATTAAGTGAGATTCCCTTTTTTTTAACTGTTCAAGAAGAGTGTTTGTCATTCCACTTCCAGTAGAATCTGTCATGTTAAAAAATCCAACAAAAATGTTTTGATTGTGACTGTCTTTTCTCACATCAGTTGCTTCTTCTGTAGAAACAAATTTAACTATCATTGTCATCTGTTCTTGTTTACTAATGTCTTTGGTGCAGTCAAGTATAATAAAATAATAGTTAGCAGCTTATGAGGCAGAAATTTCTTCTTGATCATGTTCCCAGGAATTTGAATAATTTAGTTTTGAATATTTTTACACAGGTAACAATCATGAACTTCCTTTGAGGTAATTTGTCAGAGAGATTCTTTCATCATAAGGTCATATTTGCCATGGAACTCCATATATTTCAAATTCAGTCTGGGTAAATAAAGCTTGTCCATTGAACCTCATAAGGGCAATGAGGATTCTTTTTTATTGTATGTACCCTGATTAAATAAAAAAGCATGTCCAAACCAGTCTGTGAGTGTTCTACCAGAGAATTAATTTGGCACTGGTTTTCTTTATCAATCACACAATTTTGCTTCCATCTAATTTTTAAGTCTCTCTGCATATGATAGTTGTTCACACGATCTGCTGATTTCTCAGGTTGCACCAGGATATTCAATAGGTGTATCTACAGCCACATCCAGACATGCATGGACATTTGGTTTTCCAGAGACAACTAGTGGTGGTGTACCTTATGCCACTGCTAGTGACATAATGCCTGTGCTATGTGCGCTGTAGCATGTGGAAAGTTACCCCAGGTGGAGCAGAGGAGGCTGGGGCCAGCACTGGGATGGCTCCAGCAGCCTTACCTGGAGTCCTGGGGACCTCCCAGGGCTGCAGCAGTGGCGATCCCGCCACATGGAGCCTGGCTGGCAGTGGAGTGTAGCTCTGGCCTGCCAGGCTCTGGCTTTGGGCAACACATGTGCTGCTCCACCTTTCTTTTCCACAGGTTTTTTTGACCCAGGGGATATCCAGGGGTCAAAAATCCCTCTGCACTGCAAGGAAGGAGCACAGAGAACAACAGAACGTGCAGTATGTGGCACCACTGACATGTCTGCAGTGCTACATACTGCACAGCTGTGCTAATCTGGACATGGTCTACATGAGCACTTTGCTACGAAGTAGACTAATTAGCTCTGCAGTAAAGCATCACCATCTACACATGTGCTGGTATTAGGGCACAGTAACCTAATTAACTCCATCATAAGATAATACTGTCAGAGACAGCACTATCCTACAGTGGAGTAATTTACTGCACTGAAATGCATGTGTTGATGCTAACCACAGGTGCAATTTATACCCACTCAGCCCAGGCAGAAGGGGACCAGACTTGCACGCCTACTAGCCATACAGTTCCACATCTGCAGCACCCTTGTGCCTCAGCCAACCCTGATGCCACCACCAGGAGCCCAGAATTGACTCCCCCCCCACCCCGTGCCAACCTAGGGCTGCTCTGCCTCCACTCAAATTGCTGCATGCTGGGTGCACATGTAGACACTGAGACCAGAAGCAGTTTATTCCAACTCAAACCCCTCCAGAGTTTATTGCTTTACATAAATTGCAGTGTATCTGCATTCCTATATAAGTTCTATAAGGTTTGTACTCAATGCCACAAGGTATAAATGTATCTGTGTTCCTATATAAATCCTATAAGGCATGTATATACTGCAAGTTATAAATGTTTAGAAATAAAATATAAATGTATCTCCCTTTTTATATAAATTCTACAGTGTAATATCTAGTATAATTATAAAATTGAAAAGAATAAATCAATGACTATAGTAATAAAATAAAAAGGTCTAAAAGAAAGCAAAAGGTATTGTGGAATCCCACTTGCTAGGCTAGCAAGTAGGAAATCATTCAAATCAATGGTAGTAGTAGCCTTCATTGTCTAACCTTCCTGAGCTGATGAAAGATAGCTGATGTTAGACCCCAAAGCAGAAAGCAGGCCAGTTCAAACAATGCTGCCTTTTGTGCTTTTTTTATCACTCCCCGAGAGCACCAAGATTGGAAGGTACCTCAGAGAAGGATCACAGTCACTGGGTAGCTATACAGTCAATATGAGAGCAGTCCTTCCTTCCTCTTCCCCCTCCCTCTCTTTACTTTCTGTTTCCCCTGCAGGCAAGCCCAGCTTGAGCTTTAAAACTCAAAATATTTCAAAACTTTCAAAACATTTTGACTGCCCTCATTTTGTTTTAAGGCTGTTTCAAAGCACTTCACTTCATTTCAATTTCGCTGTTTCAAGCTTGAAATGAGTCGAAACAGCATCAAAATGAAACAGTCAGTGAAATTTTGCACAGCCCTATAAAACCTCATTTCTGGCTAAAGGAACATCTCTGAAGTTCAACAACTTGCAGCACAAGCAATAAACAAAAGCAGATGAACTGTAATAGAGAATCTAATTTCACATATTCTCAATGTGAAAGCTCACATGAAAAATGAAACTTGAAAATTTTCTTCCATTACTATCCAAAGAAAAATCCTTACAATTTGTTTGCCCTAACCCAGCATTCACAAGAAAAATGAATTCTGTCTTGGCCATTTCATACATCTTTCAGAATACCAGTGCTTAGTTTCTACTTCTGTAAGTAGCTTCATATTCCTTGAATGCCTGTGCACTTGCATCAAGTTATTAGTCAAAAGCATTTCCACATATATAGATGGGATTGCTTCTCGGGTGACAATGTTTTCTTATTGTTCTCTTCTGTCAAAAGTACTATCAAAATAAACACAGCCTTCTTCATGAAAATACTTTGCAGAAGTAGTAGCAGTGATGTTTCAACTACATGAACATACTGCTGAATCAGCTGGAAGTGAAATTGTTGCTCTGAGAAATCTTGAAAATGCTTGAATTTTATTTGCAGTATTGGATTCTCTTTTAATTTTTACTTCAAGACATCCAGCTCCAAGAAGCTATTTGGCTTTTATAAATGTTTACCACTCTCACTTTCTATTTTGGCTATTATAACTTATAATACATTACAATTTACACTAACACAGAAGTTATGTACTGCTTCATCTAGGAACTTCTAAAGAGCCATGTTCAAACTGATTTCTCCAGATCTGCAGCCAGGGGGAGCTAGAGCCCAGGCCCAGCATCTGTCCTGGCCCCAGCAATACAAAAAGCCGCCCTGGAAAGTTGCTCAGGGCTACTCACTCTCACGAGCTTCTGGGCCCCAGCCAAGTGGTACCTGGGGCCACTACCCCTTGTGCCATCTGGATTGCTGAAGCATCTCTGAGAGTTCCCTGCATGCTTTACCCACTCAGCAGTCTTGGTTCCACAGTGGAGGCTTCTGCCTGGCTGTGACCTGCTGCACACCTGCCAGACCTGGATGGGGACAGCACAGCTAGTAGAGGCATCTGCCCATCTAGGCCAGCTGCAGAGTTAGCCTCTGTGCAGCGTTAATGCCATGTGTGTCCCTGCCTGGCCATTTGGGCAGTTATCACCCAGAAGATGTTCCAGGTGTGGTGGCCTGCTTTGAATTGTCAAAGCATGTCCTCCTGGCCCCATTTGGTCAGGAGATCAGCTACAGCCAGCTGGGACCAAGGTGCCAGCTCTGAGCAGGCAGGGTCCTGCCACTGACCTCCCTAGCAGGAATTCTGGTGTTCCCTATTGGAAAACTGAGAAATCCCTGATAAAAAAAAATTGCAAAGTCACTCTGTAAAATACTCCAAAATCCATGTTCCTCCACAAGTAAAACAAAAAACCACTATAAAGAGAGAGAGACAGACAGACAGAGACAGCAATCAGTCGAGCAATGTTTTATTGATATATCTATGGTGTTAAAGCAGTGTGAAAGCCTACAAGTGTCTCTATCATAATAATAAAGTGAACTCTAAATACATGTTTCATGAATTCATGAAACCTGAATATATATTTTGCTGCCCTCCCACGGGGGCTACAGCCCCCCAACTGGGGCCAAATGGCCCCCACAGGGGTTATGGCCCCCCAAAAGGGGCCATATAGCCCCCTCAGGAGCTACCACCCCCCTGCAAGTCCCACATTTCCCACCCCAGCCCCCTAATTGCTGCCCCACCTGGCTCCCTCCCCGCCAGCTGCTGTAGCCCCCACAATGGCTGCTCCACTCAGCCCCATCCCTGCTCCCCTAGATCCCCCCAATGGCTGCCCTGCCAAGCCCCATCCCCCACTTGAACCCCCAGGCTCCCATTGCTGCCCCCCCAACCCCAGGCACCTTCACTTTAAAAAAAAAAAAGGAAAAAAAAAGAAAAATAAACCTGAGAAAAGAAGCCTCTGCTTACCCTACAAGCAGGGGCTGGCAGGGCTCCAGGGCCTCCTGGCACAGCCCCCCCCAGGAGCACAAGGCAGTGGGGGGCAGGAGGACCCAGGCTGGGGCTGCTGGGGCTGTCCCTCTGCCCCATGCTGTGTGGGAGGGGCCCCAGTGATAGAGACAGCAGCTGAACTGCTGGTAAGTTATGGGGGGGTTGTTTTTTGTTTTGGTATGGGGATGCTGGGGGGGCAGGGATTGGGGGGGCTTGGAGGGTGAGGCCGGGCAGAGCAGGGGTTGGACAGGCTTGGGGGGCAGGTGGGGGATGGGGCCAGGCAGAGCAGTGATCTGGGGGGTGGGGGCAGCAGGCGGGGGAATGCTACCGG
>NW_017728998.1:34538464-34569556 GCF_001723915.1 Gavialis gangeticus
TGTGAATATGCAGCACTGTTACAAACTAAAAAATAATAGTGTGAGACTACAATTACAGAGTTTGTTGTGTAAGCCTCTGACCTATTGCCATCTGATCTTTTGCTCTTTTGCCATCGGCATCCGAAATCAAAGACTTTGATCTTTGGCATGTGGTAGGCCTCGTGTTCAGCACCAGGGCAAGAAGCCAACCATAGAGACACTCTGGCATCTAGAGCATCTCCATGGAGGACCCAGCCTCTGGTTGCCTCAGGGCATGGTCCAGGACTGTGCCCTGCTCCGCTTTTTTAAGCTTCATTTTTTTAGACCCCTGGATATCCAGGGGTCTAATTTTCTCCCCACACTGCAAGTTTGCAGCAGAAGGAACATTTTTTTGTTCCCACACATACCTCTTGCCCCGTCTCAAAGGGGTTTGAGATGGGGCAAGAGGCACCTGCATGCTCATCTGGATGCACCCAAGGAGAGTAATGGACAAAACATAGCTCAAACCAACTGCATACAATCTCTGATTCAGGTATGTAAGGGTTTGTACAGACATTTGGGTAGATTAGGGGAAGTTAGATGGAGTTAAAAATGGCCACCTGATTTAAGGTAAGAGGGGATAAGGGGGTCTAGTAGGCTGGGAAGGTTTGGAAAATTCAGGAGGGTTAAGGGAGTCCACAGGGGGGCTTGTGGGAATCAGGGGAGCAAGCAGGGTCTGTGAGGGGGGGAATCAGGGGGCTAGCAGGGTCCATAGGAGGGTTGATGGGGTCCAAAATGTTTTGGCAGGATCAGGGGGTCTAGAGGGTCCACAAATCCCATCAGGGGTTCTCTGATTCCATCAAATCCTTCCACACCCCTTCCAGCATCAGCAAACTTCCCCTGACCCCACAACTGCTCCTAGTGCCAGTTTTACTAGTTTTCAGTGGGCACAAGAGCCTAATTAAAGAAAGCTGAGCTAGGTGGAGAAGTGGGCACATTAGAAGGACTGGTGGCTTCATAGGAGCATGCATGGGATAAGTAAAGCTGGCAGCTCTGTAGGGTTGGTTGGTGACAATGGGAATCTCTCCCCACCTTGTGACCAGGGGCTATTTTTAGCCCCCTGACCCTCCTACCCCCAGACAAACAACCCACTTTGTTAACCAACCCTCCCATCCCTACCCCCACTATGTGTTACTTCCATCAGCTCCTGGCACTGGTGAATACTGGTAAAACCAGCACCAGGGGTGGCTTGCAGGATGGGGGTTTGGTGGGCTTGGGGGTGGGGGGAGCTAGTTGGTCTATGGGTGCAGTTGTCCATCTAGGGGTGGGGTGAGGGGTTGGTGGAGGGTGTAAAAATAGCCTGGTGTTGGGATACAGGCAAGAAAACACAACCGTGGGGCTTGGATCAACAGCTGAGCTTTCCCAGCCCCAAGGCTGTGCTGAGCACTGTACAGAAATTCAGTTAAATCAGTCTTGCTGAACCTGATCTAAGTTAGACTACTTCTGAGCTACAGTTAATTTAGATCAAGTTGATCGCTTTTAGACTATCTAACCTTCCTGAACTTCTGTACAGTTTGCACTTAGATTAACCTAACTGGGGATCTAAGGGTAAGGTCCTCAGTGGGGTGAACCAGTCTGTGCCTAGCCACAATCTGGTTCAGGTATGAGTGGAATTATTAATCTAGCCCAAAGACAGTGAATCATAACAAATTAGGTTCATGAGCCTGATTTACCAGCTTTATTCTTTGTGACTCCACTGAAATCACCGCATGGCTCCCCAGAAAACATACTAATGTACACAGGAGCAAAAACTTTCCATAAGATGTTAATTATTTGAAACTCAGCAAGAACCAGACCTACAGATGCACCCGGAAGATAAAAAAAAGAAAAAAAGTCTTATGACACACATTCAAAGTCCCTGTCTTGATAAACAAGCAGTCAGCCAATCCTCCTGGGTACAGACAATAATCCCACCTGGACCTCACCAAGATTGGGTTGCTTTACAGAAAAGCCATTTAAATGGGCAGTCAAAGGTACCATAGCTCAAAATACTTGAGATTTGCCAGGAAAGAAAGTACCTCAGATCCTCAAGTAACAGACACAGCATGAGACAATGTGTGTAAATGCTAACAGAGGCATTGAAGAGAACAATACTATCCAAACTAAGAACCTAGCACAAATCATAGCATAAACCTAGATCTGTCAGAGTGCTGGTATATGAGAACATGATTTTTCATTTGGGCAGATTTTTGCCTTAACTGGGTAAAACATTTAAGAATATACTTCAGATCCTCCTTATTTGGAAACGCACTTATGGTTGAATCCTATAGCTGTAGCACTAAGTAAATGGGGATTTTGCCATTGAATTGAATGTGCTTAAATCTCATTGATTTAATATTAAGCATATGCTGAAGATTTGCTGAATGTAGACAGACTGCTAAATAATTGGAGACTTAAAGCAGATATTGCAGAACCAATATTCATATTTTGTCTCTGTGATTTTTCTGTATGTATACTGTATTCTGTGTTTCATGTTGGGCAATGCAAAGCAGTATTAACCTGTGAAGCAGTATTGTAAATTATTGTTTGAGGAAAATAAAAGTCAATGACTTTGGACAGACATTTTTCACAATCAGTTCTTTAAATCTTTATCACAAATCAATATTGTATGTCAATTGTTAAATAAAATAAAAAGTTACAATTCTCAAATAATATGTGGCACACAATTATCCAATAGGTATTGCATTATACCTACTTCTTTACTATATACAAGAAGATTTTGCTGTATTTACAATTACACTGCACAGCATATCATTTCACACAAAATTCCATATATATACTCATAGGTACATAGTTTTTGATGAGAACAAGAGAGAAGAGATACATATTACATATGATGGCTGCAAATGAAGTAAAAACTGGACAACCAGCACATAAATATTTAGTAAAGGCAAAAGACTACGTATGTATAGTAAAGAAAACTGCATCCATCTGCTGTCTCTTGTATTATATTTAGATTTTAAGCTCAAGGGACCATCATTTTGTTCTGTGTTGGTACAGTGCATACCACAGTTTGGTCCTGATAGATAAGAGGAATTTTAAATTGAGAGCTTCTACCTTATTATTCTTTTATTATGAAATAATTCTGCATTTAAACAGAAGTATTTTTCAGGCAGGAGTTTGCTATTAATCCATTTCAGTGTTATGTTAGTTCATGTGAAATTAAGATGGAATGTAATCACAGTAAATGTGATGTTCAATTCAGTTTCAAGTACAATCTCATTATAACCAGTGATACTACAATAAAGATCAGTATATCAACACTACAAGGCAGCTAAGCAAATGCTTGTTGGAGATCTGTTCCTGCATGCTGTGAAACTAAAAAAGCTATGATTAGTAGACAAGGTACTGCAGAAAAGAAAATATTAACTGAGAAATGTGATTTTATTATCACTATAACTTCCTTACTTCGCTAAGTTTTGCATTATTCAGCAGAAAATTGAATGTAACTGAATTTATTTAAAATAAACAAAATCACTGGACAGATGCAGTAAATTAGCAGCTGTAACACAACTTTCATTTTTTCCTTTCACTTCCTAAAAAATTAAGATTGAGGCCCTGACACACATTCTGTCCACAGAATGGAGCAGAGTATTACAGGATACATTTGCCAGAAGAATAAATCATGATTGACAAAATGAAATTTGTTAATACAATGGTTTGAGGCAGTTGACAGAATTTTTTGTCAACAGAACAGATTAAGGGATTCAAAAAATGAAATTTGCAGATGGAATGGCTTTGATGTTTCTGATGAAAAGTATTTTGTTGACAGAATGGATCAGAGTGAAAAAATGCATTTTCTCAACACAAGGGCTTTAGCTCTTTGACAAAATGTATTTCATCCCAGATGTTTTGGCTGAGTTGTCAATTATTTTCCTTGTCTGCCATTAACCAATCACATCGCTGTCAAGGAAAATCTTTCTTTAGTGGCAGACATGGGAAAGTACCTGAAGGTATCACCAACAATTGGTCAGGTCATTAGCTATGATAATGTAGGTAGCGTAAAGTTCATTAAATGCCAAACTAAACATACCTGTGGAATAAGTCAGATTTCTCATTACTATCCTTTTAGTCTGTTTCTTATTTTCTGTCTAGGCCTCTAGGCCATGCCAAACAGGGCTTCTATGGTGTATAATTATTAGGAAATCCACTGGATTTCTTTTCATGCAGTTAAATGTTATCCTTTCTTGTTTTATGAAGGTGTAATTATTTAAAAAGTTACTCCGAGTATTGACTAAAGTAAATTTCTCCTCAATTTACTATTAAGCAGTAAAGACTAGGGCTAAATTAAACTTTCAGGTACAGTTCAAGAAAGAGATGATGCAAAAAGTGCACTTTATTTAGAGTAATCCAGTTATATGCCTCCCTCTTTCCCCAAAACAAAGTTTCCATCATTCTTCCTTCTTGCATCCTGGAATAAGTCACCTCTTTTTGTGGAGCAGCTTACTTCCTTTTAGCTGTTCAGCTAGCAAGTCTGACTGGCAAAATTGAGGAGAAGGTGGGAAAGAGACACAGATTCTAAAACTTCCCAGCTCTCTCCATCTCTCACCACTTGCTTGAGGGCAAGTAGCTGCTGGTCAGGCACAGTATGAACAGAGCTATTTGGTGGGCAAGTGAGTGCACAGCTAAAGGAGGTCAAATGAAGAAAAGAGGGCAGCAGCAGGAGTGGATTCACAGGGCAGAGGGGGATATAGTTGCACCCTCTGTGGCTGTGCTGTTAGGGTCAGTTGTGTTGTCCCTTGCCTGCATTGCCTAGTTTGAATGAGTGAGGAGGTTCTGGATTATCAGAACTTCTCAACTTCTCAACTCCAGTATGTAATGACCTACTTTTGTTGTTGTGAGCATGCCCAGTGAGTACCCCACATTTTGGCAGGAAAATGTTAGGAAGAAATGAGTGTGTTAATTTGAGTGACAGTTGAATACCATGCACATGAGAGAGTGCCATGTGGAAAAGCATGGTGTCAGGTGCACGAGTGTTTGGATGTGGTATTGATGGACAGGTGTCAATCAAGATGCTTGCATAAAAGGGAGCTGATCAGTGTGACCATTGTTCCCTGCAGATTGAATGTGATGTGTAAGTTTGGTCATGTATGTGGGGCCTTCCTGGGGCTGCACCTATGAGTGCACCAAGGAGTATCCCCTGCAGTGCGAATGGTGAGAGGCTTAAGTGGGATCCCACCCAAGGCTGTGGTTGTTCCCTGTACAGTATGGTGGGTCTTTGTGTGCTTGTAGATGTCACTGGTGTACAGCATTGTAGCAGAACATGTCACGTTGTGTGCATCTGTGTACATGTGGCAGGGAATTATAGGTCATTTGGACCAGCTGAGTGTGACAGTGAGTGAGGGCCCATGTGCGACCAATACCTCATCTCTCTTGCGTGAATGCAAGAGCGAGTAAGCTCTCCTCTCCCTTGTTGCTTGTGTATGGAGTGAAGATCCATGTGGGACCAAGACCTCATCTGTTGGTTGTGTGGTTGCTGCCTATAGCACTGCTGCTGCGAAGGGAGAGAGCCAGTAATTGTTCTTTAGCACCACCTGCTTGGTGTAATTAGGTATATTGTTAGAAGCATTTTCAGTGTGTTGTAGTATATAGTTAGTGTTGGCTATTGTTGTTGTCTAATCCACTGGTTGTTGATGATACCCTCATTTGCATGTCAGTGTCTAATCAACGATCGCCAGCCTGTGGCCAGAATAGCTTGGGCTGGTTAAAGCAATTAGCCTCCTGCCAGCATGTACTGCAGGAGAGGGGGTTTTGAGGAATAACGACCGTTGCGGGCATTCAGGTGCCAAATTAGTGATCTCCCATCTCCCTTATCAATACCGCTGTGCACGCTTAGTGAACTCTTTGAGCTCACCAGCTCATCAGCAGTGCTTCTTGCCAGAGCCTCCAATTTGGTACCACTCTGGAACCCCAGGGGTGAATGTCACCATGGCTCCCCTCTCATCCCCTTGCCCACCACCAAATTCAGTGGCAGAAGAAAAGCAGGGCAAGCAGCAGCAGTATTCACCCCAGAGTCACTGAGCCATGCCAAAACTGTAACTGCCCTACACTCCCTTGGATCCAGCCCTGGACAACAAGAAACCACATAAGTTTTCTCTAGCAATTAGAAAGGTAGAGTAAAGGCTAGGCCAAGAACAAACACAGAGCTGGCAAAAAACTGAACCACAGGTAGACAAGGGGTAGTATAATCAGATCCAAGAAGAGATGGCTTCACTCTACTTAGTATTGTTTAAGTCCGCTAGACTACTGTGCTCTGAGATCACATTTTACGAAGGCTATAGAGAAACTGAAGGGGATCCAAAAGTGAGTGACAAAGTTGATAAAGGGGTTTGGAAATAAGTCAGACAAGAACAAAGGTAGAGAGAATCTGGAGAAAAGATGCTGGGGTGGGAAAAGGAGAAAGCATGTTAGTAGCATTCAGATATCTAAAAGCTACCACAAAGAAAGAGAACAATGGTTCTCCCTTGCTACAGAGAGCAAGGCATAAGGCACTGGATTAAAACAGATATCAGATTTATAATAATTTTCGGCAAATAAACTTTCTTCATGTAGAAACCATAGGACAGCAGAATGAGTTGCCTAGAGATGGAACTGCTTTCATTGGAAGTTTTTCCAGAAGGGGCTGGATAGGTCTTAGTCTGGGATGGTTTAGAGACAGGGCACCCTGCATCTATGCAGGGTGTTGATCTTTGAAGTCCCTTCCAATCCTATTATTCCATTACCTACATTGCAAAATGGATAAAGTTGTTCTAGCTTCATTCATGTTAAATACTATCTAGTGTAATGGTAGCACCCTAACAGACCCTAAATAATTCTTACTGCTAGTACTAATATACATTATCAGCTTGCAGCCTTGTGCATTCTGGGTTTAACCTCATTTCTTTTAATAGGCAATGTATGCGTGTTCCAAGGAGAAGATTTATCAGAATTCTGGGGGTGCTACATATTTCACTCCAAATGCTTTACACGGTTTATTATGTTCTATTTTCTAAATAAACCACCTGCTTTACTGTCACTGTCATTACCGTGCTTCTTTGTATTCCCTATGGCTTCAGGGTAAAGTTCCATTTCTCTGTGCAAAGAAAGGTCAGCCCACTGAAACAAAATTGCCCCTCATATAATAACTGCATAAATCTAATTATCTGTGAATATATCTCCTCCTCTTTGTAAACTTGAGTTCTTACTAACCTCTTTTTGTTTAGCAATATTTTCTTATGGCAGTATTTCCCCGATCTCTTTCATCTTTTCATTTTGGGGGGTTAATTCATATCAACATCACACAAACAGTACTGAACACAGTACTACTGGGGTACCTGTTCAATACCAAGTAGTTAGAGCATTTGTCTAATAAATTAGTTTCCCAATCCTAGTTCAGAATATTTCATCACATAACTTTGTAGATAAACACCAAGGCTGTTGATACTGAAGTTATTTACTGCACCTGCATGTTGCCAGACAGAAATGCTAATACAATTGGAACTTTGGAATTGTATATAGCATATTACAATTTGCCATCTTTCACACAGCAGATTTATCACAAAAAATAGGAATTAATTCACCTAGGAATGAAAATACATTACTATGTAAAATTGAATTGATTAGATAGTATAGATCTGCCCAGGTGGGCTTCTGAGGGGTATACATCTGAATGGGTACAATGAACCTCTGCACACACACGTGATTGAATTCATTGCAAATATCAATTAGTGGTGAATGCAAGTACTCAATCTGCATAGGAAAAAAGTTGTCTCAGCCTGTAAATGTAGAGGTTGAGAGGTACAATTAGTGTATTCAAAAGTCCAACAAGTCCCCTGTTGTGTATATAATAATAAACTTGTTCCATGAAATTTAACTGAAAGAAGAACATTAACACATTCTATTTTATCCAGATTCTACTCAATTCCATGTTGCAAAAGAAATGTAAAACAGTTACCCAATATTAATTATAAAGCTGGAGCATATTCCACAAAGATACTCAACTGTAGCTAGCTGAAGGAATTTTAGTATTATTGTTATTAAGTTTTACTATTTATTTGTATTGCAGTATGCTCTTAGGAACACCGGTCACAGCCCAGGTGCTATGTAGAACACAGGACAAAGAGCTTCCAGTCCTATTGTCAGAGCCAAAACTTTTAAGGCCTTTAAAAACATTCTTCATGTTTTCTTTAGTAAACCCTCCCATTGGCTGGGATTTTACCTTTAAGCTTTAGAGCCAAGGTTTTCAAAGAGCCTAAACTGATTAAGAAGAGTCAGGTAACATTATATTTATGTATAAACACCTTTCCTGGGTTACAAATAGTGTAATTTTTTTCCAGGGAATATTTTATAAATTGTGTTATTAGTTTATAAGGGAATTTAATGGCCAATAGAATGAGGAAGACAAAGTTATTATTGGACATCAATTATCCATCATATTCTTTTTACAATACATTGGTCATTGGTGAACATGTTTGGCTGCAGAGATCAACTCCAGCACTTCTACCAGCACTAGCATTTGTAGTAGCTCTTCTCTCCCACTTTAGTGGAATGTGCCTCTCAAACAAATTAGGTTTGAAATTATATAGCAGATATGCTAATACAGATATGCTAATACCTAATTAGGTGACACCTTGTATGTTATCTAATGTAACTACATTACTCAACAGCAGTTTAAAGCACACTGCTATCAACATGAACTCATTTACATTTTACAGTGTGACACACTGATATTAAACAGGCAAATGGAATAACATGCAAGATATTCACTATTACAAGTTTCCTGATCATGGACATGTATATTTAAAGAAAGCATTGTGGAAATCAATTGGTAGCCATTTAGCTGCCCCTTTACTATTAAAGAGATCATAGCTTACTGTAGGTGAGAATCTGGGATTCATAAAAGTGATGAATATAAGAAATAGAAATATTTTTGTAGAACAAGGTCTCCATATAAATATTCTCTTGTGCACCAGGTAGTCTAACACAAGTTCTTAATAAACAGAGGTCCATCCTCAACTGGTGTCAACTTCCTTTCTTCCTCAACTGGTATCCATACTAGCAGTCTTAATTTACTTACATAATTATAAGAATCATATCTAGTTCAAAATGCTTTCCAAAGAAAGCAAGCAGTATTATCCAGTCTTACAGGTGGGAAGTCTGAGACGCAGAGGGGTGGAGTGATTTGCCCAAGGTCATTCTGGAGACTAGTGCCGGAGCTGGATGAAGATGCCAGGTCTCAGGATGCAGTCCCAGTGCTGCACCCATGACTTGATTACTTCCCCTTCACTCCCATTGGACTCTCTAATGTAGTCTATCTTTTGAATTTCTGTCTGTAAGCTCCTCATTTAATTTTAGTGCCATGCTGGACATCTAAAATTCTGCTGGTGAAAGGAGGATTACAGACACACTGCAGCACCACAAGCCCTATGCTGGAAACACTTTCCTTTCATGGAAACCACAGCAGAAGTTACATCAGAGCCTCACCTCACATGTATTTTAAGTTCACAGTACATCGCCCACCAGCCTTTTTAAAATGTCCTATAAAATTCTAGCTAAGGCAATGTTTTGAGGGATTTAGCATTCACTTACTAATGAAAATTATTAACATCTGCAGCTCCCGTTGATGGTGATATTATATTTTTTGTCTTTACTTCCACAGGGTTTGTCTACAATTTTCCAAGTATGAATACATTAAAAGAAGAGTGACTAGAAATCCTACTTTGCAATTTAAACCATTAGCTAGAACAGATGGTCAAAACAACCTGGAAAACCTAGCAACTACATAGTTTAGTGCTATGTATAGTGCTATGCAGAATGCCAGGAAATAGGAATGTCTACAGGCATTATAATAAGGTGAAGAAATTTATAGTTACTAAAGAGGATCATACTGTGTTTAGAAGAGTGCAAGTGAGTCATAATGATATAAGGAATATATCAAAGAGATCTGGGAAGAGCTTGGCAATTCTGAATAAATGTTATGCTGTACATGATTATAACCAAAAGGGTTAAAAATGTGTAATCTTGCAGCTGTATGAAAAAAACTTGAACATATACTGAGGAACTGAGTAAGGATGCTCAGGCTGATGATAAATGTCTTCTCAGTCAAATGATTTGTACGTTTTATTGTAATGTCTGAAATTTTAAAATTACCCAACTATAAAACTTCAACAAATTCAATGTATTCAGAGTTCATCATATCTGAAATCTATATAAAAATACAAAGTTTCCACCCATAATCAGCAAAATAATGAACAAAATGTATTCAGATAAATCATTTTCATTCAAAAAGAGTACACAGGGAGTTGATCTTTGCATGCCACTCTGAATAATTTTTATTCAAATAAGTATTTGATCTGAATATAAAAGTTACCGTGTATTACTGTGTATAACCAGCTGCAAATTGCACATTAACTTAGTACTTACTGCAGTATACATCTTCAAAAAAAAATGGCTTCATGCTATAGGTCTTTGTTAAAGTAATGCCAGAAACTGAAGTCTGATTGCAATCTCATTTATTAAAGACCCAAAAGTGAACCCCTTATTTACACTGAGGAAGTTAATCACACATTTAAGTCAGAATCTGGCCTGGTTGCTTGAAAAATTCATAGATATATGCATACAATTGCTACAGATTCTAGCCCTAGGGTTTCCAACCCTGGTGGCATCAAAGACATTAATAGACTTTGTTCATATTGTCATTTAATATGAAAGTGTTTTTTTTAATATATATTTCTTTGGCAAGAATGATCAAACATTTAAGAACAAGCATACCTGTGAGAAGGAATTACACATCACAACTATTATACTAGATCACACTGACTATTAGGAGGACACAATTCATTTTCACCCTCCAAGTTATTTAGTTCTTGTTCTAGGGTATGGGATTTTGTTTTCTTTTTTGATGGAACACAGGCACCCAGCCAAAATCCCCAACAGGATAGATTTTCTATTTATGAATATGTAAGGTACCCATCAAGAAAATAGGAAAAAAACCAAGAACCAAGTTAACTTGTCATGATTGTTTCATGGTAAATTCAATTATTGGCTCTTGTAGATGCAAAACCTCCTTGGATGACCTGCTAGCAGGAGCTGAATCTTGGACTTCCACATAGAAACATATAAGCCTGTACTGTGACAGTTAAAGGCCACTAGCTCAACAGCAGCAGATTCATAAGCTTCTTTTTAACATGATCCACTAGGGGGAGAAGAGAGCTACACTGTTATAATGCAAGTTGCATGAACAATGGAGAATAGCCTCTTCATTGTCTTGGAGAATGTACTTACAGTTATTGAAATCAAAATTAGGACTTTAATTTTTAGCCTAGGAAGGAGCTCATACCATTCTTCTTTAACAACTCTTTCCTTTGCTGAGGCCAAATTCTATTCTCTATTTCCAAAGAAAAAGAGTCCTAGATGCCAACAGTCTGAAGCAGCCTGATTGTTAAGTACACTAATATCTTCCAAACCCCTGGGTTCAAATCATGGCAGAGACACATAAACAAAATATCACAAAGGAGGCCATTTGGCTATCTCCGTTTATTTTTCCCCATATCCAAGAGAAAGGGAAGACAGTGACTTAAAATAGAAATAAATGCTAGTTATCTATAAATAATTTGTGACAGTCATTCTTAGGGGGTAGGATTCAGGTCAGAAGAATAAGGGCATTCAGAAAAGAAGTGTATGACTAAATGCATAATGTAGACAGATATGGGGCCATACTTTCTATTTGTTTAAGGATTACTATGTGTAATGATCCATACATTAACAAGAATAACTCATGCTGAAATCAAGTGATTCTTTGGAGAATCCAACCTTATATTTGAATTTTTTTCTGACCCTTGTGGTTGTAGAGAAAAGCTTGCAAATGTGAAGAGTGCACCCCAGAGTCTCTGAAATCATAGCAAAAAAGAGCCCAAAACATGTATTATTCTAAAAACACCTCAGAATAATGGAGGCCCTGAGCAATGATTTTTGAATTCTTGGTGGTGGCAATACTATTGCCAACCCATCATCTCATTGTTTCCCATGAGATCAATCCTGTAGGTGCCGAGCCCTCTGACCCTATTCCAGCAACATGCTTGAGTGGTTAGCTGAATCAAAACCAAAGACTTGAGCATCTTGCAGGATTGAATCCTATGTTGTTATATATATAGTTATTATTCTTTTTGTATATATCATAATAAATAATAGCTCATTAAGGTGCCCTTTCCAAACATCTAGGGAGCTTTATAGTAGACCACATACAAACTAACAGAAACATAATGAAATATCAGTCTCTTAAAATCTAAAAATAAAAGGAGCTATCATGCACATGAGGGGCTGATTTTAAAACAGGAATGTTAGATACCAAAAAGAAATGCAATACATGTAGATTATATAATTTTCATTCTAAAAATACTTTGGAAAGGAAAAATAGTGTGTGTGGAATGGAAGGTATTGTGGGACTGGGGTTGAAAGTTGAAGTTATTTGTTTTATGTAGGGAGATAAATTTTACTAAGAAAAAAAGACTGCATTTGACCACTGAATTGCAGTAGAAGTACAACTGACTAGCTGCTTAATAATAGCAGGAGCATTTCAAGGAGGACAGCATAAGTGCACAGGGACCCAACAGCATAACTCCATAAATAGATACTGAGTCTGCCCAAGTCCAACATCACAGTCAAGTCAATCTCAAATGAAAGTATATGTTTATTTCGTTTAGCCACAAAACCTGAACATTTTTCTATTTCTGTTCAACCTGAACCAATTGGGGGTGTTGTTTGTTTATCTGATGTTGTTTTTTTGGTGTTTTGTTTTGCTTTTGTTTAGGCATTAAATCAAAAAACGAACTATTCACCAAGTTGTACATATTTTGAAGAAGGTGAAAATGACAAGGCAGCATTAAAAATAGAGAATTAAGATAATCAAGCCTCTCTGAATATGGCACTATTGCTAGGTCATTATGGGATAAAGTCAGAGCCACTGGAAATCATACAAATGAAGAAAAAATGATATTTACTATTAGCATTTAAGTAAAGGTCACTTTGTGTCTCTTACTTCGAAGCTTTCCTGCTAACAAGAATCTTAGAGAAACCTGGTACCCTGGTTGATATTTTTTATGAAATTAAAATATTCTCATTCCAAAACTAATTCCTCTAAAATCTTCCACCAAATATCTTGGTAAACACAGACTCTCCTTGAAGACTGATAGATTGTCTGGGACAGAAGCAGCTACATCCTCCAAGTAGAGTTTCACTTACCCTGAACAAATACTGTTTAATCAAACTTTATGACACTGTGATCAGAAACCATTCCCAAGTGTCTCCAAAGAATTACCACAATCAGCATACAAGAACATACCCTAAAATGTTAGTTTTCTTCCAGTTATTACTGTATCACAGCCTTTGCCATTATCTTAGTCTAATACTCCTGCTCTTGTATTTTGTATGGCTTTCTATCCTTTTGGTCCATTTTTCAGGTACAGCTGTAAACCAAGAACACCAAAGATAGCTGTGTTTGTACCATGAATAAGAGATGAGTTCCTTGCTTGTGTTTCTAGTGGTGGCTGTCCACAAGGATCATCGTGTTGGTGGAGAGGGCAAACTCCAAAAGGCATAGGCTACATTTGAGAGCAGAAGAAAAACAAATGGAAGCATGAGGCCCCTGCTTAACACCTTGGGACACCTGGTAATGGACACTCAGGAAAAAAACTGAACTCCTGAATGTCCACTTTGCTTTGGTATTTCACTGGACCAAGAGGAAAGACAAGCAAGATAAGGATCACAGGGGGCATGTTAGGAATGATAGCCTTCCCACTGTGGATGCTGAGCTTGTGGAAAACCAACTAAAAGCTAGACATTTATAAGTCAGCAAGACCAGATGAACTTCACCTGAGAGTGCTGATGGAACTGGCTGAAGTCATTGAAGAACCCCTGGCAAAACTCTTTCAGAAATCATGGCACACATGGGAGATCTCTGAGGATTGGAAGAGGGCCAACATTATGACCATCTTCAAGAAGGGGAAGAGGGAGGGTCCAGGCAAATATAAACCAATCATCCTAACCTCCATCCGAGGGAAAATCCTGGAAAAACTCATTAAAGAATCTATATGTGATTTACTCATTGAGGGTAAGATTCTGAACAACAGCCAGCATGGCATCATCGTGGGTAGGTCTTGTCATACCAATCTCATCTCCTTCTTTGAACAGATCTCTCACCACCTGGACACAGGAGAGAAGGTCAACATTATATACCTAGACTTACAAAAGGCTTTTAATTTAGTATCCTATGATATTCTTGAGGAAAAATTGGAAGATTGTGGTCTTAACTACTCAACAGTTCAGTGGGTGGGAAAGTGGCTGCATGGTAGGACCCAGAGAGTTCTGACAAATGGATCTGTGTTGTCCTGGAGAGAAGTGGCCAGTGTTATCCCTCAAGGGTCTGTGCTTAAACCAGTGCTTTTCAACATCTTTATCAATGATTTTGATGTGGAGGTGAACAACTCACTGGCCAAGTTTGTGGATGACACCAAGTTATGGAGAAGCGTGGTCATGCCAGAAGATAGGTTGCAGGTACAAGTGGACCTGGACAGGCTGGAGAGGTGGGCAAACCAGAACTAGATGAAATTCAAAATTCAGAAGTGTAAGGTGCTCCATCTGGGGGCAAACAATCCCCAACATACCTACAGGCTCAGTGGTGACAATTTGACTTGCACCATGGCCGAAAGGGACCTAGGGGTAGTGATCAACCATTGCATAAACAGGAGCCAGCAGTGAGATGCTGTAGCTAGCAGGGCAAAAAATATGCTGTGATCAGGGACTTGCAAGACAAGTGATCTGAGGAAAGGCTGAGGGACTTGGGCTTCTTCAGCCTACAGAAGAGAAGTCTGAGAGGGGACTTCGTAGTGGCTTACCACTACATGAGGGGAATACATCAAAAACGTGGTGAACAGCAGTTTACATGGGTACCCCTGGGGAAGACCAGGTGCAATGGATACATACTGCTGGAAGCCTGCTTCAGGCTCAATTCCAGGAAAAACTCCTTTAAGTCAGGGTGTCCAGACTCCCTCTAGTGGTGGTGCAGTCACCTACCCTGGAAATCTTCAAAAGGAAAATGGACAGTGGCCTCGCTGGGGTCACTTGATCCCAGTTGTCTTTTCCTGCCTAGTGGAGGGGGACTGGACCCAATGATCGACAAGGTCCCTTCCAGCCCCTATGAATCTATGAATGTTCTGGGAGGGAGGCCAGGTTCAGCTGCCTTTCTGTACAACAGAACACGATACAACAGAATAAACACAAAATGCAATACAGGTAATATGAAAAGAAGGGTATCCAGAGACTCCACAGGAAATGCGCATTAGCCCTGATAACATGGGAATAAGCTGGCATGGCTCACACAAACTGAGAGAGGATAGTACACATTTTTCCTCTGCTCTAATGTAGACTGCAGATAATCTTTCCGTGCCACCCTTTTTGGCCTGTTCCTGCTCAGCCACTTCATAGAGAGCTGCAGAAGGGATAGCTGAGTCAACACCTCTCTTGTTCCTTACCAGACAGCAATCTGAGTTAAGAATGGATAGATACACAGGAAGCTGTATTATAAACTCTCACCCGCACTACTGTTGCCCCAGGTAGACCTCTCACCAGGGTCCTGAGCCCTGGTTTGTGCTGTTGGAAGCCATTGTAATCCAAGAGTGAATTCAGACCACCAAGAAAAGTGTTTTTAGCATCAAAACATCAGATACAATAAATGAACTGCTACTGGAAACTTACAGACAGAATCTGATCAGCAAGCCTCTATGAATAAATCTACACAGAATTAACTAAAAAGCTGTAAAGGGTCATAATGTACATCAAGTATGCCCTTTCATAAGGGCACTAGAGATGACCTGGAACAAATATCCACTATTCAAATATAACCACTGGCAGTGGAAAAATACTGGCTTCTCATGTATAATCTGACTTTGTAATTGCTATTTCAGGTAGCAATCATTAAACAAGCGAAATAGCCAACCCACAGTATAGAGATAAATATCTATCATACATAGTACACAAATACATATAATGATATACGGCATACTATCAGTCATATGCCCTTCGGCAGGGTCAAACATCCTAGAAACTTCTATTTCAACATGATCTTAAAGAAATTATCATTTGCAGTCCTAAATGTGGTCACATTATTTTTGACGAGTGTCAGTTTTACTTGGCAATATTACATTTTCTAACATTTAGTTTTCTAGCATTTTTCCATGACTATCTGTGTAGATTAGAAAGGTTCTTAACTGTTATCTGTAATAGATTTTGCCTGTAGCAAAATTCATGCAGGCATAATAGAAGAACAAAGTGTACTCTGATGAAATTGCAACCATAATTTCCAGATGCCTGACATTTATTGCTTATTGCTATTAGAATTCAAGTGCCTATTTGTTTTGTACTTCGCTTTTATTCTTGCATCACAAATGTATAATGGAAAAAAGATATTTTAAATGCTGGGTTAAGTATCACAGATCAACACCAGGCACCAGCATAATCAATATTACTTAAACACACTCTTAGGCAATTAATTTTTAAGGAATCAAATTGTTGTACCACATCAAAATTTACAACAATACAATAAAGGTTGTTACATTCTTTATTGTTTAATTAAAAGCAACATTTAGCACTCATGCAGCTAACTGTTGAGACATTATGACATAAAATGTCCTGTTTATCAGTTTGAGATATACAAACAGCATTTACAGTACATTTTATATTACACAATTGTAATTAGACTTTATTAAATTTCATATGCTTATCAAATTATCGAGCATAATACTTCAAAACCCCAGAGAATGTGCTGTAATGCATCCAACTGTAACCTAAGCATCCATAATTGCTTCAGCATTTCTATTTAATACTAAATTAAGTTCCATATACTGTACTCTAGTGAACTAAATGTAGAATCACTGATAAGCTACATACAGTTTAAGAGAAAGGTCCCTACAGAAGGATCAAATATATATCTTTCATTACCTTTGGAACTAAGGGCCAAGTTCTTTCCTAGTGTAAGTGAGGTTGCAACCTCTTATATGAGCTTTGAATTGGGCTCTGAGCACCTCCTGCCATAAAGCTATTGCCAAGATATCACAGACAATCACCCTATAAAAGGAACAAAAAAACATGAGAACAAGCATACAAAATAAATGCGCACCAATCAAACTATAATATGTAAATATACAAGTGAAGAACTGAGGGGAATAAAATATAGCTTGGAGTAGTTGGCAACAATATATAATGCCTAGAACTTTTCACCACCTGTATTTCCAATACGCCACCTTTTGTTAACACTCCCTTCTGATTTTCACCTCCTTAATCAAATATAGCAGTACTGGTTTTTCGCAAAGAAAAGGAAGGTAGCTTGGGCCTCAAATTCTGGCTGTACCTCAAATTTCCTGTGTTCCTAGGGCAAGTCATTCCTCTATACCTCTGTGCCTTAGTTTCCTATCTGTAAAATGGAGATGGTGATAATGCTTAGGACTGACACATCACATGGGAGCAATGTGTCCCACCCATGATCTGGCTACCAGCCAGGCTCCAAGCAGCAAGATTGCCATGGCTGCAGCTCCCTGAGGCCCTGAGGCTCCCAGGTAAGACTTCTGGGGTCAGCACAGTTGCTGGCCTCAGCCACCCCTGCCCCAGCCAGGGTAACTTCCCACACACCAGAAGGCACATGGCACAGGTGTTCCCTGGGGACAAGTAGCAGCAGCACAAGGTGTGTCTCTGCTTCTTGTCCCCAGGGAAACAAATGTCCACACTCATGTGGATGCAGCCTATTTATTTTAATGATAGTCTTGTTAAAAAAACAAGTGGGGTGGGGGGAAGGAATTTGCACAGTACTCATTAGAATAAGACCCCATTCTGGCTGGCGTCTTCAGGCAGTTCAGGTACAAAAACTAGTGCTTCTAGTTACAAGATAATTCTACAATTTAATATGGTATTTGCAGTATTTTTCATCTTTTTAGAACAAGAAATATTGCAAAAACTATTGTATATGTTGCTTTGTCAGTGGTTTCCAGTTTATGGAGAATTATATTGTCAAATATTTACTAAAACCTTAAACACAAGCAGCCTTCATAGATTTCATAGATATTAGGGTTGGAAGGGACCTCATGAGATCATCTGGTCCAGCCCCCTGCCCAAGGGGCAGGAAGTCAGTGGGGGTCAGATCACCGCAGGAAGATAAGCATCCAAGCATTTCTTAAAGGTATCCAGAGTAGGTGCTTGCACCACTTCTGAGGGGCGTCTATTCCAGACTCCGGAGACTTGGACAGTAAAAAAGTTTTTACTTATGTACAGTCTAAAACAGTCATCCAGAAGTTTGTGACCATTGGACCTCGTCTTTCCTTGGGGTGCCCTGGTGAACAGACATTCTCACAGATCCTGATGCACACTCCTTATATACTTATAGGTTGCCTATAAGTACATAAGGGCACCCTGAGCCTTCTCTTCTCCAGGCTGAAGAGTCCCGTGCCTCTGCCTCTCCTCATAAGGCCTGCTCTCTTGACCTCTAATCATGTGCATGGCTCTCCTCTGGACTCTCTCAATCTTCTCCACATCCTTTCTAAAGTGCAGTGTTTTTTGTTATAGGAAGCAACTGTGTTGTGTTTGAATTAAAATATATTAAAATAAAAACAAAACAAAATCTGACCTGAATTGTAGTATATTTAAGATCACTCTAATTAAGAAAACCAAGTGAATGCCTTTGAAAAACGTTAATGCAACTGATTAAACAATAGGGTTAAAATGTTAAAAGCAATTTCTAGATATATTTTAGAATATGTAAACTGTATAAGATTTTCAATTGTGCCTCTTTTATATTGTCTGTTAAAAGGAATGTACTTGCATATACACAGTACATCAGAAGAAATAGGTCTTGCAAAATCTATCACATTACGTATGCAAGTGTTATAACATGTATGCATTTGCTTTTATTGTAGAATATAATTCACTTTTCTGCCAGCTTACATTACATACTGGAATACATAATTGTTATCATCTCCTTTATAAGCATCTATCCAATATCAATAGAACTCCTATTCAAAGCAAAAGGTTTGGGGGTTTTATTTCCCTTTTTATTTCCCTAGCTAATGCTATTCAGCTAATGTTATTCAGCAATTCATAGTTTCAGAGGTAGAAGTCACTTCCTCTCAGTACCTGAAAAGTGTTTTAGAGGGGTTACAAACTTTGTAAGATCTCAGATCTGAACCATGCATGCCTACCTTTCTGAGCTGGAAGTCTCATAAGAACAATTTCCCTTGTATGACATTGGGTATTTCCTGTTTGCAGCTGAGCTAGAAATCCTGCAGGAATAGTATGCCTCTTTTGTGCCCCTCTTTTAGAATCGGGGCATGCAGTGAAGTGAAACAAATGAAATTGATGTATCTTTTAAAAGTGACTTAGCGCTTTAGGAGCCCTAACAAAGCTTGAGTTTGGCTTCAGATTTCAGATCTGGGCTTCAGTTGTCTCTGACCCATGGTGGAGATACACATAGCTTCAATCTTACTTTTCACCAAACTACATAAATGCATATATTTATGCACCAATACCCCGTTTCACAGCAAAACTTATTCTCTATGGACAGTATCATGACTTCCCAGTATCCACTTAAGATGTGGAATAGATGAAGGTTCCTTTCTGTTGAACTGCATCAGAAACAAAGCATACCCAACATATCACCTCGTGCACGCTAGACAGAGCATGGTCTACTGTCCACTTATTCCCTGCTGGGAATAACTCACCAGAGGAGAAGCAAGGAATACCTCTATGAGCTATAGTTGTAGAACTGTGCCTTAAAGGATATAGCAGTTTGTGAGTTTGCCTTACAGCATGTGAGAAGCTCCTGGAATCGTTTTTCTCTCTCTTAGATACCCTGAAGCAAAGTCACTCTGTTTCTTACTCTATGCTTAGAAGGCAGAGTTTAGGGTTTTAGGAAATAATTAAATGACAAAGGCGTCTCGAGAGTATTCAGTAAATCAGTGAGGAAGTGGAGTGTTTGCAAAAATCAAATGCTTTAATGGCCAGATCTTCAGCTGGTGTCAATATGGGTCACTATAGGGTACACTGAAGTGACTTCAAATAGCACTATGATGATTTTCACCAATCAACAACCCAGCTCATGTCTTCTGAAGCATACTTACTCAGTGAATATTCAAAATGGATATTGCTTAAAATGAAGTTTCTTAGTCCTTTGAGTAGCTTGATATTGATTTTTCATCCTTTTGCCTTCAGAGCTTATTTAGGAATGTTTGATGACAGTAATGTATCCAGCATACTAGCAAACAAAATGCACTCCTCAGAAAATGGGCCTTCTAACACAGAAATGTACCAAACAAGAAGAAAGGAGACAAAAGTTTCCCCCATAGGTCTTTATGTTTCTTTCTGCCTTTTAAAGCCCCTTTGATCATCCTGTTTGTCATGCCACCAGTGTTTTGCTGATGATGTAATATTGGCCTCTCACAAGCAGCAGCAAAATGTGCATTGATTGTTACTTATTAGGACAGGTTTTTAAACAAGGAAAACAGTTTCTCATATTTATTTATTACTTGTAGAACTGAGTACGTATTCAAACAACAGTAAGTAACACTCCTAGATACAATATCATAATCATTGAAAAAAGGACAAGGCTGTGCAGATACAGTAGGCACTAGCTTATGCATTCCTAGAATACCTGAATTATTACCAGACCATTGGGCATATCTCTGTTCAATGTACTCTTTGTCTACTCTCTCTTTGTAAAGGGAAACTAAAAACAAGCCTGTGTTCACTGCATCTATCAGTGATGTGGGGGTGTATCATGGGAGAAAATCTGAAATCCCAATCCGGATCTTTCTTTCCAGAGTTCTGATAATGTTTCTCATACCATGGGTCTTCTAGCTTGTGTTGAATTCCACTAAGGGCATAGAATGTGAATCCCTTTACACAAAATCATGTGTGTTTTTATGAGAAAACTTGTCCCAGTTTATTTTGCTTTCTGCATTGCTACTCTAAAAATTTTACATAGCCCATATTTGATAAAAATTCCCATTTAGATCAAAAGGATCTTTCCCTGTGTAACTACTGTTGCTACAGAGAGATATTGTCTACTGCTAACAAGTGAAATAGTACATCAATTTAGGGAGAAACAGCAATATTAAAATAAATTATGGAAGCCAACCAGTTTCAGTGGATGAACTTTTAAAAAAAGAGCTTTTCTTCAAATTTGAAATTCCTTCTGTTTGAAAGATATGCTTTATATAATGTAGGTTATAATCCCTAGCTGCCTCTCCAGAAGAAAGAGAATAGAAAGTATAAATAAAGAAGCAGAGAGGAAGGGAAAAGGGGGCTGTTACTGTATGCCCTCTAGATTCTGAGCTTCTGCAGGGACTGAAGCAGCCACAGCCACAAAATAAAGAAACTCTCAGCTACTCTAATTAATGCAGAATGTTACTTTAGGTCTGTGTTACATAATACTGGGCATGTCTACACAAGACACTTAACTGTGCAATAGTTTACTGCACAGTAAGCACATGTATGTACATGTGTGCACACTTACTGCACTGTAAAATTACCCTAATAATGAGTAAATGCAAATGCAGGTATCAAATTTACTCGTGATTAGTTACTGCACAGTAACGCACATGTAGACATGACCTGGGAGCAAATCTGCTTCAAGGTCAGCCCTACCACTAGGAAACCAGCCTTATGCTAGCCCCAGGGTTCTGGGCTGTGAGCCTCTCCTACCCCAGGGCTGAGCTACCTCTATGGCAGCCCCTGCCTCAGGCCTTTAAAAGCCTGCAGGCATTTTGAGCCCTTGGGCACACCAGCAGCCTGAGGGTGCTCCAAACCATGTCTGAGTGGCAGGCTGCAGGCTAGCCTCTCCAGCCTGCCTGCACCCTGGTGCTTCTGCCTGGTATTGCAGTACTGCATAGCTGCCAGGCCCACACCATCAGGCCCACACCTCTAGCCAGGCCTGCCAGCCCTCAGGCCCAGCTGCAGGCAACCTCTGGCTGCTGGAGCCAGCTCCACCCACCTGCAGCCCACCCCTAGGAGTCTGCCTTGAGCTTGCAGATGCTGCAGGGAATTTCCTCAGCCATGCAGCTGCCAGTCTCATGCCAGGCTCCTGCACTGGGCACTACAGGCAGCTACCCAGGCCTGGCAGCACAGGAACAGCCATGAGGGTGAGGACCAGGCTGGGGGCCCCCCTGAGGAGGAGCTGGCACTGCTGGGGGGTGGCAGTGTCATGGCTGGCTGCACCTCATGGTAGGGGCTGAGGCTGTGGAGCTGGCAAACCAGGTACTGGCCCAGGGGGCATGGGTGGCACAGGCCCTGGGATGAGGGCTGGGCCAGGGACTCCTGGCTGCTGGAAGTGGTGCAGGACCTACTCCCAGGCCCAGGTGGGAGCCTGCTGTTGGGTGGCAAATGGCTGCCAGGGGCAGGCAGGGCTAGAGTCTGGGGCCAGGCAGTGGGCAGCACAAAGGTGAATGCCAAGCCCAGAATGGTGTCTGGCACCTGGCGATCATTGTCCATGGCCTGCATTCCCCAGGTCCAGAAGCCCTTCTGCTCCTGCAGTGCCTCCAGCTGCTCATGCTTCAGGGCCAGGATGTGTGCCTGGAACTCCCTGTCCACTCAGTCCCATGCCTCCTTGTGCTAGTCCATGGGTCATGTCCTCCACCTGCCACATGTCTTGGCAGCCCACATCCTCAATTTGCCAAGCCTGAGCATCTACCCGCCAGTCCTCCAACACTGACCAGGCAATCCAGGAGGAGGGTCCTGGCAGAGCTGGTGCATCCACATGGTCCCAGCTGTGGGTAGTGGTGGCCCTGAGGCTGCATCTCAGCTGCCAAGTGTGGCCCCTCCCCCACATGCAGCTGTAGACCCTATAGAGCTATGAGAAAGAAGCTGTTTGTGTGATTTCACAAAATTTCTCAGATAAGAGGCTCTGTACTATGGGCCATGGGGTGCCTGGCCTCAGATCAAGGCTTGGGCCTGCACAGGTACCCAGGGACCATAGTAAGTTGGCCAGGCATGGCCAGGCCCGGGCATCCGCTGGCCAAGCCCCTGTTCCTGCTTGCTCCCCTCAGGCAAGCAGGCCACTGGAAACTGGCCGCAGGCAGTCTACCTCCCCCACCCTATTCCCAGAGAAGGATAGGCTAGGCTTTTGGCAGGACCTGCTACCACAGCTCCAGATCCCACTTCCCTGCCTCTTCCTCCAGGCCAGCCACTCTACTGTGCTGCCATCCAGCCCATGGTGCCCAGGCCCAGGAGGTGTGGGACCCATCCATGGGCCACACTCACCACATGAACAGTAAACCTCCTTGGAAGCTGAAGTTGCTACTAAGGAAGGGTGACTTGAGACCCTCTGGGTCAAGATATAGAGGGGGATACAGTGAAAGGTGGGGGACACAGTGACCTAACTATAGGAATATATTAAAGACCTCTGAATCAAGATGAGGAAATAGATCTGCAATTCTCCAGAGAACTGGAAGAGGCTGTGAGACCATGGGTTATGGTCATCATGGGTGACTACCCAGACATCTCCTGGGAAGAACACTCAGACAGATCTCACCCATCGCATAGAGTCCTGACTTGTATCAATGAGCTGTACCTGTTTCAGGAAGTATACGGGCCGACCAAAGGAAATGCACTCCTAGATTTAGTTTTGGCAAAGGGGGATGACCTGGTGAGTGATCTGATGATAGAGGGCAACCTACGTGACAGTGACCATGACACTATCACTTTCACTGGGCTGGGAAATCTGTAATTCTTGTCTTTAAAAAAGTTGACTTCAGTAAGCCAAGGACTTTAGTGAGTAATGTCCTACAGGATCACGGACCACAGGGTAAGAGTGTGGATGAAGAGTGGTCATTCCTCAAGGACACAATCCTCGGTACACATAAGTTGTCCATACCTGTATGCAAAGAAGTTGGCACAGGGGCCCAGAGGCCATCTTGGCTCAATAGGAAAGTTGTAGATCTTCTAAAAAAGAAGAGGTAGGCCTACTAATGATGGAAGCTAGGACTAGACCCCAAGGAGAACTACATAAGATTGGCCCACATCTGTAGGGGCAGATTAGAAAAGCAAAGGCAGTTACCAAATTCAGGTTAGCAACTGAAATCAAGGACAATAGGAAGTCCTTCTATAGGTATGTAGGTAAAAAAAGAAAACTAGTAGAAATGTGGGACCACTTCTCAGTGCATCTGGACATCTGATCACCAACACCAAGGAGAGAACTAAACACCTGAACAAGTATTTCGCATCTGTATTCCACCAGTGTAAGAGTGATCACCTGCCAAATGCAAATACAACACAGAATAGTCACAGTAGAAATGATCACCTACCAACAGTCAAAGTATAGCTGGTGAAAGAACAGCTAGAGAGTTTGGATATCTATAAGTCAGCAGGACCAGATGAACTTTATCCGAGAGTTCTGAGTGAACTAGCCAAAGTCATTGGAGGACCACTGACAAAACTCTTTGAAAATTTGTGGTTCTAAGAAGGGATCCCAGAAGACTAGAAGAGGGCAATGTTGTGCCCATCTTCAAGAAAGGGAGCAGAGAGGACCCAGGGAACCATAGACTGATCAGACTGACCCCAATCCCAGGAAAAATCCTCGAAAAATTCTCAAGGAGTCCATATGCAATAAGCTAGTAGAAGGCAAAATTCTGAACAGTCAGCATAGTTTTGTTCTGGGTAGGTCATGTCTGACCATGACCAGGTCATCTCTTTCTATAACCAGGTTACTCACCACCTGGATAAGGGAGATGAGTTTTACATCATTGTCTTGGACTAGGAAGGCCTTTGACTTGGTGTCTTTGCCCCAGTGACCTGCCTGAGGGCCGGGGAGGCCAGGGCTATCTCGAAGGGTCCTGGCAGGTACCCTTTGACTTGGTGTCCCATGAGGCTCTCAAGGTAAAAATAGGGGACTATGGAAACTAGGGAAACTATGGAAACTGGCTGCAGGGCTGGACCCAGAGACTACTAATAGGTGGAACCATTGGTGATGTATAGGGGGTGCACGTGCACCCCCTAAACTTGGTGGTGCACCTCCTGCAAAAAGTGCCACTGACACTACTGGCGATTGCCGGTGGACAGTTGCCACTCGCCACCCTTTGCCACCAACACTGCCAGCAGCATCTGCAGGTGGTCCCTGATCACCACTGGCTGCTGCCAACACTGACAATGGCATCTGCAGGTGGTCACCGACCACCAGTCAACACTCACTACCCCCTCCCCCCACCACCAACACCACAGCCACAAGCAGGAGCTCCCAGCTCACCGCCACCACACCCCCACCACTGCCACTGCTGCTGCCACCTATGGGCAAGTGCCATGCCGCCCTCCCCCCCAAGCCTCCGGGGGCATGCAGCGTTCATGGATGGATCTGTGTCAACCTGATAGAAGGTAGCTAGTGGGGTACCCCAGGGTTCAGTACTTGTACCAGTGCTTTCCAACATCTTCATGTTGTTCTATATGTGGGGGGTGAAAATTACACTGGCAAAGTTCACCAATAACACTAAACTGTGAAGAAGTGCAGCCATGCCTCAGGGTAGGCTGATGATCCAGGCAGACCTAGTCAGATTAGTTAGATAGGCAGACCAGAACCAGATGCTGTTCAACACTGAGAAGTGTAAAGTGCTCCATCTGGGGAAGAAAAATCCATGACAAACTTACAGGCTCAGTGGTGCTATGCCAGCTAGCACCACATCCTAAAGGGACCTGGGGGTCATAATTGACCATAAAATGAATATTAGCCACCAGTGTGATGCTACAGTTAGCAAAACAAGCAATATTCTGGTATGCATCAACCATCTCAAGCAAAACTAAGGAAGTTATTCTCCAACTCTACTCGGCATTGGTAAGGCCACAGCTGGAGTACTACATCCATTTCTGGGTGCCACACTCCAAGAAGGATGTGGAGAATCTTGAGAGAGTCCAGAAAAGAGATACTCATATGATTAGAAGCCTGAAGAGCAAGCCAGATGAGGAAAGGCTGATAGATATGGGACCTTTCAGCCTAGAAAAGAGAAGACTTTGGGGGTATTTGGTGGCAGCTTACAAATATATCAGGGGTGAGCATCAGGGGCTAGGTAAACAACTATTCACCAAGGCACCCTAGGGAAGAATGAGGAGCAATAGTCATAAACTCCTGGAAGAAGGTTTCAGACTGGATATAAGAAAAACTTCTTCACAGTTCGTATGACCAAACTCTGGAATAGACTCCAATTTGGGGTAGTGCAGGTACCAACCCTAGAGATCTTTAAAAGGACACTGGACACGCTGGCAGCGTTTCCTCTAAGCTGTGCAGTGTGTGCAGCCATGCAGGCACACTCAGGCTGCACTGCCAGGTGTGCCTGCATGGCTGTGCATGCCACACAGCTTAGAAAGAACACTGCTTGCTGGGGTTATTGGACCTCAGCAGTCTTTCCTGCCCAGAGCAGGGGGGCTGGACCTGATGATCTCACAAAGTACCTTCCAGCCCTAAACTTCCGTGAATCTGTGAATATGTGTGCACACCCACAGAGGAATGGCCAGAGGCCAGGGTGCTGGTCTCCTGTCCCTGTGCTTTGCCCCCAAGGGACCCCTCATCTACTGCCCCCCATCCCGGGACAGCACACAAAGGACATTGTACATAGTTTTCTTGGGGAAGAACATGTTCTATTGTTGGTGGGTGGGGTGGATGGTGAAGGGACTCCGTTTGTTGAGTAGAGATGGGGGAGGTGGGCTCTGTTTGTTGGGGAAGGAGAGGAAGGGCGGCTCTGGTTGATATGAGGGGAATAAAAACTTGTTCTTCCGAGACGTGTCTGCAGTAAGCATGGTGCTAGTGGTGGGAAGGGGGATGGGGGGTACATGGGCAGTGGTGCAGGTGGGATAGAGAGAGGAGTGCTGGAGGAGGTGGTCTGGCAGCACCTCCCAAACCTAGTGCCCTTGACCCCGCTGGTGGGTGCGCAGCTCTCCTAGGACCTCAGGTGGGGTGGAGTGCTGCCACTGCCAGGTATCATCTGCATGCTGTGCCTCCTCTACTGGGCTTCGTGGAAGAGCTTCCCCTGGGCCTTGCAGTATGCAGGCTGCAACAGTGACCCAGAGGAGGTTGTCCTTGGCAAACTCAAGGTGGCTGGTGAGGGTACACCAGTGGCCCTTGAGCCAGCCAAAGGCACACTCCACCAGGGCACAGATCGAGGCAAGGCAGTGGTTAAAATGTGTCTGGTGGGGGTCCAGGTGGCTAGTGTAGGGCTGCATTAGCCAGGGCAGGAGTGAGTAGGTGGGGTCTGTGATGAGGAGGGGTGGGATGGCCATGGTGCCCTGCTGCAAGTCTAGCATGTCTGGCATGAAGCACCCACTCTCCACCAGGCCCAGCAGGCCAGAGTTCCTGAAGATGTGGGCATCACAGATGCTGCCCACCCATCCAGCACTCACATGCCTGAAGAGATCTTGGTGGTTCATGATGGCCTGGAGCGCCAAGGAGTAAAAGCCCCTCTGGCTGTAACACAGGCAGCCTCCAGGGTAGGTGACAGGGGTGTCGGTCCCATTCAGGGTCCCAATGCACTGGGGGAATCCCAGGGCATGGAACCCCACCATCACCACCAGGGGGTCATGCACACAGGGCACAGTGTCCCCTAGCACGTTGTGGAGGGTACCGCACAGCTCCAGGAAGGCATCTGTAGCAGTGGCCTTGCCCATGCCAAACAGGTAGCTGACATATCACAGGATGGCAGGCATGGCCAGCTTCAGTGGGCAAGGGCCAGGCAAGTGTCCATCGGAGAGGTGGTGTCCTGCTCCAGGAGATCAAGAAAGGTGTCCTGGACCATCCTGAAGGCCTCCAATCACTTCTCGGTGTCCCAGGTGTGGTGGATAACATGCTGCCACCAGTCCTGGCTGGTCCTGAAGACCTGGAGGTGACAGGGCTGGAGGCCCAAGAGAGCAACCGTAGCCACAGTGGTGGCATTCTGGATCCTGTCATTGGCATCCCTGCCAAGTTCTGGCCACATGGATGGGGTTGAGGAGGCAGGTGCACCACAGTAGCCATGGGACAGCACACAGTGGGCTGGCAGGCAGTTGCTACATGTGGAGAAGCTGGGAGGGCCCAGACAGCCATGGTCCAGGTGGTGACTGGCATGGCAGGCCAGCAGGGCCAGTGCAGCAGCCAGCAGGAGCATGGGGCACTGGTCATCACTGCCAGGGGCAGGGGCTGGAGCATCCATAACATGAGGAGGCACAAGCTGCTGCATGCTGTTCCTGCACTGGGCACACTGCTTCTGGCCATGGAAGTGACTTGCCAGAGAGTAGCGAGTGGGGTTGCCTTTTGAAGAGGGCTGCCAGATACTGGCAGCTGCAGTCAGAACCTGGAGTTCCCCACAGTGGTGACAGGAGCTCATGGCAGCAGCCTGGGAAGTGGGAACAGATTGGCAGCAAATCTGCTCCTGCTTCCCTGCACATGGAGACACTTGCCTGGCACTGTTTACTCATGAGTAGATTACTCATGAGTGAGCTGGTGCTGCAACACATGCATGTGTAGATGTGCCCACTATCACTGACCTGAATTCAACAGACTTGTACAGATACAATGACTCCTGTCCATGCTAGGCCTTAGGGACAGCTGAGGACCCCTGTAACTGGCCCTACACTGTACCTACACAAGGGTTATTTTATCTTGCCTCTGAGAGGAGTTTTGACAGCCCATGTGCACCACCAAAAGAGCTGGAACCAGAACAAAGCCTGATAGGAATATTGCTGGAACCAGTAAATAATGTCAGGCTTATCTACCTTGCTTGCTTTACCTTTTCTCTTTTTATTTTGTTTTGATTCACTGCTTTAATTATTTTGGAGTACACAAGGCCCTGCTACCATGTACATATGCACAAGGAGACCTCTGAACACCCCTGAACAGCACTGACACAACTGTATCTCTCAGGTCCAGGAAGCAGTGATACTGCCCCAATAAATGTACCTGTAATTTACTGTGCCATTCCTTGGCTGGTCATATAATTTTCTCAGCACGGCCAGATGTTTTGGTGCCCTTCCAGGAGGATAACTTGGTGTGCTACTTCTAGCTTCTGGGGGTACCAACTGTTCTTACATGCTACAACTTGATATTTCAAATTTTGTTAAGGGAGGGTGATCTCATGCCCTTCAGCTTCAGCCCTCAGTCAGACCTGCACTTTCCCCTGGGGCTCCACCTCCCCTACTCCCTGCATAGCACCAACCTGATGTTGAAGCTCCACAACTGGTAAGTTGAGGCAAACAATCTCCTGAAAAGTCTCTATCCAAAATACTCCAAAAGAACAAACACAATGTCCCAAAACAAAACTATATATGAACAGTCTTTCCACTGCTGTCAAGCATATACCTTTATCCATGTTGTCCACCCTCTGTGAGACAGTTAGGGGACTGAGCAGACAACTACCATGCTCAGTACTCCATTTATTCATGGGTCTGATACTCTTCTACTCTTTCTCTCTGGGCTTCTCATCATCCTGGATCTAGTCATCCAGTCCTGACTGCCAGGCCAACACTCCAGGTAAGTTTCCTGGCTTCTCCAAGCCAGTGTTTGGGAGCTGACACTGCTGACTGGGCTCCCATGAATCACCCCTGACAGGGCACACTGTTCCTGTGCTTCCTTCCCTTTTGCACTGGGAACTAACTTCCAGTTGCCCTGTTGTCTCCTTCGGAGCCATTATTGTCTCTCCACTTGGGTTCCACCTAATCAATCAGTGTTGGCACGTGCTCATAAAGCATGCCCATGCCAGGGCCGGAGTTTCTCCCACAGAAGTTGATGTTGCTGGTGCAGCCTCCAGCCACTGTCTGGACTGCTTAGTTTCATAGTTTCATAGTTGTTAGTGTTGGAAGGGACCTGAGCAGATCATCAAGTCCGATCCTCTGCCATAGGCAGGAATGAATGCTGGGATCAAATGACCCCAGCTAGGTGATTATCTATCTGCCTTTTGAAGGCCCCCAAGGTAGGAGCAAGCACCACTTTCCTTGGAAGTTGGTTCCAGATCCTAGATGCCGTGACTGTGAAGTAGTACCTCCTGATGTCTAGCCTGAACCTACTCTCAATCAACTTGTGGCCGTTATTCCTAGTTACTCTGGGTAGTGCTTGGGTGAACAGGGTCTCTCCCATTCCCCGCTGGTCCCCCCGGTAAGCGTACAGATGGCTACCAGATCCCCTCTTGGCCTTCTGTTGTGGAGGCTGAACAGATTCAGGTCCTGTAGCCTCTCCTTGTAGGGCCTGCCCTGCTGCTCCCTGCTCTGGACCCTCTCAATGCTGGCTACATCCCTCCTGAAGTGCAGCACCCAGAACTGGATGCAGGACTCCAACTGTGGCCTGACCAATGTCGCATAGAGGGGGAGGATCACCTCCTTCGACCTGCTCATGATGCATCTGTGGATGCATGACAAGGTGCAGTTAGCCTTGCTGACCTCATCCTCACATTGGCGGCCCATGTTTATCTTGGAACAAATAGTGACTCCAAGATCCCTTTCTGCCTCTGTGCTGATGAGAAAGGAGTTCCCCAGCCTATAGGTATGTGTCTGGTTCTTTCTCCCTAGGTGCAGTAACCTGCACTTGTCGGTATTGAATCACATCTTATTCTCATCCACCCACCCCTGCAGCCTGTCCAGATCTAGTTGTAGCCTGTCCCTCCCTTCTAGCATACCCACCTCTCCCCACATCTTAGTGTTATCCGCAAATTAGAACAAGGTGTTTTTCACCCCCTCATCTAAGTCACTGATAAAGATGTTAAACAGTATAGGCCTTAGAACTGAGCCCTGGGGGACTCCACTGCCCACATCCCTCTAGGTTGAAAATGACCCATCCACCACCACTCTCTGGGTGCAGCCCTCTAGCCAATTTGTGACCCACCTGACTGTGTAGGCATCAATGCCAGAGTTGCCTAGTCTTTTTAATGAGAATGGGGTGAGAGACAGTGTCAAAGGCCTTCCTAAAGTCCAGAAAGACTACGTACACCATGACACCTGTGTCCAAGGATTTTGTGACCTGATTGTAAAAGGCAACCAGGTTGGTCTGACAGGACCTGCCCCTAATGAACCCATGTTGGTTGCCCCTGAGCATAATTTCCCCTGCTGGTCCCTCGCAGATGT
>NW_017728998.1:34574556-34598119 GCF_001723915.1 Gavialis gangeticus
CCGGATTGGTTTGACAGGACCTGCCCCTAATGAACCCATATTGGCTTACCCTGTGTTGCTAGGTGTCTTCTGGGAAATACCTTCTAGTGGCGAGTGTCTTTTCCCTGCCACAAGCATGTGTATCATTACGGCATACATCACTGATTCTCAGCCAGGGTGCCACAGCACCCAGGGGACCTGTAAGATTTTTTTAAGATTGTCAAGCAAGATGATTCACAAGATAAACCCAAAGATTTCAAATAGGATCCCATAATGTCAAAATATTCTGTTCTGCTCTGCACTGTCTGAGTTCTCTGAACATAATTATTCTATTTTTCAGAAGTCCAAAAAAGAGTGAAAAACAAAGACCTAGAGTTATCCAAGAGATGTCTTGAGTCTAGTGAGAAATGCCTTGATCCTAAAAAGGCTGAAAACTGCTGGCATGAACCAAAGGGGTTAAGATAGCACTGGATGCACCAGGCACTTTAAGCCAGTAATAAATTACATGCACACACATAGGAATTTCATGTATTCCTCAAAAGGAAAGAGTGTGGCTCCATCTACATGGTTAGGTAAGAGACTAATGGTAAATAGGTGATTCCTCAATGCTCTGAATTAGCTACTCATATAATTGAACAAAGAAAGAGATGGGGAAGCAAGTTCTTGCACACAGCTATAGGAAATATGTAGTTACCTCAACCTCAGCTATTTAGTGCCAGCACAGCATTGCCTACTCTCCATGATTTTGTAAAGGACCAGCTCCTGTAGTCCTATGATTACATGAGAATCTTGGCTTTTAAAGAAGGAAAGTTCTAACCCTAATTATTGCAGGGGAAAAAATACTTTAATATGAACCCTAAACTCCATAATACCAGAAGGAAAGTAAAAAGAGGACTCTTATATTAAATAATGCAAAATTATTATTTTTGAAACACATATTCTTTGAACACCAGTCTCATGATCAGGGATCCAGGTTTTCCATTTCCCATGGAAAAACTGGGAAAACCACATATTTCCCAGTTTCATTGGAGAAAATGTGGATTTTCCCTTTAAGCAAGGAAACCCAGGGATTTTTGCAATCTTTTGCAAAGAGCTCTGCATGCTGGCTGAGTTCCAGCTTGCAAGAGCTGTTTGCAAAAGGGGTGGGAAAGCCCCAACCCTGCCCAGAGGGGGAGGGAGAGGGGGAAAGGGTGGGAACCAGTGCTCTCACTTACCAGAGGCTGCCTCAGGATCAGTCTTCTTCATTCCTGGAAGTAAGTGGGGCTTGGGGGTTGTAAGGGAGGGCTGGGGGAGAGGGGAGCTGGCTGGGAGCTGAGTGAGGATGTTTTGGGGAAGACATGAAGTGTCTGTTGGCTGGCAGGCACTCCTGGTGGGCTTTCCCAAACACTTTCCCCTCCCTCAGACCAGGCAGGTGGGTGGACAGGCAAGGTGGTGGGGTGCAGTGGTGGAGGGGCGAGAGGCACTGCCAGCCCCCCACCTCAGCTCATTCTGTGCCCACTCCCAGGAGCCGGGATGGGGGGTGAGGGCAATAGTGCCCCGCTGTGGGCCACACATGCACCACCCGGCCAGGGAGAACGGGGAGCTCACACACGGTAGCTACCACCGCCATTGTACCCTCACTGCCAGACCTTGTGCTGCTTGTCTGCAGCTGATGCTGGGAAAGCTGCACAGGATGCGGGGAGCAATGTTGTGATGGCAGACGCTGCATGCGAGCCCCCTCCCCCCAGCTGAGCAGACATATGAGGCCCCACAGAGGGGCACGGCTGCCCTCACCCCAGCTCTGGGCAAGCTGAATAGGGCATGGTGGCAGCAGTGCAGTGGTGCTGGCGGCTGCTGTCACATGTTAGTGGAGGTGCCATGTGGGGGCAACTGCCGGCAGTGGTGTGGTGGCAGCCGTCAGTGGCAGCAGCAGTGTGGCGGTGGTGATGACCACCTCATGCCAGCACCACTGCACTATCATTGTCGTGCTGTGCTGTACCCCGCGCCACTTGCCCAGAGCAAGGCCAGGGGGGTGAGGGTAGCGGTGTCCCTCTATGAATAGCACATGCTTGCCTGACCAGAGGGATTGGGGACTCACGTGCTGCAGCCACCACTGCACCACAGCATTGCATGCGGCTTTCCCACCACCAACTGTGGGCAAGTGGTGTGAGGTGCGGTTGCGGTGGTGCAGTGGTGGTGGTGGTAGCTGTTGCATGCATCCTCCCCCCTGGCTGGGCAGTGCGTATGAGACCTGCAGAGGGGCACCCCTTCCCTCACCCCCCCGGCCCTGCCCCTCAGAGTGGGCAGAGAGTGAGGCAAGGTGGAGGGTGGGGGGGGGCACCGTGGTATGCCATGTGGGGTTGGCAGTGCCCCTCACCCTCTGCTGCCGTGCCCCAGGTCACGCTCTTTTCCCCCCCAGCCTGTTCACCCGCCTGGGCTGAGGGAGGGGAAGGTGTTGGGGAAAACCACATTAGGAGTGCCCACCAGCCGGCAGGCACTCCATGTCTTCCCCCAACACATCTTCGCTCCACCAGCCCCCAGCCAGCTTCCTCCCCAGTGGTGGTGGTGGTGTGTTGGCAGCTGCCGCGTGCAAGCTTCCCCATTCCCCAGCCAGGCAGCACGTGTGTGGCCCACAGAGGGGCACTGCTGCCCTTGCCCTCTGCCCTCTTGGGATCAGGCACAGAGATGCACTCCTCCACCCCCATTCTCAATCTGCCCCCTCAGCCCCTTCCTTTCCCCCCGTCTTCCCACACACACCTACCTGCTGGGGTGTGTATGTATGTCTGTGTCTGTGCCTGCATGTGTGGAGCTGGAGGGCTGTTGTGGGGGGAGTAAGGGGCATGCATGAGCAGGACTGGGGAGGCTGTAGGGGGCTGAGGGGCACTAGCAGGGCTGGGAGGGGTAGGGGGAGGCTTTAATTTTTATAATGGATTTTGGGGTTTTTATCAGAGAATGTGTGATTTTTTTTGTCAAGGAAAACCAGGATCCCTGCTCATCATCATGTATAAGTTTCCCAGGAGACTTATTGTAGAAAGAGGTTGAATACATTAAGTAATCATTTGAAGGTAATAAATTTCATTTTTGAAGATAGGTATAAATCCTGGCTCTGGTACTGAGTTTGGCCCTCTCTAGTGTTACTTAGATGTACATTTTTCAAATTGCACTTAGTTCCCCTGCATGCTGAGAAGAACATGAACCCAAATTGGAAAGAACAACACCTGTTATGAAGATAGGTGACATGCACAGACACCTCCAGAATTTGTGCACATTTGTTCACACACAATTTGTGCACATGCTATACAGAGGTAAGCTTCAATTCTATTTCCTCACTGTAAAGGACAGGTAAGATTCACCTGTTTACCCACAATGATTTATAAGTATTCAATTTAATAAAGTTAAATGCCTTGAAGAGAAATCTAAGGGCATTTACAGACATGCTCCAGGAGGCAAGGTGGGTGTGTGTGTTTGTGTGGGTGGGGGTCTTTAATTAGCACAGCTCTGAGAGCTGTGCTAATTAAAGTGCCTGGAGCATCACATACACCAGTATCCCCATGCTGAAAAATGGTGGTGGGATGCTTTGAACTATAGCTTATCAAACAAGCTTTAGTTTAAAGCTCCCCACCACCACTTTTCAGTGCAGGGGCACTGCTACACATGACTCTGGAGTCTGCTGAAACACGGTAATTACCAGCACATCAGAGCAGCCTCCCTGCACATGTATAGGAGCCCTAAGTGCTTGGTAATAGCAATAGATTTCTCCTTCTATGTATCATGTTTTTTATTCCTATTGGTTTGTTTATGTAGTTGTTTTTAATTTTTTTTTGGCTTTTGCCCATATTTATCTAAGAATGTCACTGTCTGAAGCTAAGTTATGGCTTCTTTACCTTTACCAAGGCATAAAAGACAATGAAATCCAACTGCAAAAGCCCCAACGAGAATTCTCCAGTCAGAGGGGAACTCCTTGCCAGCAAATCTGTGCTGCAGGCAGGCCTAGACAATTATAGAATAGTATGGTTGGAAGGGACCTCAGGAGGTCATGTAACTTAAGTCCCTGCTCAAATTGTCCTTGACTAAATCATCTCAGTCAAGTGCCTGTCTAACCTGCACTTAATGTCCAAAGACGGAGATTCCACAACATCTCTAGGTAGTTTGGGGAATGCTTAACTACTCACAGGGTGAAAAATGTCTTCCTATCATTCAGCCTAAAATTCCCGCTCTTATTGCTCCTTGTCTTAACTCCTGCAGCCAGAGGATAGCCTAACTCAGGGGCAGGTCAAGTCCAGCCTGTGGGTCAGATCTGGCCTGCAGTGGATTCCATTTCCCAGCAGCCCCTGCCATCTTTTTCTATGGGGCCCAAAACTGGACACTGTACTCCAAATGAGGCCTCAAAGTGCCTAGGAGAGCAAAACAAATCACTGTCTTTGACCTGCAAGTGACACTTCAAATAATATAGTCCAATACGCTGTTAGTCATTTTTGCAAAAAGAGTACACTGTAACTTATGTTCAGCTTGCATGCAACCCATAGGTCCTTAAGTTGCAGTACTGCATCTTAACCAGTTATTTTCTAGTCTATATTTGTGCATGTGATTGTTGCCTCAGTTGTAGGACTTTGCACTTGTCCTTGTTGAATTTCAACTAATTGATTTGATTTTGGATCATTTCTCCAGTTAATCAAGATCAGGGGTGACGCGGAGGGGGTGCATGCAGGTGAACGTACACCCCTGAGTGTGGCAGTTCACCCCCTACAAAAAGGCACCACTGACACCCGCCAACACTGCTTGTGGCATCTGTGGGTGGTTGCTGACCCCTGGTCAGTGCTCGCCACCCCCTCACACCGCCAGCAGTGCCGGTGGCATCTACGGGAGTTCCACTGCTTACCGCCGCCATGATCCCACCACTGCGCTCCTGCTACTGCCGTGCCCCCTCAGCTGCCGGGGCACGTGTCATTCATAATTAAGATTGTTTGGAATCTATCCTCAAGAGTATCTGCTAGTCCCTACAACTTGGTGTTGTATGGAAATATGCACATCAGCCCCCTAAGATATGAATTTTATTCACATAATATACCCAGTATATCAAAGCAAACAAGCTAAGGGAACGTGTTTGGTAACATTTGATTATTCAGTTATATTTTCTGTAAATTGTTTATTTTTTATATATTCAGTTACCAAAAATCAAATTGCCATAATTAGCATTTTATTTGCTATTTTGGGTCCTCCCCCCTCTCCCCACCACTCCCCAACTTCTCTTGATTAAAAAGAGACTTCTTCTGTGACTGGTGAAGCATAGTTATTAAACCATGATGTCTTTCTTTAAAGCCAATTTAAAACTAAGGATCATGTAACACTGCCACTTATGCAAGGTTGCTCATAATTGCTCCATGCAATGCTTTGATTAATTAAATCACACTAGAGATTGTTTCTTAGTAACACACCTGGTATGGTCTTTGTTGTCAGCATTCATTAAAACACTGTGTTTCATGCTGCTTTGCAGCAGGAAAGGATATTAATCAGCTAAATTGCTATTAAGAGTCATATCAATATTTGCACACTGATTGTTTTTCTAAATCTTCAACAAAGGACATTTCATTGAAATCTCTGGTTGATAACTAACCATATGACAGTGAAATCAAATTAAGATGTTTTATTTTCTAGCTAGCTAAAAAAAAAATCAAAGTGCATAAAGAAATAAAACCACTGATGTGTTTTTCTCGTCTGCTACTTTAAGCAAAGGAGTGGCATGTTGAACAAACTAAAGTGCAGAAAATGAGAAAAAATTAGTAGATCTCATTAATGTCTCTACTGCTCCCCAAGCAGAAAAAGCTTCACTTTGTAATGCAACACTGGTAATTAGGCTGAGTTTCAGAGCCTCAGCTGAAAAAATGCCCAGGGAATCAAATGTTACTTTTCATTGTTTAAGTGAATGAGAAAATGTTTCTAAATATTTCCAGCTCCCAGCTACTTTCTATTTGTATATGAACACAAAAGGTGCCTTATGCATTGATAGATTGAAGGTGAGCAGCTGAAGGAATTTACTAAAACGATCCCTAGTTGTGACTTTTTTCCCGGCACGTACCTGCTAGTTTCCTACTTCATTCATGTCCTACATGCCAGTTTAAAGTGTATCTGTAAGGCAACACAAGTGCCTCTTCTGTGCTGCATATTTTTGTTCTATAGCACTGTACATGCAACTAATTCCACTTACAATCTTCAGTAAACAACAATAGTAAATTTACAGATCTAGATCACGCTGTTTCTGGAGATGGCTCTTGGCAATAAGATAGGACTATAGTAGTCAAGGAAGGAAAGATTTATGATTTCTACTAAACCGGCATGGACCATTGACTATCAGAAGCAAATTATGGTAACAAAAATTTCTTCCAAGGCATTTCCTCCCAGTATTGTTAAATTTAAGAAAAAGAAAATCGGTTGGTGAGCCCGTCTATTGAAGTAAATCCGTTATTCAGCAATGGCTAGCTTGTGATCCAAAGGACTTGTCTTTACAGTGTGTTCAAAAATCTATTAAAAACACTACATCCCAACAATGGAGAGTTTATTGTATAAAATATAAAGTTGTGCAAATACTCAATTGTAAATATATTTTCAGTTTCATTTATTTATTTTTGTTTATATGTTATCAGTGAATAAGCCATGAAACTTAACAATATAATTGCTGAATAGTTGCTAAGACTAATTCTTAGAAAACATGGATATACAGGAAAGTCCATTAAGAGCACCTTAGAGTTAACAGTGCTTGAAATTTAAACTGTCATAGTTAATTTTGCACATGCCATATGGTCTTGTTACAATGCTTTGCATAAATCTTAGAAAAAGTTGCAAATGCCAATTTAAAAGCCAAAAAAAATTCTCATTAATATTTTCTTCTCATTTGCTTGTATGACTTTCTTTGTAAGCACTCCTGACTATATACTAGTTTTGTGATTGTAGGATGATCATTCTATTTCATCAGCAACTTGGACAAGGGGGTGAAAAGCACCTTGTTCAAATTCGCAGATGACACTAAGATGTAGGGAGAGGTGGGCATACTAGAAGGGAGGGACAGGCTGCAATTGGATCTGGACAGGTTACAGGGGTGGGCAGATGAGACTAGGATGGGATTCAATACTGACAAGTGCAGAGTACTGCACCTAGGGAGAAAGAACCAGCAGCATACCTACAGGCTGGGGAACTCCCTTCTTGTCAGTGCAGAGGCAGAAAAGCATTTTAGAGTCATTATAGACTCCAAGATGAACATGGGCCGCCAATGTGGGGATGCAGTCAGGAAGGATAACCACATTTTGTCATGCATCCACAGATGCATCACAAGCAGGTCCAAGGAGGTGATCCTCCACTTCTATATGACATTGGTCAGGCCACAGTTGGAGTACTGCGTCCAGTTCTGGCACTGCACTTCAGGAGGGATATGTACAACATCGAGAGGGTTTGGAGGAGGGCCACTCGCATGATCGGGGGCAGCAGAGCAGGCCCTACAAGGAGAGGCTACAAGACCTGAACCTGTTCAGCCTCCACAAGAGACGACTGAGAGGGGATCTGGTGGCCGTCTACAAACTGGCCAAGGGAGACCAGCAGGCAATGGGAGAGTCCCTGTTCCCCCAAGCACTACTGGGAGTAACAAGGAATAATGGCCGTAAGTTGTTGGAGAGTAGGTTTAGATTAGACATCTGTAAGAACTACTTCACAGTCAGGGCGGCTAGGATCTGGAACCAACTTCCAAGGGAAGTGGTGCTTGCTCCTACCCTGGGGGTCTTTAAAAGAAGGCTATATAGACACCTTGCCAGGGTCGTTTGATCCCAGTACTCTTTCCTGCCCATGGCAGGGGGTCGGACTTGATGATCTGCTCAGGTCCCTTCTGACCCTACCTACTATGAAACTATGAAACACCCTCTGCTACTGTACTCTCTGCTGCTGCCTGCTTTGGCAGACACCAATCTGATTTACTAACCCTCACAGAATATTGCCAGGTTCATCTGTTTTCTCTCTTTCTTGAGGGTTTCAAAAAGGTCAACAATCCACCCTAGTTTAACAACCCATATGGCTAGCATGCTAACTTCAAAAAAGCATGCAAATTTTAACAACTAATTGCATATGGGCTTCACATTCAGTCCCCTTTGACTCCCTATCTCAAAAGATAAGGTAACCATTTATGCTAGGGGCAGCCTTCAGCACAATTCAAGAGTAGAACTTGAACTTATGGAGTTATATCAAGATATATTCAGTGCTCTGCTCTATATCCCTTTCTTAAGGGTGTGTACTGAGGGAAACAGTCTAACTGGTTAACCTGGACTATTGTTTTGCTGGTTAATTTATAGTGAGGTTATGGGCAAGTAAACAGATTCTGGAAAATGGATTCATTCTTAAGTTTTTAAAACAACTGAGCAAACTTCCCATATATCTTTTGCAATTAAATGTACAGAGAGAAGGAGTGACGGGGTGCCACAAGAACTTGATACTTAAACCATGTGAAAAATATGCATCTTTATAGCACTTTCTGTTGTTCTTCAACTGCACAGGTCATTTCATTCTGTTTAGTTGTTTGCATCAGGAACATAAACACTAGATGCTGGGGCATGCTTGAATTAGAACTTGTAATTTTTCCTGTTGAAAACTGTGATTGTGTCTGTGACATTTATGAATTGCAGTAAGCACTGTAAATTTACCCTAAATGCAAATTTATTCTAAGGGCTTGTGCCTACTGTTCCTGGAAAACATTTCAGAATATTCACAGTTAACAGAATACCTGTATCTGTCACATATCTATTATAGCCAGGGGAAAAACACTCTTTTATAGAGATGTGTAGAAATGATTTAGTAATCATTTGAGTTCCTTGGAACATGAGGGTGCCCACTTGTAGATAAATAAGCCTATTTCCACCCAGTACCAGATCCATGTTTCAGTCATCTACTCTGATCTTAATCATTTCACAAGTACCAGCAGGCATTATTTATATTTGGATTGAATCTAGCGATGAGTAAGCGCCTTGTGCACACCTGCTCAGCATACCCATAATACAATGTTGCAGTTCTCAAGAGTATTCTCTCTTTGGAGGCATTATTTCTGGCCATAAAGCTGAAACAAACAGTAAGGCCTCAATGAAGCAGTATCTCAAGCAATGTGGTCCTTGGCTATACGTAGATACATGCCATACATTCAGTTTTGTTGCAGGAGCATTTCTCAAGGAGACTGTCAGTGACGGCTCTGCTTGGATCTTCTTCATCAAGCCTATTATTAACACACATATAAATGAGAGCCAAATAATCTGCTGCTACTGACTTCAGTGGAGGTATGCTGGGAATGATTTCTACACTTAACTGAACCCACAATATAAGACCATAGGAGACTATAGATATAATAAGAGCTAACCTCTTGCTCCTCTTGTATCTAGCATGTGCTCAGATTTCAAACCACTGGCAACAGCTGTAATGCAATTCCAGGAACAGCAATTACAATAAACAAAGCTTAGCCTTTGAGGATAGGCAAAAACACAGATATCTAAATGCTCAGTACTCACTGCACACAAATGCTAATGGGCAAGCCCAAGTTGGAACTAAATACCTCCAATTTCTCTGGATTCTCATATCTTAGCTTCAAACATTGGTCCCTATTTATAATAAATAAAGAGAAGAAAAGTAAACCACTTAGAATACATGTTGATTGTAGAAGAAATTTGCAAAAGCATCTGAGTGAGTCAGACATCCAATTCCCAATGAAAGTTAAAGGGAGTCATGTCGTTCAGGTGCTTTTGAAAAGCTTACCTTAGATTCCTTTAATGATAGTATTCAGAGAAGCCTGCCGTTCAAAACTCCTGCATCTCATTCAACTTCTCCATTATGTATGATATACAATTGCATTTGTTACTGGTTTAACTGGTTAATATATGTCACTAATGATTTATCAGCTAAGTCTCAGGGTTTGGGAAAACCACATTTAAAAATATGAACTGGGGGGAAAAAAAAGGAAAAAAAGCTTTCAAATGCTTTAACCTTTATTTATTTATGACACTAAACTGTCCAAGGCTGCTAATCCCCATTATAAAGAAACAATGTCTTGCATTTATTGACAGGGAGATTATTGCTCCTAGTGTTTCTTATTATCCTCCATATCACAAATGAGTAAATCACACTGTCAGGCAAACCAAGGTTAAATGAAGAAGATGCATTTTAACAAGATTCTATAAAAATTAAAAAGAAAAACCCTCCATCTATGGAAAAGAGTTGTTAATTCATTGAATTTTGTGGATTCCATGAAATGATAAGCTCTGCAGCTCAGGCATCTCTGAAATTAAATTAGGTTTCAGAAATGAATATTTCATCTTTAAGATACTGTTGCTTGGAGACCTAGGAAAGGAAGGGTGATTTAACACAAAGACATGATAGTTGCAAGGGGCATTGTTTTCCACACCAAGAGGCTCTGGAACATACCACAAAATGCCCAGGACAAATGCTGTTCTGAATGTAAAAGAACGTTTACTGTACACATTTATTCAGAATGCCTTCAATTTAACTTATTGGATTCAAGCTCAAACAGCTGATTCTAAGATGAAATAAAAACATATTAAAGGAGGCAATGGATGATTAATTACAGTATTGAAGTCAAACTTCTATTACAACAACTTCTGTAACAAAATCTCTCCAGGTACAGAATGTCATAACCCTTCCCATTCCTTCCCTTTATTTTGCAACTGATTTGTCTGCTCTGCCTTCTTGCCAGATCTCATATTAAAATGTCCTGACATTACAGTATGTTTGGTTTACATAGATTAACATCTTTCATTCTCCTCCCCAACCCAAACCCACCCCACTGTAATGAAAGCATTACAGTTAAAATTCAAGATTTTAAGTATGTCCATACTAAGCTAAAATCTTTCTGTGAACGAGATAAAAATACCTAGAAGGATCAGATATTATTGGCATCATCCCATACTCTGGGAAATAAATGTGCATGGAATACCCAGGCTTTGTCACCAGCATTAAACTTGAGTCTTCCAGCTAGTGACCCTTACAATTCAGCTGCAATTTTGTTTCTGGTTTGCAGACTACAATAGCTCATTTTATATAGAGCTAGGCACATAAGAGACAGTTACTTCCCTGTGAATAATTTGCACTCAGTGTATAATGTTGAGGGTAACCACCTTTTCAAAAAAAATGAGAGGAAAAAAAAAGAAAACCTAAAAGAATTACAGTTTTTTGCTGTACATTTGAACGTTATACGAGAGGTTGATAAGCTATTTATTCGCAAAGTGAATGTCATCTTATTGACTGGACAATCAATCTTAGCCATCTAACTACATCATTTAAAAAAAGAAATTGAAAAGAGGAATAGGAAAGGATAGGCAAGCACTTTTAAATTTAGAGTAGTGTACTTCAGAAATCTTATGGAGATAGAAGTGAATGTCTGCACTAATGGAGAATATGTTGTTTCCATATTGCAAATGCAGTAAACTGATCACATAAAATAAAGCAGTTTCTGAGAATAAATTATAAATAGTCATTTTTCCTAGCAGAAGAGAATTTAATTTTTGCAAAATAAGAATTAAAGCTAAAGAAAATTCAGAGCCCATGATCATTATATTTCACTGCACCTTTTGAGGTTTCAAAATTTGAGAACATTACAAGAAAAAAACAACACCATTCAGAAATGGGATTTTTTTTATAGAAATGTTACATGAGTTCTGGACTCTTCCCTTTTCCTTCAGAAGTGCAAGGTCTACCAGATGTTCCTTCAATTTAGAGCAAGAGTTCATCTCAGATTGCTGTGAAACTGGTCAATCTCCCAACAACCAGGTTTTATTCTCCCAAAATATTTCCTATAGCCCAAAAATGCAAAGATAGAAAAAAAAAGAGAACAATTCATGATCTACGAAGATGTGATTTCTAGAAAAGAAGCTATATTTTTTAAAAGATTGAAGGACCAGATTCTGACACCTTTACTCACACTGGGTACATCTCCATGAGTGCTTTATTGTGCAGTTGACTAATTGTTCTGTAGTAAAGCATCACAGTCTACAAGTGTGCCTGTGATTATGTATTGGGGACAGTACTATCCTATGGCGGAGTAACTTACTCCACTGAAATGCACGTGTAGATGGTGACAGGGGCTGTCTGGGGCACAAGGGTGTTAAAGTGTAGGACACCACCACCCCGGGCTGTTCCACTCCAGCTCAAACTGCTGTGGTCCCAGCAGTAAACGCTGCACTCAGGAACAGCTGACTCCTGTGCAAACTGTGCCAGAGTTTATCACATTGCCTAATGGCACATGTAGATGCACCGATTGAATATTTCCTTATTCCACAGGTTGTCCCACTGAAGCCAAGTGGACTCATGTAGTGAGATACCACTCTTTGGTATTTGCACGGGGGGTATTAAATTGGCCTTTATCCCACATGGGCATTATCCCTGAAATCCCTATATCCTTATAGAATCATTAAGAATATACCTGATGTAAAACCTTTCAAACCCCTAAAGGGCCAATTCAAAACCATAGCAGCACCTGCTGCCACCACCTCACCACACAAATTTCCTGCTTTCTTATCCTATTCAAGTGGTATATTACCCCCAACAGGTGTTAAATTAGTTATTTTGTATATCTGCACTCCCTGGGAGATACTTAAAACTGCTGCCTTAAAATAAGTGCCACCCTCCACATCTGCTTTGAACACTCCAAACCAGAACTGAGCCAGTAGAGACACTCAGTGAATGCCCTGGCACCTGCTGTCAAGATATCTGTCTCTGGGTGCCAAGGGGCAGTACAGAGTACCTCCAAAGCATTGCTCCTCCACACCACTACTGTGTTTGGAGCATGTGGAGCAAGAAAAGGTGGGCAGAGCTTGTTTTTCCAACATCAAAAGCAGCAAAGATCTAGTGTTGTTGTGCCCTTTATTGTGTCTTGACTGTTTCAAGCAAGGTGGTATTGGGAGTGAAAGGCAGGAGAGAGGAGGAGGGGTTTGCACATGTTCTTCAGCAACACAGCTGAAGTTGCCAATTTTTAGTTTAGCTCAGAAGCAACACTGTTGATAAGATACCATAGACTCAGTCTGTTCTAAAGTTGTAATCTTAGACCATAAACTCCTGCAATATGTCAACACAAGCAACTGAGAGCTGCAACTCTAGCAGGTAAAACAGAAACTGTATTAAAACCAGCTGTTGCATGCAGCTCAGATGAGATCTGTCAGTGTTTCATTCACATTCTTTTCTTTTGCTGCAAACTGATAGGCCACCCTAGGCAAACTGACCTCACATAGTGTTACCCAGCCTCCAATATAAAAAAAGCTATCAAATCAAATTAAGTCACTTACACTTCCATAAACTTCAAATTTCATGAACAATTGTTAAATAAAAATGCGTGTTGGTACACAAATATTTTTTTTTTAAAACCTGTGGTAATTCTTGTTAGTTCTCACTCCTTTTTTCCTCTAGATATAATATATTTCATTAATCATGATAGGATTTTAATATAAATAATAACCTAGGCAAGAAAGTCCATTATTGGGGCTCCTAATATTCATCTTTCTTTGCCATGAACCAGTGAAGCCACTAAAAATGACTGTAAGTAGTCAGTATTCTGCCTTACTGCAATATAACCCTAGGGGATGTTCAGTAGCATAATGGCTTGCAACTCTTCTGTCTGATATGTCTTTATAATTGGAGATTTGACAGTGTAACTATTTCACAGCACATTTTTACTACCACACTATGCTTACTTGTAGCAGTGTGTGAATGACGTATTGTACATCTTATTATACCCATAGTAACTTCATCTCATAGAAACAAGCTGTAACTACTGTGCTAGATGAGAAAATAATTTAGGAATTTATGCACTCATTTACACAGTCCAAGGTATTTTACTAAGAGCCAGTTTGAAATGTACATTCACAAATTCAGAACCCAGCAGCATAGTCTCATAGGATCTGTTCATGCTGCAATAGAAACTAACAACAAAACTCTCAATGACTTAAATGGAACATGATCAGACTCATATAAGTTCTAAGTTGGTTACAAGTTATACAAATGCATACGCAATGGTTTGCAGTATACATGGAGTGGTTTATGTAAAAATATAGGGCCCAGTTCCACCTACATCTATCAAAAAGTTCATGCACAGAACAAAAGGTAACATTGAACTTATCCTATAAACTCCCTGAAATGCAACAATGGACATAAGAAACATAAGAGTTGCATCATAAGAATGTTGTTTTCTCATAATAAAACAATTGTCAACTGCTCTCCATTATTCCAGCTCTCACTTACCATTCATGATGAAGGCAACTATAACAACAGGACCATGCTGGATCAGACCAGTGATCCTTCTAGATGAACATCCTGTCTCCAAGGGTAGCTGCAACAGGTGTTTCAGATAAAAATGAGAAGCCAAGTAGTTATGGAATATCTTGCCTACAGTTAAATATATCTATATATACACACATTTGTTTTTTTAAAACTTTGATACACCTGATGAAAAACTTTTGGGCAAGTTTTCTGTTATTGTTGAAGACTGGCAATTTGTCCAGACAATGAATTTGCATGAACTTCAGTTTTACCATGGTATTTCCTTGGTTCCAGGATGAAATTTCTGGTTAGAAATAATTCCACCACAAAACAACAAGAGCTTGGTAGTATAGGCATTTACCTGAGAAAACCCATGTTCAAGCCACTAAATAAGACCAAGTATTTCAAACTGGACCTATCCTATCTGAGTGCTCTAATAACCACACTACTAGTTATGCTGTGGTGGGGAACTTGGTCACCCTCTATAGTTTAGATGAGAAATTTCATACTGAACCCAAGAAACCTTTACTGATGAAAGCTATGTCAAAATCTCCAGTGCAATTGTGTTCACCCAGTTCTGAGCAGAGACTTGATGCATTTCCCACAGTGCAGGTTAATGACAGAATCACAGGAGTAGTCTCTTTTTCTGGTATGTTAATTAGGGGTATCACAGGGTACTGAAAAGATTTTTTTTTAAATACCCTGGTCTATGGGCAGTCTGCCCAGCTCTCACCCACCACATTTGATGTAAGTTATATACAGAGTGAAGGAGGCTGCCCTGGTCTTATTATCATGATCACCCAGATTGTGGTCTTGGCCTTCTGGGCCAATTGCATGGCTCCATACCTTCCCTACACCATGCCCCATACCTTGGGGACAACATCCTTCAGATGGTTCAACCAATTGCTGGTACAGCCCCTCACTGGGTCTTCCAACCCCTTGGTCTCTCTCAACCACAGTCTGGGCCTCAGACTCCTTGGTCTCTTTGCATAGCCCCTTCCTAGGCTGCCAGACCCCTCAGTCTCCCCCACAGCCCAACTCAAGTTGCCAAAGCCCTTGGTTTTCTAGCCCCTCTCAGGGCTCTCAGTCTCATACAACCAGTCACTGGGCTACCAGGCCCCTCTCTGGGCTGTCAGCCTCTCTTAATCCCTGACTTGGACACTTTTAGTTCTCCAGGCCCCTTGCTGGGCCTCACTAACCCAGGCCATCAGACCCATCTGATCCTGCTCTCTATTCTCTGGCCCTTCACTGGGCTGCTGGACCCATGTGGTCCTGATCTTCCCTGGCCCCTCGCTGGGCCACTGAACCAATGTGGTCTTCTTTGCCAAGTGCTTTTCTGTTGGCAAGTGCTTCTCTAGCTTTCACCCTCCACCAGGTAACCCACAAGGCAGTGGAAGCTGAGGCTTTTCAGTGCCCCATTCTCACCTTTCCCTGGAAGGCCCATTCATGGCATTTCATGGAGGCTGCCCCACCACACTAACCATCCCCAGTGGGTGAAGTTTTAGGTCTTACCCAGAACAAGTCCTCAAGCTTACCTTATCATACTTGTACCTCTCAGGGCTCCCCCTTAGATGTTCAACACTCTTCTGGGGCTGCTAACCACCAAGTCCCCCTGGCCCTATCTCCCACCTGAGTCCTTGATCACTGGCTGCCGGCTCACTTTTGGACCACTTTCCTAGATGCCTCCTCATCAGAAGGCCTAGCAGCAGCCATTGTCATGCCAGACGACACAAGCACCTTTGGCCTTTCCTAAGCTCTGGACCCCCCTCAGGCCAGTGAAGAAGTCCAGGCTCTCCCAGCTCTGGCAATCTCTAATGTGGTCTGTTTCACCCATTGGCCTCACCTGGGGCCTGGACCCACAAAGGCCAGGTAAGAGTCTCACAGTCAGTCCTCTGTCATCCCCCTTTCTTCCATGGGTCTATCCTCTCAGGCCCCTCCATAGATCACTCTCTCTCTCTGGGATCACCTGCAGCCCAGAGAAAGAGTGATCTATGGTCTTCTCTAATGCAGCCCCTTCCTTCTCTGGACCCCTCAATAAGTCCCTGTGCTCTTCTCCACTCACTGGGTTCACCCAGACCAGCCCTGCTCTCAGGGCTGTTTAAGCCTAGCCTTCCTCCAATCAGGTGACTCCCTTGATCAGGCTTAGCCTCACCTGCCAGCCCCCTGGGTCAGTTGACTCTGCAGTTAGCCCTGATCCCCCATGTCAGTGGCTCAGCAGGCTGCCTGACTGCTCAAAGTGGCAGGCACATCAAGTGCTCTGCCACAGCAGGGATTTTTTTTAATGAAAACCTTCAGAACATCTTGACTTCATTTTGTGTTGAAGAGGAACCAAATGAAATTTTACAAAGAACAAAATTCACATTTTTCAAAAAGCCACAAATATAACTATGGATATGCTCAGATACATATTAGGAAGGGAGGAAATGAGGAAAGAATGTTTGAAATTTCAAAAGAAAAATAGGAACTGGAAATATTGCTCATTGTTAATAACCTGCCAAAATAAATCCAGTTTAAAAATGCATATTAACACTTGAGTTCTCAGTGGGAACAGATATCCATCACAAACAATTTAGCTTCAATATTAAAATGTAAAGCATTATAAAGCAGCTAATTAGTAGCTAAATAGAGTTCATCTACTTTGGATCATAGGGATTATAGCTTTACAGTGTCTGGAAAGTCCTCTTTCTAAGGGATGTTAAGGGTCTTTGTTGCTGAGAAGTAGCCTCATTTTGGGAAGAAAATAGATTTAGGGGGGTTTTTTTAAGCAACTGAATTGACAAGAGTCTTCATGGGTTTTTCATATAGGAATTGTAAGTTCTGCTCAGCAGTTTATTATGCTGCTATATAAAATAATATAATTGTGTAGAATTACCATGTATGCCCACTCAGGAACTCCAATAAAGCAGGAGAATAGATTCACTCTTTATTTTTATTATTTCCTGTTCATGTTATTCTTCAACATACCTTTACAATATGACCTCCCACCATACTTTGCACTGATCCAAAAAGTCACTAAAAGCAAAAAAGAATCTCACTTTCCCTTTCCTTCAAAACACCCAGAAAAGTTTCTCTTATCTTTACTGCTACTTTAAATTATATAAAATGCTTTGTTTTGTTTTTACTGACCGATTTTCATGCCTGTGATGTTTATCTGACAGCAATCCCTCGTATCTGTGAAATACAACTAAGATGTATGGACAAAAAAACATTAAGCATCAGATCAAGATTAAACATCTGTGTTATTCATAGAATCATAGAAATTAAGGCTTGCAAGGGATTCCAAAAGATCATTGAGTCCACTCCCACTGCTCTGGGCAGGAATACTGCTGAGATCAAATCTCCACCCTGCCCCCCTCCCTGGGCAAGGTGCCTGTCCAGTCTCCTCTTGATGACTTCCAAGGTTGGGGACTGCACCACCTCCTTGGGAAGTCTATTCCGGAGTCTGGTCACCCTTACCATAAAGAAGTTCTTCCTTACAACAATCTGAAACCACCATCTAACAGTTTATGGCCATTGCTCCTTGTCCTCCCCTGGGATGCCCTAGTGAAGTCTTTCTCCCAGCTCTTGATATTCACTTATATACTTACAGGCAGCCAAGTCCCCTCAGTCTTCTCTTCCTAAGATCCCTTAGTCTTTTCCCACAAGGTTTGTGCTCCAGGCTTTTAATCTTTCTTGTGGCCCTTCTTTGGGCTCTTTCAAGATTCCCCACATCTTTTTTGAAGCGCAGCACCCAGAACTGGACACAGTACTCCAGCTGTGGTCTCACCAGCACTGAGTAGAGAGGACGAATCACTTCCTTAGCCCTGCTCACAACACATCAGCTAATGCATCCCAGTATGCAACTACCTCTGTTGAATATAGCATCAGACTGGTAGATCATGTTAATCCTGTTGATCAACCATAAGCAGCACTCTATCAGGCCAAATTATATTTTAAGAATTTTCCTATCTTGATACATACTATATTTAAGCATTTTCACCTGAGGTTATAGGGCCAACTCTTTGCTGCTTTTTACATGCAAAAGAGCAAACAGATTAAAATAGAATTTAAGGACTGTTTTGGTCTAACCTTGCCTCTACAGAACATAGAGAACCAGCTAAAAACTGGCTCTTTCAAATATGCAGTCTTTGCTGTAGTGAAACAGTTGGCCAGATGAAAAACCTGTGTAATGTGAGTGTACTGTAACATGTGCAACAGCAGGAGGAACCCAGGGGCAGTCTTCAGAGCTGTTCTTACTGGACACATCTACACATGCTCCCAACTGTACAGTTGTAAATACACAGTCATTTAGTACTTGCTTTAACATGTATTAAATGACTGTACAGCAACTGCCATTACTGCGCAGTCCCAGTGGCACCTAGGTAATTTCTGACCCTACCGCGCATTAGCATCAGCATCACAGTTCATGCCTGCTGACACTATATTGCCGTAATTCATTGCTATGATGAAGCAGAGTCTCGTATAGACACACCACTGTTAATTTGGACTGCAACTCACAGAAACCCGCAGGGGCTGAGGGGCAAAGGGAAAAGGGAGAGGAAGACTGAGGTTGGAGCAAGGAGAAGAGAAAGCAGCCTGCACATGGAACCTGGTCAGCCCTACACAGATGAGTGTACAGTGGAGCCAGAGATCTCACTGGCTTAGACTGCCAGGACCATGAACTGAAGGAGCTGGACTCAGACTTGGGGGCAGCTGCAGGCTGCTGTCTGATTCCTCTAGGGACTAAAGGCTTGTCTGGAAACACCTCTGAAGGTTTGGAGGGAAGGGTGGAAATTAAGGTGCTGGGTGTATGTTACCAGTGTTGATATTTTGTTACCTTTTACCTTTTCCCTCCCTTTGGTCCATTGGCTTGTGACTCCAACCCCTATGATTTTCTATATAAACATGGGTATACCACTTTGATTCTTGTACCAGTTTCTGGGGCTGCAAATTTGGCACACCTGTTATGTACTTCCAATATGGCAGGGTCAGGGTCATGTACCACATTTTCTGAAAAAAGCTTCAAAGTTATATACACCTCTATAGATAATCATGTTCGAATTAAATTGACTATTTTCAGTCATTACTTCCCCTCCCATCCTCTCTCTATCTCCAGAAAAAGGATACTCTAACTTTGGTGGTAGGGGACACACTTTAACTGCCTCTTCTTGTATGTTCAAGAAATGTTTTTCAGACTTATATTTCAGTAAATCCTTAGAGACCAAAGTGAATTCATAGGAACACCTAATGTAACATAATGCAGCATGACTGGTGAAATATGGCATACTGCAATACAGCCCACTATCTAGCTTTCTGAAAACTGCTCTAAAATGAATCACTTTGTTCAGAAAGTTAAAGCAACAAACACACTTTATGAAAGCAAAACTAGGTTGTTCTTATCTAATTTTCTCAACTACTTCAGGTTTGCATACACTAGGAGTGCCAAACACATGGTCCACACAGCCATGTAATCTGGCCTGAAAATTTGAGGGGCATATTGGGGGTGTGACATGCCACCAAAATCCAGCATACAGAGCACCATTGGGAACATATGTTGATGAAGGAGGCAAGTGACAGCTGCAGTAACCCCTGCAGCTAGGACCTGCTACTGGAAGTGGGTCTAGATGCAGCCCATGAGAATCCCCACCATCCTAATTCAGCCTAGTGGTTCAAACCAGTTTGATTCCCCTGGTCTATACTATATAACCACTGCTACTGTAGATATGGAAGAAATCCCATGTAGTGGTGATGTAGCATATGTTAACACAGGGACTTTTCCCATCATTGCCCCACCACACCCCAGAAATACATAAACTAAGCCAATAAAGGAGTGCTGTTGTCACTATAGCTGTGCCAACACCCAGGGTTTTGCTCACACGCAGCTGGGAAGTACTATTTCTTCAAATTCCTAGCTAACATAATTTGGCTAGCAAAATGATAGTGTAAAGTAGGCTTTAGCAAATTAGATTAAATAGGTACCAGTATCTGGTAATGGTGGGTTCACAGAACTCTCACATTTAGGGCTCAAAAATAATTTGCATGTGGTACAAAATGTCCTGTTAATATTGATGGCAGCTTCCTATATAGCATTTCTTAGCACTCTATGATGTGCACTTTAAGGTGCGTAAGAATGACAGAGGCCTAGTTTTCAATATTTGGACTGAGATTATGCCAAACATCCTCACATTTGGGGAGCATTTGGGTTGTGAGTTCATTCTGAAAGGGAGGAAAGATGCTCACAATGGAAAAAAATAACACAGTTTGCTTATTATCTTAACACCAGTACCCACTTAGAATATTAAAAACTGAACACGTGAAAAAATGTCCATTTCAGATTCTATGCCCTTTGTGTATTCATTCATATCTCACACTTTGGAAAACGACAATCAATTAAATATTTTTCCCTTATATGTAGCCAGTTGTACATTCAGATTCATGGTTATAAAACATGTGGGTTGCAAACTACATAGAAATGTTTCTATGGGTGCCTCAAGCTGCTGTAATTGCAGCACATCTGAGCAGATTCAACTGAGTCTCCTGGAACATGGTAATTACTGTGCTCCAGCAGCCTCCTGCATCTCGTGTATCAGAGTCCCTATGCTTCGAAATGGCAGCAGGGGCACTTGAACTGAAGCTCACATTTGAAGTGCAGGGATGCAGATACATGAGATGTTGCAGCACGTTAATTAAAGCAGCTATCACCTCCACCCTCCCCCACCCCCAGAGCACATGTAACAGCACCCTATATTTCTACACAGGTTTAATGAGAGTATGTTTTGTTTTTTTAAATATCATGGAAATATTCTATTGATGTTATGGTTTTGTAAAAAACTTTTTAAAATTCTAAATTAGTGGACAAAATCAATGTGACAAAGTCCCTTCAAAGACAGTATTGTGTTTTTCCCAGTTGCAATACAGAATAATCCATGTTTAAATCTCACTCTTTACCTTTAAGGGCTATGTTTTCTATATACGGGTATGTTATGAGTTTAGTCCAACTCCCACTGAAATAAGTATAGGCTTGGACTAGTTCCTAGGGAAGACAATGGAAGGCCTTATTTAGGGGAACATAATTTGTATACCAAAAACTAGGAAATGTATGCCCCAATGAACCTGCACCTGCATTTAAAGCAGGCACAGATTTTCACAGGTAATTTTGCCTATCAGAAAAGGGGAATGGAAACTAGGGCTAACTACATTTGGGATCTTAGTGAATGAGAAAACATGCAGGCAATTACAAATCTACATGCATAATTCTAGACATAGTAAACACATGACTATGCAGTTATTAAGGCTGATTTATGATGCTTAATTTGGAGTTTAAAAAGCAGAGGACACCTTGTGACACTAGGAAAAAAATTGCTATGCAGCTGAAGAGAAGATTTAAAGGGATTTACCCATCTAACAGGATTTGCCTTAGATCTAACAGAGGAATGGGTTTTTCATAGATACTGAGTTGACAAACAAACTTTATTTAATCTCTTTGAGAAACATATATGGGACTGAAGCAGTGATGTCTGAAGCCTACTCCTGAACCATCCAAGATATTTTGTAATACAAATCTGACTGGTCTAGATACACTAAGTCCCTCATCCCTTTCTGTCTGTTTTTTCTCCTCACAGTCCTGTCCAGAGTGTGCAGAGCTCATCAGTATCCTGGTGTTACTACGCTGCATCTAGACTGGTTTTTATATTCAAGCTTTGCATTTCTTTCAACTGACTTCAGTGATCTTTGGATCAGGCTCCAAGTATAAATCCTGAAAAAAATATAAACTTCCAACTCAGCTTGGTATCTAGGCACATTTTTCTAATATACTCCAAATGAATAGAATGGGAACACTTACTTTCAGCACTTTGCATGTGTTTAAACTTACGTACATTATACCTTGCTGAATCAGGAATAAAAATTGGCATCTGTTTCTTCTGGCACTATTCAAGTGCCAGATAGGATATTTATTTTGCTGCCAATCACAATGGGGGCAGGAGCCAGGAAAGGGTGGGTGAGTGGGTTGGGGGTATATTTCCAATGTTTCCAGCCTTCAAGATAAACCTCTCGACTTTGCTTTGACATTAATTTGTGATAAATGCCTCAGGTTTACCTTGGCATTTAACAAAGCAGCAGGAGACCATTATCCTGTGACAACATTCTATTCCACTGATACTATCTCTTAATTGGAGAAAATTTCTCTTCATCTGAAAATGTTTGGCAAGGTTCCCCATAAAAACTATGGTGTATCTAAGTTGTAAGCTTTAATAAGATAGGGAATAAAATACCCAGAGCAGATGTAAATCAAATCTTTTCCATCAAGTTGCAGAAAACAAGCCCATTGTTGCAGACATCACTGTGTGAACCCCAGCTTTTAATTACTTATACATACCACTTACATTATAGGATACTCAGAAGGATGGTGAGTGGTATACATAATACAAAACAAAAACAAATAAAAAACAAGCAAATGAAAGATAAAGTAGTTATGGACAGAAAGGTAAAAAAAAGCATCATAATTGGTACTGCAAAAAGGTAGAAAAAGAAACAAGGAATAAAACTTGTAACAATAAGAATAGAAGATAGGTTTGGATCACAAGAGATTTGTACTGTGGTTCTCAGTCTCAATCTATCTAGTCCCCAACCTGCTAAGAATTTAAGCATGCACTTAACTTTAAAATTCTTAAACAGCCCCAGAGACGTCAAAGGTCTTTCCTTATATGCTTAAGACATTTGCTGGACCCAGGACCTTGCTGCCATCTGAACTTCTGAAATTCAAAAACTCTGGAGATTATCAGGCTTGACTGAAGTTTACCCAAATAATCTTGGTTTCTTTTGGCTTGGAAATCAGGCCATAAATCTCTAAAGTTAGACTTCCTCATGAGTAAGCAGTCTACTTAAATCACAGGGGTACTTACTGTGGCAGGCCAGTAGGGGGCACACCTGTGCTGAGCCACCCGCCTCACTGTGCCCAACCAAAAAACGAGCTTCGAGTGCCTCCCCTGGCATGCCTACATCTGGGCAACCCTCTTCCTAGAGCACACCCACCAGCCTGGGGTAATCGCAGCCACCACCCAGGGTCTGGTCTTTGTCTGGGTTCTGTGTCCCCTGGGGTACACAAGCCTTGTAGACCTTCTTAACCAACCATGAGATCGTGGGGTGATTCTGAAGCACACAAAGTAGCCTCCCTTAGTCAGCCAAGCAAAGAGAGCAAAAAGGCTTGCCCAATCCCTCTTAAACATTTACTGCAAGGCTTGCTATGATAGATAGCTTTATTGAGTGGAGAGAAAGGGCATAGAAATAGAATAGAAGACAAAAGGAACCTTGAAGGAAAACAGCTTTGAGCAAAACAGAATAA
>NW_017728998.1:34603119-34604603 GCF_001723915.1 Gavialis gangeticus
CTTGCCCAATCCCTCTTAAACATTTACTGCAAGGCTTGCTATGATAGATAGCTTTATTGAGTGGAGAGAAAGGGCATAGAAATAGAATAGAAGACAAAAGGAACCTTGAAGGAAAACAGCTTTGAGCAAAACAGAATAAGAGGCTCATTGGCCTTTTTAGCATGCATCTAGAACACTTAGGTCAAAGTTACTGGGTACAGTTCAGATACTTTACACACAACAACATCCAAAGAATTCTGAAGTTACACAGCTTCAGCCTGATTCAGTTACCAGAAGATGCCTGTCTCCAACCCTCTCCCAAGATGGAAGGACACTATTTATAACCTTTCTGACCTCACCACCTGGACTCAACCAAAATCAGATATTTTCTCAGCATTACTGATGCTGACCAGTGGGTTTGAGTAACATCAGCTTTCACCTTGAGGAAGGAGTGCTGCCTTAGGACCGCCCTCCCAAGCCACAGGCGGGAAGTTTAACAATAGACCTGGCCACAGGGAGAGGAAAATCTCCCCTCCCTAGGGAATATCCTAAGCTACCAGGTCGTTGCCTAGCTACCAGTTGATAGACACATGGGCAGAGAGAGAAAGAAGGGGAAAACAGACAACCCAAAGAGAGAGGAGGCTGAGATGGAGTTCTTATACACTTACCAATTTTCACAGGTTGATAAAATTCCAATTCGGCTGACATTTTACGGTGGCTCCATGCTCCGTGCCAATTGGTGGAAAGGCCAACCAGGTGGGGGGGCAAAGGGGGCAGGCACTATTTTAGAATCATATAAAATTAGGGTTGGAAGGGAGCTTAGGAGGTCATCTAGTCCAACCCCCTTCTCAAAGCAAGACCATCCCCAACTATATCATTCTAGCCAAGGCTTTCTGTAGCCAGGTCTTAAAACCTTCCAAGAACAGAGATTCCACAACGTCTCTGGGTTTCTGAAATCTTGATGGCTGGCTGCCTTTCATGCGGCCCTATCCCTCAACGCTGATTGGTAGAGAGGCCTGGCGGGGAGTAGGCATGAGGGAGCAGCTGCTATCTTGATATCTAGCTGCTTGGTTTGGCCCCATCTCTCAACAATGCTCAGTGGATAAGCCCTAAGACGGGAGGAGGGACAAAGGGGTAGTGGCTATATTTTGTGCTGCCCATTATGCTGCTCTGCCAGCTAGCACCTTCCAGTCCCAGCAGTGAGGACCATTGGCTCCCACTGGAGAGCAAGCTTTTTTTTTTTGGTTAATTTCATGGATTTTATTGACAATCCTGAATTTTGCATTTTCCGCAAGACCCGTGAAACCACAAATTAAGTTCGTCTCTACTCATGAGATTTACAATACACACTTCCAGCTACTCTTTTATTACTTCATAAGAACATGAAACCATAAGGACAGCATGAGTCATCAGGTTCTTTTTCTCTACTATCATAGACAACATCATATAATCACTTTTACAAATTTATCTCATAGTTTCATAGTTTCATAGATTTAGGGTCGGAA
>NW_017728998.1:34605010-34606711 GCF_001723915.1 Gavialis gangeticus
ATTTCGTCCTCTGCCTCCCTGATCCCCCTCAGCCTATGTTTAGGCTCTGGCCAGCCAGGCTCTGGTTTCTGGCAGCACACACTGCTGCCATATGTGCCGCACCACTGTTTTTAGCAATGGGTTTTTTTGACAACAGGATCTCCTGGTGTCATAAAACCCACCAACCCACAAATTAGCAGTGCAGCAAATGAGTGCACATACACTGCAAGTGGTTTGCGGCACCTTAAATGGGTTTGAGGCACTGCAGACTGCACATGCATGCTCATTAGGATGTGCCTTCTCAGGCTTTCCTTTGCTAAACTAAACATGAAAAGCTTTTTAGCATCTACTTGTTCTCCAGTTCCTAATAGTCCTCTGTACACCTATTCCAGTATGAAGTAATTTTTCTTGAACATGAGTCCAAAGCTACATACACTATTACATTTGAGATCTCATCATCCATTTACACAATGGCGTTAATACTTCCATATCTCAACTAAGAAATACTTCACCTGATGCAACTTACAATCCCACTGACCTTTTTCTTTAACTGGTGCCCCACCTTATTGGATCATTGTCAACCTGTGATTGACTGAAAATCACAGGTCTTTCTCCTTTTTGTCATTTCTAGTTTAAAAGAAACTCTCATTAGCTCCCTAGTGTTTGCCCTTACCTTATGTACTATCAAATTTCATCCTATTTCAATTCCTTTATTCCTGAAAATGATTCAGTTTTTCCTGTACAATCTTTTCTGTGTTTATAATGCCTCCCAAATGCGTGCCATCACATTTCATTAACAGTCCAAAGACTGTATTGGAAACACTGTGCCAAAGTCTGTATTGAAATATTAAGTATAATTGGTCCAAAGTCTTCTCTTTGTGTAAGTCCACTAGTAACTAGGTCTGTGAGAACAGGAAAGTTTTCGATTAAGATTTGGAATAGGCTGATTCAGAGGACAGTGTTTTTATTAGGAGATGTGGATCACTCTACCAAATCAATTCAGCTGAATCAGCTTCGGAAGATTCGGCACTTAGTCAAAGAGATTCAGTAATTCAACCATAGACTATAATAGGGAATCACTGAAATACCAATAACTTTGTCATTTTTTGGCAGATTTGGATGAAAATAGAAGGGATGGTAGCCCTTTCTGGGGCATGAAGCCTGCTAAGTTTCAAGGAGATAGATACAGGGGTTTCTGGGAAACTGTGCCTCAAACTGCTGAAAGCAAAACTCATGTCACTTTTGTGTGTTAATGAAAATAGCAGGGATGGTAGCCTGTAACAGGGGCCTTCCTGGTGCCAGTTAGATCTCCACCCACCCACCTCTTTCTGGGCAAGCTGGCCGCCCCTCTTTTGCTCAGGCAGAAACAGCTCACAAAAGGGTCAGAAAGGCTGCAGACAGAGGCTTATATGATGTTTCCACATCCCTCCAGAGCACTGCAATTGGAAGGGGACTCTGGGAAAGATCACAGTCACTGGCCAGCTACAGATGTCAGTCTTTCCCCTCCTGCTCCCCCTCCCTCTTCTCAGTTTCTGTTCCCCTAAAAGACTGCCTTCCAAATCTCCAAATCTTTTTCTGAATCATTTCAGAGGCTTCAGATTGATTCAGAGGGGGGTTTTGTGGTCTCCTGATTCAGTGATTACCTCTGAATTGGGCTGAAACTTCTCCAAATTGAATCCGTGACTGAAGCTGCACACATCTGTAGCAGTAACTCTCTCCAGC
>NW_017728998.1:34606807-34620648 GCF_001723915.1 Gavialis gangeticus
CTTTATAACACAACCTATTAACACAATACAACCTAAAGTTGTTTCTACTTTAACTATCTCCTTATTCATCTTACAGTTCTTGTACTAATCCAGATTTTCTCCTGTTTAACTAATAATTTTTCATGTGATGTTTTATCAACAGGGATCCTGCTTTTCTCTGATTTAAAACAATAACAAAAAAATTCAGTTTTAAAAAGTAACCCCAGATCCACATTTTTCTGTGATTAAAATGAAACACCACTAGATATAGATATAGATATATTAATGGTGCCATTTTAAATACAGAAAAATATGGATCTGGGTTTACTTTTTTTAACCAAAAGTGTGTGTGGGGGGGGCGGTTAAATCAGAGAAAAGCAGGATCCCTGCTTTTCAGATATTTTACTGAAGTCTAGATAAATTAGATCTAACATTTTTCCTTTGTCTAGATAATCACTTATGTTCAAAAATAGCCTGCCTTGCATTACGTTTAGGGAGTACAATTTCATCAGAACTCAGAAGTTAGTTGGGACATACGTCTATGAAATCTCCCTCCAACAAGGAAAATTAAGGAACTTCAAGGTAGAAAATTGGGGATTATTAAGTGCCACTACTCCCTCTGAATTTGTGTTGGATCAATTCCTCAGCACTGGACTGAAAGTATCCCTTAGTTTTTTAAAATTCAGCTCTTTTTTTTCCACCAGGACTTTGGGCCAATTTTCATTTTTCTTAAATCAAATAATTTGGTTAGCTAAAATGCTTTCCTGTTGCAAACACTTCTACTGTAGTCCTGCTGTTCCTTGCTGATGAGGTGTTAAGTATCACTCAAATGTAGCTACTTTTCAGCAGCAGATTAAGCTGTGGAATATGTTCCCAAAACATTCTCCCAGGAAATAAAAGAGAACATGGTGTCACATTCCTCCTATGGAACAATATTTTGCTATAACTTTAAAGCCTTTTAGTTATTTCTACTACATCTACACAGTGCTTATTTTTCTGTTTCCCAAGTCTTGACTCCATTTATATACAGAGAGGTTGAGAAAAATGGGGAAATGTCCATTTTGGGGGGATTCTCTGCCATTTACAAAAACAAGCCTCCTGCCCACTACTCCCAACTGTCAACCAGCACTTTCCAGAGAGAATGATAGGCTAGAAGGGGAGGAGTTCAACAACAGCTATACAACAGCATGTGTTGCAGCTCCCCTGCTATTTCACATGTGAAAGCAGTTACATGCTTGGCCCTATGCACAAAATTAAGTGGATGGGCTAATAGGCTTCTGCCACCCCAACTCATGAGGTACAGCTATAGGGAGGAGGTTAAAAGTGAAAAAGAATATCACTGTGGCTATGGTACAATGGTGCATGGCACTATACAGGAGAATCTGGCACTAGAGTACAAGGGCTTTGACTGGGGTATTTTTAAACAATGTAGCTTCATGTTCTCTGCTTCATTTGAATATGACATTGAATCTACAACACTGATCATTGTCACTGTCTATCTATAGTAGTTCTTACTCAGTGTTTTTATTCCAAGAGAATACAAATAATGACAGGGGTGGATCCAGCAGAGCATGCAGTGGCACAGATATACCCCCCTTTGGAACCAATCTGGGAACAGTAGCAGGGATTTTTTTTAAATTCCCCAAATCAGGTAACAATCCTGTACCTCATTCAACCATGCTCAGCACCCCCTCTCTTGCCCTCAGTCCTCAGCAGCACAAGTACCCCACCACTTGCTGTCCCCACTGATCCCACTGTCCCCTGCCAGCTTAACCTGCTGAGTACAGCAGTTCTGAAGCCCCTCTTCACTGTAAAATGAATTGGCAGAGTTGTGGTTTGAGAGGGCTGTGTGGGGAGGGAGCCACCACTACACCCTGCTTCACAAAATCCTGTATCTCCCCATTGATAATGATCACCTAACTTTAGAGTTGCTCATCTCCCTCCCTCCTCCATCCCATCCCATCCCTGCTGAATGGTGATCCTGCTTACAAACAAGATCATTAAAATCTTACTATAAGTCACTAAAGCTTATCAGAAGGAATTAGACTGAAAAATAGGAAAGTGAGGAGGAATATCATGTTTCTATTTGCTCCTAAATTCAGCTCACACTTCTTCCTCTAGATTGACTATATTTTAAACTATAACATTTAGCAATATCTATGCTACCTTAAAATGTACAATAACGTTACACTTTGAGTGCCATGGCCACGGTGATTTATAATGAATGGATTGTATTCGTAGGCTAGAGTCCGATCACATTTTTCTATTTCAGTTACATTTAACAATCTGGTTTAGTTAATGCTCATATTTCAGCAATGCTGAAAATGAAAAACACACTCCATTTTACAGAATTGCCAAGAATTCATTTTTTTTAATAGCTTGTCTTTAAAATCTCAGGGGGAAAAAATTAAAAATCCCTCTATCCACCAACTTAAAATAACCCTAAACTTGTGACATTACTGATGTTGTAGATTTATACAATCTAAATCCAAACATAATAAATCCATGTAGCTTCTGTAGGTATATGCAGCAAAGATCTTATCTAGACCAAAGTTTGTCGACTGAATCAGTTCCTTAGCACATTGTACTTGATGCTGTGTGTCACCTGTCTCTTGTTTGTCTATAGATTAGCACAAAAATGTCATTGCAAACTAAGTGAATAGGGCACAGACTAAGCACCTGCCACTTTTAAAACTCTTTAGAAGACTCTCTTGTTTATTTTGTAAGCACCCAGGGGTGCAGTTAAATAACTGTATTGAGACAGACAATACTGGTGATGATTAAGGAGGCTTTTCACATGAAAATTCACTTCAGAAAAAATGTTTTGCAGATGTACTGAAAAAAACTGTATCACCAAGAGCCACTCAAAATACTTTGGTGGACCAAAACACCTTTATTTTTCTCTTGGCAATCTGCCAAGTTCACTGTCAGCTTGAAAAGAATTCTATAGCTGGAGGCTAAAGCAGAAACTGCAATGATTTAAAAGAGAATTGGCTACAGTAAGAATGATAATGCACCATATCGTTAAAATGCAACTGGCATCTTAGCCTCCCTACAGCTCTTGAAAATGTGCTTACTCTTCAACTATTTACCAAGAAAAAAACAGAAACAATTGAAATCACACAATATAAAAAAAAATTGTTTAAAGAACTTAGAAAAGAAGTACACACAGAATAATTTGCTAGTAGCGCTGTCAAAATAACGATGCATTATACATGGCTAGATTACAAAGAAATGCACATGGAAATACACAACTACATAGCACACGTTCCTTTATCTCAATTAAACATATACCAAATGAATTAATAATGAAGGTCTGCTTACTTTAAAGACTTATTTGAGGTTCACAGATTAAACACACATCTAAATGTTGTAGGCCTGATAATGGTCACATTTTATCATTTGCAGTGTCATCAACTATTTTCTAAATTGCACAGGAAATTGGACTTAAAAAATCTTTGCATCAAAGCCTTGCACAATGGTCTCTCTGGAAGGCTATTCTACATAAGTAAGAGTATTGCAGAATGTAACTGTGATTTTGTAATGAAGAGTTTATAATGACCTTCTGTGATTTAGGAGTTTATCATTCAGATGTAGCCTTCTCTAAATAGATAGTAAACTGGTGCTTCACTCAGAACATGATATAATTGTGCTTTATATGTTTATAATTTAAAAAAATCATCCACAACTGGATGCCTAAATTGCATGCGCTGTAACTAAGACCGCACATACAAATACTCAAGTCTAATAAATTTAGAGAAGTAGCTATGACTGTTGTGTCAAGTTTTAAAACTAGATGTCCTGACAATATTTTTTCACATACTTAGAACTGATATCAGGTGCCCCAGCAACATACTTTTAAGTTTTCATCAATTTGTAGAACTAAGTATATAATGGCCAGTGAAAAATTCACTAGACAAAATTAGTCTCTTCTGCTTATAGCCTGCCTGCAAGCAGAATAATTTTTCCTAAATAATGTAACCATTATTTGAATTGGGTGGAGACCACTGACATGTCCCACAATGAAATCTTTCATGCGTTACAACTTCACAAGCAGACACATGGAAATTATGGAATAATCTCTTTTAAATGCTTCAAAATTAGCTATGCTCCTGGTCAGAAAACCCCACCACTCAAGGGGTTTCTGGCCCTTGTTACTAAAATTACTGAGTGATAGTGAAAACTGGTTAAATGTCACAAGACTAGGATTTTCAGAGAAAAGTAACTCAAGCAAGTGCTCAGCTCCAGCTGAATTTTAATAACACTTGATGCCTAACTCTCTTTAAAATCCCAGCTGCGAACTAGAAAAAAGGGGACCTCTCACTGCTTTTGCTGGAAAAATGCCTTTCCCCCACCCCCAACAGCACAAATCACATGATCAGACACACCATATTTCTAATATTCCAGTCTCTGGAAACTAACATTTTGTTTGGCCTAGGAAGATCATTGAAAGAGCAAGGATGGTATTAAAATAATAATTACAGTCACCGGCATAAGAACAGAATAATATTAAAAACTTTTAGTGACAATTACAAGTCTGAAGCTCTCAACTTTTACCTTTTTTGCAGGTAGTCCAGTGTCCTTTAAACAGAAGCTCAGTGTTATTCAATGGGATCTGTCTTGCAGGACTGGAGGAACCAGAATACTTCAGGCCTGAAAGTTCTGAGGGCAAGTTCCAGTTTCATAAGCACTAGAAGGAGGTGAGACAATATTAAAATTGTGATTAGAACTAGAACCTCTTCAGGCAATTGCCTAATTAACTCTGAAGTAAGTATCTGTTAACCATAAAACAAAAGGGAGAAAAATCAATAAGATTTCTTCTTTTACATCCTTAGCCCCCAAAAATTCTCTGGATAATTCTAAAAAAAAAAAGAATTTTTGTCAGCAAGCTAAATCAACCTGCAGAGCTACAAACTGAAAAGCTTTTACAGTCTAAAATCTATGTTAAATAAAGAGCATATACTTGTCCAGTATTCCATGCAATCATAAGCATTCTTTAGTGTAAGTGAAAAATACTGCAATATGAAAGAATTGGAGTGTTAAACTTGGCAGACCTAAAAACAGATCCAGTATCTTTATTTTGTTTGATGGGCATGTTTGTGTGTGTTACACAGTAATTGTTTCATCCTCCAATAGTCAGAAGCCAAGAGCCTTTTATTACTGGCTGTTGATGAAGATTCTTCAGCTCAAGCATTAAAGCTACTCATTGACATTCAAGAGTCATAATTCAAGACCCAGCTGACAAATATTCCTCACAACATGGGCATAGTTTTTACAAAATAGGTATACATTTGATGCCTCCCCTCATTCTACTCATCTATTCTGGTCTGGTTAGTAGGCAGAAAATTGACACTCTCCCAAGTTGTTTGGTGTTGTGATTTGCCTAGTGAAATAATCGGCAGTGCTTGCAGCCATTCCTTTGAAATGCCACCTTTTTTCCAATAGGAACACCGCCCATACATCAGTAATAGCACAACATAGAAAAGTTATGGCAGGCTTGTTAAAAACACTAGAACCATTATTGAAAAGGTTCATTCCAAGGCTAAGCTGCCAGCCCCAGCTAAGCATGCAGTTGTTAATTACATACTCACCTTGAAACCTTCAACCCCCTGCTAACAATTATCATTGTGTCTGTCCGTGTGTGAGACTTCTTTGGCCTCCATCCCTACAGCAGCTGAGCATCTCATGTTCTGTAATGAATCTGTCCACATGTCAACACTGTAATGCAGGGAAGTGCTGTTCTCCCCATTCTGCAGCTGCTAAATGAGGCAGAGAGACTAAATGATTTGCCCAAGTTTGTGGTAGAGCAGAATATTGAACACCATTAAGATGGAGCCAAGCTTAAGACACAAAGGGCACATCTACACGTGATGTGCTATAACAGGGGAGTGCATCACAATGGCGAAGTAGCTGCTGATCATATGTAGACCCGCACAGACATAATGCCACCATAGTACATTGCTACGGCAATGTAGCATCATATGTAGATGTGCTCATAGGAAGGTAAATGGAAAAAAAACTGTTGGCCAACTGCAGGTATACCTGGATTCCAAAGATGTCTTTGATTTCTATACATCTGGGACCTGACAAAGGCACTGAATGAATCTGCATTGATAGATACCAAAGGTTTAAAGTTGACTCTGATAAAATTTCCACACTGATTTTTAAAGCTTTCAGCGGCTTTTGATTCCAATGATCAGTTAAGTAAACTATTGATGTCACTGATATCATTAACCTTTGGACAGCACTAGTCATGCCATTAGTTCTCATCAGTGACTACAAGTCTTTGAAACGTTTATCATCCTGTTTTTGATATCTACCAGGAGTTGTGAAAGTGATGTCTTTCTCTCACCAGTATCCCAAAGGGTAGTTCCAGGCTTACTATTCCTTCCTGCGGACCTTGGACACATGGTCACAGAGGGCTTCATCTTATCACTCCAGCTCAGTGTGTATTAGTTACTAAGGGAGATTGCCAGACATTTCACTGATGATACTCACTTCTATATCTTCTTTATATTAAACCTGGATTCTATCATCTGATTGCTTTGCCATTGTCTGACAGAGATAGGAATCTGGATGAAAATGAACTGTCTCTGAGACAGCCTGGATAAAACTCAAGTAAGTTGGCAGGAGGAAGCATTTAAAGAGAGAGCTGCAGTTTACCAGTCTTATATGCTCCGCTGCTACTTCTGGACTCTCAAGAATGAGAATGAAAACAAAAATGAGCTGTGCCCCATGATGATCTTATCATCCACAGTTAGATCAGAGATTTCAGCCATGTTTTCCTAACCAGCCTTCACAATGGTCATCTGCTCTTTTGTCACCTCTGAGCTTTCCCATTAAGCCTGCCACTTGGAGCTACCCATATATTTTACCCAAGAGCTGAAACTGTTGCTGAATACAGCTAAGCACTTTCTTCAACAGTACAAGCCAAAATGAACACAACATACCTGTGTACCAGAGTGTTCACTGGCTTCCTATTTGTTTTCAGTTGGGAAAAATAAAAGCATTGATGGATGCCTGAATGGTCTGCAAAGAGACTCCCAAACCATGATAACAGTTGTGATCTACTGGGAAACTCTTTGTTGAACACTGCTTCTACACTACAAAGCTGGCATTGGTGAACTGAGGTAATTTGCTCCTGCTGGCAACCTATCAGAATCCCAAATCCTAAAATCTTCAGGAAACAATGCATGTAGCCTTTTTAGTGGTGGATTAATTGTATTTGTTTTTGTTCTCTATTTTTGTTTTTACAAGTACCATATGTAACTTCTGTTCCAGACTTTGGAATTTTAGTGCTTTGTTACCACAGCAATTAGATATTAGAGAGCTGAAATTAGCAAAAGACAAACGTAAGTTACAAAATGTTAAAATGACTTGCATCTTAAAATTGAACACAAAGGGTGTGTCTCAATTTCTGGTAGACAGCCTCACCCCAAAATAAATTTCTCTGGGCTTCTGGATAAAAACATATCCACATTAAATTTCTTAAATACAATCCCATCTGTCATTATTGTTATTGGCAATCCTTTGATTCAGGGATGATCTCTATCATGATTAATTGATGGATTTTTTTCCAATCCTTGAGGCACAGACCCTGTTGGCACTGGGTTTACAAACCAGTCCTAATACCTTGTTCTGGGTGGGCCCGACCTTTCTAAATTTGATGGACCATGACACCTATGCTTGGTAAGAGGAAAATTTTATTGATACACAGTAATAGCAATTATAATTAATGCAAGTAAAGGAAGCAAAATGACTACACAGTCCTACTCATTTACCAGTCCTAGGTTTTCACAAGAAAATGGTACATCTGGCAGGTACAGGAACACCACCTTGTGGTTTGTGCTTGAATTAGGATGTCAGCAACTTTGGAGGTTGGGGGTCATACCCCATTGCTGCCCTGAAGATCCCTTCTTTTGTATTCTTTTTCTCCTGATGACTCTTCATTTCCAGATACCATTGATTGGTTTCCCTGTGGTCACCATTCTGTCTACATTCAGCCCTGTCAGCCTAATCCCTGGTCTCTTTAAACATATCACATGCACACATCTTAACTTGGTCATTCCTGGTCTCCTATTTTGGTCATTCTACCAAAACTGGAGATTTCTTGCCAAGTTATAGCTGGTCATTGTAACTTAATGCTAATTCTGCATGTTCTATCTTGTGATGAGTTCTAAGGGATCAAAGTTATTGTTCTGTTGCTGCAAGTTTTCAATTTCCCAGGATTTTTGTGCCATCTGTCTGCTAGCTTTGGTGCCTTGGATGTTAAAATGCTGAGAACATGAATCTTCACCACAAACAGACTCGAGAAAGCAATTAAGCCTTGCCATTCCCCTGGACCATTGTTCTAATGCAATCCAAATTCTAAAAGCAAATTTCTAAATATCATTCTCTAGTCATCAGACCCATCCACAGAAGTTGCAGGTTTTTCCACAAGGGAGAGTAGACCGTAGGCCAACATTATTCTCCTTTTCCTTCCTCCACTCTCTCTCCTCTGCTTCACTGTAATTACTACACTTCACCAGACTCAATTAATTGAGCCTGCTCTGATGCACTGTAATTACAGCACCTTGGAGCAGCCTTGCTGCTCATGTATAGGTGCTCACATTGGACAACCCCCTGAAAACCCCCTGGTGCATCACGTCTAGTCCCATGGACTTGGATATGTCTAACTTTTCTACACAGTCCCTAACCTGTTTTTTCATCACTGTAGACTGCTCACCTCCTTCCCAAACTGTACTGCCAGAGGCAGTTGTCTGGAAGATGACCTTGCCTGTGAAGACCAAGGGGAAAAAGGCATTGAGTACTTCAGCCTTTCCATATCCTCTGTCACTAGGTTGCCTCCCCCATTCAGTAAGGAACCAACACTTTCCCTGATCTTCCTCTTGTTGCTGACCTATTTGTAGAAACTCTTCCTGTTATCCATCATGTCCTCTGCTAGCTGCAACTCTAATTGTGCATTGGCATTCCTGATTTTATCCCTGCATGCCTGAGCAGTATTCTTATACTCCTCCCTAGTTGTTAATCCAAGTTCCCACTTCTAGTAAGCTTCCTTTTTGTGCTTTAGCTCACTGAAGAATCATAGAATCATATAAAATTAGGGTTGGAAGGGACCTCAGGAGATCATCTAGTCCAAACCCCTGCTCAAATCAGGACCATCCCCAGCTATATCATCCCAGCCAAGGCTTGATCTAGCTAGGTCTTTAAAACCTCCAAAGATGGAGATTCCACAACCTCTCTAGGTAACATGTTCCAGTGTTTTACTTCCATCCTAGTGAGAAAGTTTTTCCTACTGTCTAATCTAAATTTCCCTTGCTGCAACTTAAAACCATTGCTCCTTTTCTGTCATCTGCCATCACTGAAAAGAGCTCCCTGCTAAACCAAGTTGGTCTTTTGCCATATCTGTAAGTTTTCCTGTGCACTTGGATGATTAATTCCTAAGCCCTCAGTAAGGTTCTTTAGAATACAGCCAGCTCTCCTGGACTCCTTTCCCCCTCCAGCTGGCCTCCCAGGGGATCCTGCTCATCAGTTCCCTGAGTGATTTGAAGTCTGCTTTTCTGAAATCCAAAGTCCTTAACTCTGCTTCTCGCCTTCCTTCCCTTTCTCAGGATCCTGAACTCAATCATCTCATGGCTGCTGCTGCCTAAATTGCCATGCATTTTTACATTCCTCACCAACATCAATTCTTCTTTCTTTATAAGCAGCCAGTCAAGAAGAGCACAGCCCCTAGTTGGTCTCTCCAACATTTACACCAGGATGTTGCCCCCAACACTTTCCCAAAACTTTCTGAATTGCCCATGCACTGCTGTATTCAGTGTTCTCTTCAAGCTGTGTGGCATGCGTGGCCACACAGGCATGCTCATGTCGCACTGCCAGGCATGCCTGCGTGGCCATGCACACCACACAGCTTAGAGGGAACACTGGCTGTATTACCTTCCCACCGTATGTCAGGGTGGATGAAATCCCCCACAAGAGCTACGGGTAGTGATCAGGAAACTTCCATTAGTCGTTTGAAGCAAGCTTCATCTACCTCATCTTCCTGGTCCGGTGGTCTATAGCTCACACCCACCACAACATCACTTTTGTTACTCTCCCCTCTGACCCTACCCCAGAGACTCTTGAGAGGCCTATCTCTAGTTTCATATTGGATATCTAAGCAATCATACAGCTCTTTTACATACAGTGCAACTCCTCCTCCTCTTCTCCCCTGCTAGAACAGTTTGTACCCATCCATGACAGTGCTTCAGTCCTGCAAGGTATCCCACAAAGTCTTTGTTATTCCAATCATGTCATAGTTGCATGATTGTGCAAGGACTTCCAGTTCTTCCTGCTTGTTTCCCAGGCTCTGTGCATTCATGTACAGACACCTGAGGTACCTAGCCAATTGACTTACTTTCTCAGAAAGAATGAGAAGGTAAGCCCTGCTGCCCTCTCCTGTTTGTTCTTCCTCCAGGTCACCCACTTCCCCACTTACCTCAGGGCTTTGGTCTCCATCCCCCAGCAAATCTAGTTTAAAGCCCTCCTCACTAGGTTAGTGAGCTTGTCTGTGAAGATTCTCTTCCCTCTCTTTGTTAGGTGGATCACATCTCTTCCTAGCAATCCCTCTTCTTGGAACAACATCCCATGGTCAAAGAACCCAAATCCCTGCTGGCAACACCATCTGCACAGCCAAGCATGCAGAATGCATTCACTCCTGACCAGGCCCTTCCTCTTGATTGGAAGGACCAAGAAAACACCACTAGACCCCCTGTCCCCTTCCCTCTTGCACCCAGAACCATGTAGTCACTTTTGATCTGCTCAGTCACCCCTGCAAGTATCATGGGTGCCCCACATACATGAGCATCATGGGATAGTAGTCAGAACTGGATAAGTCTCAGTAATCCTTCCATGACATCTTGGATCCAGGCTCTGGGCAAGCATCAGACTGCCCAAGACAACAGGTCACACTGGCAGATGGGTGCTTCTGTCCCCTGCAGAAGGGAGTCTCCAAACCCCACCACCTATTGTTTCTTCTTGGTAGAAGTGATCTTGATCCTCCAAGCTTTGGAGATGCCTGTTTTGTCCTCCTGCACCAATGGAATGTGTTCCTACTCCTCTGTTGCTAGGGCTACATATCGCTTCATCTTCATTCAGGTGGAGATGAAGACTTCAGCATGCTGCAAGGTCACAAACTTAAAACTTTCACCTTCCTGGGAGTCTATGACCTCTTCCTTTTCTAGTGCTGACTCTGGTTGTCCTTCCTCCACAATTCTAGAGTCCTCCTCCAGCAATGAATCAATGAAGTCCTCATGGCCAAGGATGCTTCAAAGAATTGCTACCTCTTCCTGTAGCTATCTTCCCTGCACTCCCAGGAATCATCGCTAACTCCACAAGTACTCCCCCACCTGGCTGTCACTGCAATTAACCTGCAAGCTGCAACCTTCACAACACCAAACGAGGACCTGAATTAAAGCCTCGATGGTGAGTAGTCCTGCCTGGACAGACCTCACAGGTGAAAGCAGAGGAAGAGCTGGCAATGGCAGAGGCTCTGGGATTGCAGTGTCCTCCAACCATTTCTCTGGATCTCTTAATTGGTCACCTCTCTCTTCCTGCCCTTCTTTCCAAGCAGAACTTCCCTAGCAAAGTACCTTGTAAACTGGCCTGTTCACTGCTCCTTAGTCACTTTTCCCTGCTAACCTGTTTCCTCCCACCAAGCTTATAGTGAAGAAAGGTGAGAGAGGGTTTCCAGGTAAACTCCCTAACAAACTCCCCATTGCTCTGAAATCTGGTTAAGCAAGGGGCTTAAAAATTTGTCTAACTCCTGAATTTTAGCTACTTAACATATATTTGATATAAGTTACTTACTCTTGATAAAGGAAGAACTTACCTTAAAGGCTCCCCCTTTCAAAGAAGAGGGTGGGAAACTAACCTGTGAACTGACCTGTAAACTGCTTGCAAACTGACCTATTTGCTCACTCCCTGGTCACTCAGAGTTTCTTTCCATACCCTCCTGGGCCTGAACTGGCTCTGCCGTCTTGTTAGGGCTTATGCCAGACACAGGCAGCAATCACCCAGCAAGCAGCACTCCCAGCTGCTCAAAACATTGACCTAAACACACAGCCCACCAAACAAACACTTAGCAAGCCAAACATATAGGCAGCCCTGGTTCACTTACATTCCTGAAACAGGATCTGGTGCCTGGCTCCTCTTCCTCTTCCCCTTCCTCCTCTTCCTCCCAGTGAACTGCTTGCAAACCATGCTGTTTGCTGCCTATCTGCTTACATGGTAATTTGGGGAGGGAGGTCACATTCATGGCCTGGGGCAGTCTTCTCAATCTTGAAAGAGGGGCCCAAAGTTTGGTAGTATGCTCCAAAACTATATAGTGCATTCTGGAGGTTTTCTTCAGTGTGCACAAGGATGGCACAGTCATCAGCATATTGAAGGTCAAGGATGGTTGTTTGGAAAACTGGAACTGTCTAATATCGAAGAATCCTCCATCCATTTGGTATTCTATGTCAATTCCAGAAGGAAGGTGGTCCTTATTAGAACCACGATGACCGTCAAAAAAATTGATTTTCTATACTGTGGAAAGGAGGGTGATACCTTGATAGTTCCCACACAGAGACTTACCCCCTTTCTTAAACATAGTCACAAGGTTCGCATTCCTCAGTTCCCCAGGGATTTCTTAATTGTTTCAAATATGTAGAATAAATGTGTGGAGTCTCAGTACCAGTTACTACCAGTATTGTAGATTACAGCAGGTATGCCATCCAGTCCAGTAGCCTTGTTGTTCTTGGTTTCCTTGATGGCTTGCCAGACTTTTTCTAGAATAGGAGGGTTGGTGAAGGATCCCTTTTCAGAGTGTTAGAGAATGGATTTGATGATAGTATCTGCCACATTTCAGAAGTGCCTTAAATGCTTTTTCTACCTAGCTTGGAAAGATTCATTGTCTTTGAGGACCACTGAGCTATTCTGCAGTTACAGGAAAGCAAGACAATGTGAAGCTGGGTCATAGATAATCTTTTTTGCCCCCCCCCAAAAAAGCTATGTATGTCATGCTTGTCAGCATAGAATGGGATCTCTTTGGGTTTATCATGCAACCACTGATTTTTGATTTTCCAGATCCTCCTTTGAGCTTCAGCTTTGAAAAGCTGATACATCAAGTACTTCTGGTCCGATGAGGTGTCTTCTTGCCAAACAGTATGAGCCCTTCTTTTATGCTTCAGGAGAGCTTGGATCTCAACATTTCTGTTATTTAACCAGTCTTGGTGTTGCCATGTGGTATAGCCAATGGTTTCAGCACAGGCCATAAGAATGGTGACTTTAAAACTCTTCCATGGTTCCTCAATGTTGCCTTCATTTGTGGACAGGACAGAGAATTTTCCATGGAGATGCTGTTGGGGGATCCTTACAGAACTTCAGGATTTGAAGAGGTTTGGTGTTGAAAGTCTTTCAGATTGCTTTTGCCTGGTTTTGGTGCTTCAGAACAAGCTGGATGTTCATAATGGATCTGACAAGACAGTGATTTGTCCAGCAGTTATAAGCTCCTTGCATGGCTCATGTGATATGGCCATCCATTTAATCGCAGGTTCTAACAATAACATAGTTGAGGAGGTGCCAGTGCTTACAGCAAGGGTGTCTCCAGGTGGTCTTGTATTTTTCACTCTGTCTGAAAATACTGTTCATTATGACAAGGGTGTGGGCAGTGGAGTCCCCCAGGGCTCGGTCTTAGGGTGGGTGTTGTTCAACATCTTCATTAGCAACCTGGACGAGGGTGTGGAGAGCACCCTGTTCAAGTTCACTGATGACACCAAGCTGTGGGGTAAAGTGAATACACTGGCAAGCAGGGACCACATCCAGGCAGACCTGGATAGGTTAGA
>NW_017728998.1:34621064-34623428 GCF_001723915.1 Gavialis gangeticus
CCCTTGGAGTCACCAGGAACAATGGCCACAAGCTGAGGGAGGATAGGTTTAGGTGAGATATTAGGAAGAACTACTTCACTGTAAGGGTGGCCAGAGCCTGGAATAGGCTCCCCAGAGAGGTGGTGCTCTCACCTTCCCTGGAAATCTTCAAAAGGAGACTGGATAGGCACCTGGCTAGAGGCTTATGACCCCTGCCATCCCCAGTGCTCATTCCTGCCCATGGCAGGGGGTCAGATTCGATGATCTGTCTACGTCCCTTCCGACTCATTGATTCTATGATTCTATGATTCTATGACTCTCCTCCATGCATTTTTCTCAGAAGAAGGATGCCATTGAAGTTGTCTTTCCTTAATCTTCCCTTCCCAATGGTGCCACTCTAGTGTTCCAGGTCACATCAAAATCTGGTGTTAAAGTCACCGGGGAGAATGATCTTGTCCTCTTTGCAAGTATTAATTACTACATGGGCAAAGTTGGAGAGAACTTTTCTTTGACATCAACATCAAGACTTAGAGTGTATGCACTGATGGCATTGGTATACTAGTAATTTCTGAGCTTAAGATGGAGGGTGATAAGATGTTTGTTAATGCCCACAGCATTTTAAACACTATAATGCTATAGTTATAGAGAACACTATAAATTGACTGACAAGCTGATTCTTGATGGAGAAGACATGCCATGAATGTGTCTATACTGGACTGGTTTCCCCTTTCAGAAGGTGTAGCCTCTACCCTCTTCCCTCTGCTGACCCTCATCTGGTCATCTCATCTCACACAGAGCTGCAATGGCAATGTATCTCACTAGTTCCATGTAGACAGTGGCAGTTCTTCCTTCTGGTCATTCATTGTCTTGGTTATCCATCAAGATGCAAAGGTTCTATGTTGCAAAAATCATTGTCATCTTATGCTGTTTTTGACCACTGAGAGAGTGATCCTACTGGATGTGGTTATCCATCCAGAAGCAGATAAGATAGCCTAGGCTTAGATTTTCTATCCCTTTCCCCATGTGGGGTGAGCAGAGGTGATCCTGAATAGGACTTGTCAGTCATGATAGCTGCTGCTGAATTGCACCACTGTCTCTAACCCAGGTGCAAGATGACCATCAGGCTACTGCCACCTGCAAGCAGATTTGTGGCTGGAGACTGCTAAAACCACTAGCCCTGTCTCCATCACCACTTGTCAATCACTGCAGGTCTTTTGGAGGATGGTACAAGAAAGTGTGCTGTTTCCTGCACTGGAAGCCTGCCTGTAACTTGGTTTAACATGAGGAAGCTGCTCTGTGGAAGCAGCAGCCACAAAATCTTCACAAGGTGGCAAGGGAGAAACCTAGATGACAGGAGACTTCCATCTTTCTGCAGCCTTCTTCCATCTTTACAGCCATTGAGATCCTGACATCTTGGACTGTGATCTTGTCGTGGTGGAGAGGCTTGTGTCTCCCAATGGTTCTTAGAATTATGTCATCCAGTTTCACACTCCTGGCAGGGTCACCCATGGCAAACAGTGGTATGAGAACGTTCCAGACAAACCAAGGTCCAAACTCCAGCTCCCCAACAGTGGATCAGGTGGAATGTCCTCTATAATGAGTCTGATTAAAATATAGGAATGTAATTCAGGAAGTCTGAGTTCCATTCCCAAATCTGACACAATATTTTATCTCAATGGCCTCCTCCAGATGAGCAGGGGCATGCACTTGCAGCAGCACAACTAGGAGAAGCACAAATTTCTGCCTCTACTTCGTGCCACAGTGCATGCCTCTGCATGTTCCCTTTGTTGTGGGCTGTGTCCAATTCTTCCTAGCTGGGCTCCATGGTCTGACTAGAGCACAGGGTGAACACAAAGAAGTTTGTGGCACCACAAACTGCATTTGTCTGCACATATGGACACATCCTATGAGTCAAGGCACCTACATTAGGTGTCTTGAATAAAGACATATTCATTCAAGTCCCAGAGAATAATTTCTTTGAGGTCACTGAGAGGATTGTCTTGGACCAGAATGAACATGAATGGGATCATCTAGAATTCTGCTTAGTATAATATGGAAAATAATGCTTCTGGTCTGCCAGAGGTGTCTGAGGATAAGGTTTGTGAAGTGTAAGTATATTACCTAGATAAACAGATCATTAGTATTAGTTTATCTATTACACTAAAATGGATGCCTCAACTGAGATCAGGATGCTATTGTGTCTTGTTACACAATAATTTTGGGTAGCTCTTAACACCTGGACTGTCTGCATACCACCACCTAAAACTGCTTTTAAGCACTCCTAATGTCACTCTGAGTTACACCACTCCAGGTTAGGAATACTTCTGATCCATGCTACCTAGCTCATGTTGCATTAAGATGTAGTCACTCAAGGCTACACCTTAG
>NW_017728998.1:34623763-34625340 GCF_001723915.1 Gavialis gangeticus
ATGGCCTGGATCAGAGCCACTGCCCCTCCTGCCCCTCTCAGCACCCCAGATCCCTTCTCATTACCTCCTTCCCTCACCCCCAACCCCCAGGGCTTCCTTGTAGTGTCCACTATACCTGCTAATTTATGCCTGTTATGTTCCCAGTATTAAAAGGTATATGGTTTAAGTCCCCATTGGTGGTCTGGCTCTGCTCTATAGTGGGAGGAGAGTCCCTACACCTCCCATGCTGTATGTCCCAGAGGAGCAGGCATGGAAGGGTTAACCTGTCAGTCCAGCCACCACCACTGCTGTTCTGTGGGAAGGCTCAGCCCCAAGAAGAGAAGCAGCCAGCAAGTGCAGCAGCTGGGCAGGCAGGTTAATCCTTCCTTGTCTGCTCCCCTGGGACAGACAGACAGGCAACTATAAGTAGGCAAGGGTGAGGAGACCAGGGGAACCTTGAGGGGCATGGGAAAGGGCAGACACCCAGAATGGGAGCAGGGGATTCTTACCTTTCGATCCTCTAGGCCCCTGCTGGCCTGAAGTGCTACTGCTCTAAAACTTGAGCTAGCACTGATACCAACCAACATTCGAGAGGCTCACAGTGTAAGATGTAACAAGGCCCTCAGATTGCTATACAACAACCAGAAATACACAACTCCTGTTCCAAAGAACTTGATGTTCTGGATCTTACTGTAATACCTTACTAGTCTGTGTTCCTTGGTAGTCTATGCTCCATTTGCATAGAAAATGTACCACACTGATGTGACGGGCTAGCTGGCAGTGACTTAGCCCAGGGTTTTTGAAAGGGCAAAAGATGATTGGAGGACTTGGGATTCCCTTTCCACACCAATCAGGCCCCAGAGACTCACCTCCCTCCCCCCCGTGTCCCCTGATGGGCCCCTTGGGTCACCTGGAGGGGGGTAAAAGGGGCAGCGTGGGCTGACTCAGGAGAGACCAGTGAGGAACAACAAAGAAGGAGCTTCACAGAGCTGGCAAGAGCTGAGCCAGTGGGGCAGGAGCAGTGCCCCAGAAAAGCCTGAAAAAGCAGGACCTGCAGGCAGCAGTGGGACCCTCAGCAGTGCTGTGTGCAGCTGGCAGGAGAGGCTCCCTACTGGGCTCCAGGATCCCCAAGGAGAGGCTGCAGCCAGCAGAAGAGGCTCCCCCACTCCAGCCAGGATCTGAGCAGTGACCTGAGAGGTTTCCAGCTCTGCTTCCAGCTCCTCCAATCAGAGGCCAGGCAGCTTGATGTGAGGCCGGGGCTCCAGGAAGATCAAGACCCCTAGTAGGCTGGAGCAGTGCTACCAGTGGTGGCTGTGTGGCAGCGTTTCTGTCTACCATGTGGGAGATCTGGGTTCATAGTCCCAGCTGAGGTGACTTGGGATGACTGAGCTAACAAGAAACAAATCTTCTTGCAGTGGCAAGTGGCCATTGTGTTTTCCCCACTTTCTCCCCCTCCAGTTGCCAAGGCCCTATATTTCCTTATCATTTGACATTTTGCATTTTGTGCCTTCTTATATTTCACCAACTGGTATTGTTTATTCCACTGTTTGTGTTTTATATTTTGTTAACATTGTTTTTTGTAAATGATTGTAAGTGTC
>NW_017728998.1:34625803-34627916 GCF_001723915.1 Gavialis gangeticus
CAGAGGCCAGGCAGCTTGATGTGAGGCCGGGGCTCTGGGAAGATCAAGACCCCTAGTAGGCTGGAGCAGTGCTACCAGTGGTGGCTGTGTGGCAGCGTTTCTGTCTACCATGTGGGAGATCTGGGTTCATAGTCCCAGCTGAGGTGACTTGGGATGACTGAGCTAACAAGAAACAAATCTTCTTGCAGTGGCAAGTGGCCATTGTGTTTTCCCCACTTTCTCCCCCTCCAGTTGCCAAGGCCCTATATTTCCTTATCATTTGACATTTTGCATTTTGTGCCTTCTTATATTTCACCAACTGGTATTGTTTATTCCACTGTTTGTGTTTTATATTTTGTTAACATTGTTTTTTGTAAATGATTGTAAGTGTCTAACCTTTGTTGAATCCTGCCCTCTTGGGGCATTGTAGTGTCCACTATACCCACTAATTTATGCCTGTTATGTTCCCAGTATTAAAAGGTATATGGTTTAAGTCCCCTTTGGTGGTCTGGCTCTGCTCTATAGTGGGAGGAGAGTCCCGACACCTCCCACAGCGCTTGTGCACCTGCTTTGATCCCTTCAATTGGAGAGGGGGAGTACCGCCCGGGTTACACTTAGGTATCTGTATGGTACCTGTTAACAAACTGATTCAATGAATCAAAAATCAGCTTGCTTTATTATGACTGTGATAACACAGGTCTGTTGGTACCTCTGGCCACCTATACACGTACCCAACACCTGCTCTAATATGTTCTAATTAGAACTTGTCAGAGTGACTCAATTAATCTGTCCCAAGGGAACAGGCATGGAAGGGTTAACCTGCCTGCCCAGCCAGCACCACTGCTGCAGTCAGATTAATCGAGTCTGCTGGGAGGTGATAATTAGCATGCTCCATCGGCCTCAGTATCACATATATTCAGTGCCCCCATGCTTCAAAATGCGTTTTATGTACTTATTGGTTTATGCACATATGTTCCTTCTCCACACAAAGAAATATGTTTTTAAAAAAGCAAAACTATTTCTGATCATTTTAATATATGCATTTGTGATAGTAATTTGTTTTACTTTTCAAAATCACCAAGTCAGTTAGTGACAAACTTCCCATAGTTACACCAGGTGAAGCAACCAGTGTGTTCTATTTGTATATTGCTCCAACAGTGATTATCTGGAAAATTTTCCCCAAAAATGAAGCTATCTTCTTGTAAGGTTATATCCACAATGACACAAAATTAGAGATGTAATAAACTAAGCTGTTATCTTTTAGCCCTGTTTGTTATACAACAAATATGAAGAATACTTTAAAAATAGAAAATAAGTTCTGGGATACTGTGTCTTTTTAGATGTCCATGGGGAATATGCCTCTGATAAATCTAACTGGATTTTACCACAGCTCCTCATAATATGCCTGAAACCACTTTCACCAGTAATAAAAAAATGTACACTTTACAAAGACAGCTTAACTATGAACATATTGGCTAGTATAACATCTCAAATCTAAATGTGTCATTGTAGATTGAGTCATTTTATATCTCCACTTAGGTGTTAAAAAAAGACACACCAGAAATTGTGGGAACTGAATGGGAAAAAAGAAGCAATATGCTTAGGATAAGATGTAATCATTTAGAAATAGGACCTGACCTCTATATCCACCTTTCCTTGGCATGAAAAAATAGGTAGATTTGGACAAGTGGAAAAAAATACAATTTTTTTTCTTCTGAGACAACTGCAGAAATATGTGTGAAAATATGTTCTGTCATTTAGAAGCCCTATGAAAACATACTTAAAAAAAACAACATTTTCTCTACATGGTAAATGCTTTACACAGAACAAAGAGTATTGTATTTTTATTACAGTTTTTTAATTTAACATCATAACAAAATGAAATACTCTCTGCCAGCTGTCACATGGAATGAGGAATGAGCTTATCTGAGCTTTGGAAACAACTTGTTGAATGACCTTTGACAAGTAACAACCTCTCTTTACCTCAGCTTCCACATTTTAAAAATGGAAAAAATGATACTAACATAGCAGGTGAAATTCTTAATTAATAAATTTAAAGTGTTTTGAGCTCCTTAAATGATTAATGCTAAAGTGCAACTTTGAACTGTAATCTTCCTATTCCCCCCTCTTCATC
>NW_017728998.1:34628015-34631844 GCF_001723915.1 Gavialis gangeticus
TTCTTCATCCTCCTGCTCTAAAACGGCACAATAAAAACAAGCATTTACTACTCTTTAAATCTTTGGTTAAAAGTAGTAGACTTTTCCTAATCAGCTGTATCTACAAAGATACTGAGGATCCCTTATTTTTCCTGGGCATGTTAAATTTTATCAAGATAATCCCACAAGGCATTCACCTTATTCAGTAGACAAACATGGTTCAATAAACATATTTAGTCTGTCATCTCTATGTCCTTCAGAAATGCCATTTAGTCAGCTTTAGCATAGGTTCTTTGTTTTTTTCCTTATATCTATTATGTCCCAGGCTGCAAAATGAACTACTGAACATCTCTGACAAAAGCATACATTCACATTGACTACATTAAGGCCATATTGACTCTTTGGAGACTCTTTGAGCACCAAGGTATGCATATACCATTGCAGGAACAGAACCTAAATGATTATGAAGTAATGACAACTACTACATGGACAGCAACAGTTTTATAAAAGATGCAATGATATTTTACTACATAATATATTGACTCCAAGTTGATTCTTTTGTCCTATAGTCAACGTGTGAGACAACATTATGTTCTAAAAGTGGAACTTTCCAATTCACCTACTTCCAGGTGCCCTGCTCTAGAGGTCAAAATGATAAAAAGTGGTTACAATACAGAAATAAGAACCAAGCTCAGATTTTCTAAAATGACTTATCTGTAAGACAGAGCCCCAATCACACTGAAGTCCTCACCTACAAGAGCACCTCTTACTTCTGTTTATTTACCACACCTTCATGATTTCCAATGTATTCTTTCCTTCTTTTGATGCAACTTGCCTCTGTGTGGCGTAGACACCCATACAGTCCAATGGGTCGCCAACTGGTTAGAGAGTCGCACCCAGAGGGTGGTAGTTGATGGGTCCTTCTCAACCTGGAAGAACGTGGGAAGTGGGGTCCCACAGGGCTCGGTCCTTGGGCCTGCACTGTTCAATATCTTCATCAGTGATTTGGACAAGGGGGTGCAAAGCACCCTGTTCAAGTTTGCTGATGACACTAAGATGTGGGGGGAAGTGGGCACAATTGAGGGGAGCAACAGGCTACAGTTAGACCTAGATAGGTTACAAGGATGGGCAGAGGAGAACAGGATGGGGTTTAACACGGACAAGTGTAAGGTGATGCACCTGGGGAGGAACAATCGGCACCATACATACAGGCTGGGGAACTCCCCTCTTGTCAGCACGGAGGTGGAAAAGGATCTGGGAGTCATTATTGACTCCAAGATGAACATGAGTCGGCAATGTGGGGAGGCGGCTAGGAAGGCCAACTGCACCTTGTCGTGCATCCACAGATGCATCTCGAGCAGGTCCAAGGAGGTGATCCTCCCCCTCTATGCGGCACTGGTCAGGCCGCAGCTGGAGTACTGCGTCCAGTTCTGGGCGCCGCACTTTAAGAGGGATGTGGACAGCATCGAGAGGGTCCAGAGGAGGGCCACTCGTATGATCAAGGGACAGCAGGGTAGGTCCTATGAGGAAAGGTTGCGGGACCTGAACCTGTTCAGCCTTCAAAAGAGAAGGCTGAGGGGGGATCTTGTGGCCTGTTATAAACTGGTTAGGGGGGATCAGCAGGCGCTGGGGGAGTCCCTGTTCCCCCGAGCGCCGCAAGGAGTGACCAGGAACAATGGTCACAAGCTGGCGGAGGGAAGGTTTAAGTTGGACATCAGGAGGCGCTACTTCACGGTCAGGGCGGCTAGAGTCTGGAACCAGCTTCCAAGTGAGGTGGTGCAGGCTCCCACCCTGGGGGTTTTTAAGAGGAGGTTGGATGACCACCTTGCTGGGGTCATTTGACCCCAGTGCTCTTCCTGCCATGGCAGGGGGTTGGACTAGATGATCTGCTCAGGTCCCTTCCGACCCTAGAAACTATGAAACTATGAGACCATTATCTCCTGATGAGTCTCTGTTTTGCATGTATTGAGATTTGTAGTAGGAGTGGAACTTCTCCACCACATAATATCCTAGTGCCATGAAATGGATTCATATGTAGGGAAAGTGGGTGTGCCTGCCTCTCCCCACTCAAAGTTCCAGTTGAGGCTTCCTTTTGTTTTCCTGATTCACTTCTCAAGACATCAGAAGCCAGACCTTATATTTAAAAAAATATTAATTGTGATCCTAAATTGACCACAATGACCCTTTTCCAAAATTTCTGCTGCTTTTCTTTTAAAAATGTCTAAGTGAAGATTTGTGAAATTATTTAATTATTATGTCTAGGCTATAGGGCTCTCACTGCTGGAAGCTAATAAGAAAATATTTTGAATTAGTAAATTCCCTGGTCACCACTCTTCACGCCCACTCTTTTTTTTATTATTTTTTACCCTTTTAAGCAGGTTTTAATACTGCTAAAACACTAGGGTCCCATGGAGCACTTGCCACAATGTCTGAGAATAACTAGGAAACCACTACCAAATTCAAGGCCTAATTCACTTCTTATTTACTATGAGATAAATCAAACAGTAACTGAATTTAAGTCCTCTAGGGAAAATGAGGTGCTAGCATTTACTGTGAGCTGAAGACTGACCCTTACCTAATTGTTTTTCATGAAAAGATAAACCAAGCTAAAGATATTACTTACAAGACATATGCACAGAAACACCATGAAACTGGTCAGCAGGGGAAAAAAACAATACCTTATACTACAGAACATACAGGAGAAGATCAAAATGTCATATAGCCATGTGAATTTTAACTAAAACATTATAGCCAAATGCATTGAATTTGTACTATAGAAAAAGGTCAGTACATCAGCTGTATGACTAAACAGAAGTTAGCTCATCATTAAATTCATACAGTCAACTTGGAATCAATATATTATGTACTAAAACATCATTGCATCTTTTATAAAACTGCTGCTGTCCATGTACATAAGTGTTGATATACATTTTTCATGCCAAACAGCAACAGACACCTCAGCAAAGGAGATCAGAATGCAGCCCAAACTGTTAAAAAGAATCAAGGGAGCATCACTCCAGCAGATGAAGATGCATTCCAATTTTTCTTTCTCTCTTTCAACCTTCCTTACCCTAAGACGAGTATTTCAGATATATATGTAATGCAGAGTAGTTAATACAGGCTTAGAAAGATTGACACGGCACTTATCTAAATGGATACTGAGATTCCTGGATACCAATTGCACTCCAGTTGATAGGAACTTCAGAAGCTCAGAGTCAAAACTGACTTCACAAAACCACAACAGTACATCTCACCTTTGCCAATAGATATTCTGTAAGGTAGTTTATAGTACCATTCCAAGGGCATATCATCCAGACTTTTCTATTTCAGCTGGAAGAAAAAAACCCATCTGATAAGCTAACATGATGAATGTTCCAGGGACTGCACAAATAAGTAGAAAACCCTAGAGTTTTTTAACAAAACTTTCCTTATTTCAATGAAACCTCTTACATTCCTATATTTTAGCTGTTCATTTTACCAATGTTATTAAAGTTTAAAAGGCGCACACATGCATATATATAGCTACACACATACACACACACATGCACTATTTTTCCTGTTGCAAATACCCTGACCTTTATGAACAAAACAATCACTGGCCAGAAAATATTACCTTATTTTGGACCGATGGCATCAAGGGAAAAACAAAAACAAATGGTTCGAGCTGATCTTGATATGATATGATAAAAAGAAAGATGGAAAGTTTTCCATACCTGTCCATAAAACTTTGATAAGAATAAACCTTCTATAAAACCTAATTATGAATAAAATGGGAAACAAGTGCTATAACTAGGAAGACAAAAAGAAATTTTTGGGAGCTAGGAGCAGCGGGGAGAAGGAGGACACAGGC
>NW_017728998.1:34631855-34633842 GCF_001723915.1 Gavialis gangeticus
TCTGACCCTAGAAACTATGAAACTATGAAACTATAAATTAGGTGGCTTTAAAGAACATGTTTTATACAATCTCTGAATTTCTTCATTTGTAAAACTAGATCCAAGAAGATTACTAGAAATCATGAAAAACAACACTTGGACATCAGTAGATAATTTCATAAGAGCATACATGTTAAACTAGAATCATCAACTCTTATTCACTGGTCCTCATTTTCCCTACAATAGAGGGAATAATAACAAAGGGAACTACTGTCATAAATAAGTAGAAATAAGTATAGATCTATTGACACTTCAAAGAATGCAAGCAACTCAGTTCTGTGTGCACATGGACAGGGGAAAAAATACCCAGTATAAATGATTGGAGGAAAAATAAAGGGTACAGAATGATCTGATTTTTTTTAATTGAAAGTTTTGTAACAGTAATATTTGAAAAATCTCCTGATCCTTTTTTATTCCTGTTCTCCCCACAACCCCAAGAACTGTGAAGCATATACATCATTCCAAGCATTGTTATTTTCACAGTCATATTCTGACAAAGAAAAATCCTCAGTGACAAAATAGACAAGTAGTTGGATAGATGAAATATGAGTGATATGTTAAGCAGATCCGAGTAAAGTACTGAGTAGAATTGCAATCTGCCTTTCATGCATTGTAGACTGTATTTTAAAATTAAGCTCAGGTTCTTTCCATTGCAGTCTTCTTGAACCTCAGCAATTACTGTACTTCCTAAAGGAGTGATGGGTGAACCACAAAAGATCTGTAGCTATGGTTCTGTTCAAATAAACATTAAAAATCTGCCATTTCTAGACAGCAATTCTTGATTTCAGCTTGGCTAGAAATACTATGATGTATTGCTTTTCTTTCAGCATTTAAGTACTTTGTACTTTCAATCTAAGTTGAGAGTTGGGCAATATTTTTCCTTTCCCTAAATAAAAATACCAATGCTACTAAGCTTTTTTTTTCTAATTATAAAAATGCATTTAGTTGAGTCTGATCTAATGCCCATTGGAAAGACTCCCATTACATTCAATGAATATTTTATTTGACCCCAAAAGAATGTTCCAGCTAGGTAGGTTGCTAGTTTATCCAACCCTAGCCTAAAGCTTTATAATTCACAAGCAAAACAACCTTTTCCCATCTTTCATAGACTTTTATGACAATAAGAACTAAACACAGACCCTTCAAATTAATGTCTTCCTTAAGCCTTTTATTCAAAAAGCTGGCATGAGTTGAACCATAGCTGCAGTTTGGCTAATAAGGACAAAGACTAAGACAAATGCTCAGAACAACTGGAAAGAAATCTATACACTCCAACAGTAACTGGGGAAAATGGATAATGATAACCATTCTATATGTAGTTTTACAGGCTATACAATGCAGTTCTCAAAACACAAGCAATGATTTATTCTGTACTGGAAATCATTATATTTAAATCTTACGATGAGGATCAGGCTTGTAAATTGCTAGAAACAAACTACATTCTAAAGAAAAAAAAACTGACTTGAACAAGGAAACTAGTATTTAGATGACGTACTGTGTATAGAAAGGTCTCTAAACTAAGGTATAAAATTTACAATTTTTTTCTCTGTGCTGACTACATTCAAAATAATCCAGCATAGAAAAGTATTTTAAATACTAATGTAACTTTATCACAAATGCAGCAGTCTTTCACTAGAATAAGTGATATTTTTAGAAGTATGATGAAATGTCATCTTTCCTAAAATATATCTAATGCTTACACTCCACCCACCCCTATGGGAAAGAATATCCATACTCCTCTAAATGTTTTAGTTTCCCTCTTCTTATATATCATGTTAGAAAGCAAAGGGCAATCACTGCACATGTAGTTAAAGGGCAATGTAGTGGTCAGCATGTAGTTAAAGGGCAATTTAACTTCCCTGTATATCATTTCTACTAACACTCAGATATGACCAACTAGTGCATATCTAAACTGGCAGAGATGAACTCACTCTATTCAGAATAGTGT
>NW_017728998.1:34638842-34640511 GCF_001723915.1 Gavialis gangeticus
AGCATGTAGTTAAAGGGCAATTTAACTTCCCTGTATATCATTTCTACTAACACTCAGATATGACCAACTAGTGCATATCTAAACTGGCAGAGATGAACTCACTCTATTCAGAATAGTGTTATTTGAATTAGAATCAAAAGTACTTCTGAACCTTGAGGCATTTGACGAGTGACCAGCTACAAACAATTCTGCCATCAGGAGAGATAAACTACAACAAACACAACAAAACACTTTAAAAACATGTAAAGAATCTTGTAATAGACTGAAATGGCAAGCTGGTCACTTCTCAAGCATTTGAAGGGCTTTTGCAATATGGAAATAAAGGCCTCTAATGTGGTATCAGTTCAAACCTTTTCCATATTTGCAAAAAGATAATAGAAAAAAGGTTTTGTTGCAAAGGATTTGACCCTACAGTACATCTTCCCAGGCAAGGGCCAGGCATACTTGTTCCCTAGAGCTTCTCCTTTTCACCTTTTTTCCTCTCAGTTGCCTGTTAGTACCTCACCTGCCACACCTTGATGACATACATTGACATGAGCTCAGCCTTGGAGGGCACCAGGGTCTTTGACTACCAATTTCATATCTGGTCAAGGTAGGGTTACCATATATCCAGGTTTTCCAAGACATGTCCTCTTTTTAGATCCTCCAATCTTGGTCTGGGCATTTTTTAAAAATATGATCAAATTTCCAAGATTTTGGTCAGCTCAGATTCAAAGTTTTTCCCTGCACTTCCTGGCTTGCCTTAGCAAAGAGCTACTTGGGGCTGGAGGCTGGGGACAGGGCGACTGGAGGCAGGACACACACACACGGTCAGCATGTAATCAGGCAGGGGGTGGGAATGTTGTCCTGTGGGGTCAGGCCAACTCTCAGGATCTCAATATTGCGCTGTTAGACAGGAGGGTGTGACAATTGCACATATACAAACACACAAATCAATTAGGTGTATACACACACACTACCAACTCAGGCATATACACATCCAAACCAGCCTAGGCACAAGCACACCTATCACCAATTCAAGCATATACACACTACACATAAAAAAATAGACAAAAAATCAGTTATCAATACCCACACACTCTGTACACATACACGAAACACTAATTTGTATATCACACATGATTACGTGTGTGTGTGTGTGTGTGTGTGTGTGTATGTGTGTGTGTATTCACCAGTTCACACACATACCACCCACCTACACATACACACAGGTGAGTTTCTAACTTGGATGGTACGGTGTTTGTTTGGGGTACTTGGGATACCCGAGGGAAGTTTAAGGTGAGAGAGAAAGTGTAAGGAGTGAAAGTTGCTGGGATTAGAACCAGTAAACTAGAGAGAAGCTGGCTGAGGAACTGGGGCTTGGGGTTACTTAAGGTCAAGTGGCCCCAGGGTTACTCAAGGTCAGTGGTGCAAGAGAAGCAGCCCGGTGGCAAGGAGGAGACAGTCAGGAAAGAAACTGAGGCAGAAACCTAGGAGCTTGGGGCTGGAAACTGAAGCAGAAAGCTGGGAGTTTGGGGGGCAGATAAGTGGTGGAAAAGAGGAAACAGTCAGAAAACAGACAGAAACCCAACTCAGGGTTTCAAAATAACAGTTTTATTAAACAGACAACACACTACACAGCCCCATGAAGTTATTGGTTCACACACACACACACACACACACACACACA
>NW_017728998.1:34640681-34647350 GCF_001723915.1 Gavialis gangeticus
GGGGGGGGAGTCCAGAGCTGCAGGAGGGCAGGGGGGCACGCCCCCAATGGGGGTAGAGGGCGGGAGAAAGGGGAAGTAGGGCCCTTCAGGGGTATCAGTAAGCTGTGTGGCTTGTCTGGCTGCACTGGGGCCAATGCCTGTGCCTGTGCCCACAGGGGCAGGGCTGGGGGGAGCAGGGGGCTGTGAGTCAGGAGTGAGGGGCACCAGCAGGGCTGGGGGGGCTGTGGCTTGGGAGTAAGGTGCACCAGGGGGGCAGGGGACTATGGGTCAGGGGCATGGGTTACTGGCAGTGCCAGAGGGTTGCAGGTTAGGAGTGAGGGACACCAGCAGGGACAGCAGGGAGGGGGGCTGAAGATTGGGAGTGAGGGGTATCAGCATGGCCTGGGGGGCAGCGTACTGTGGTTTGGGAGTGAGAGGCACAGGCCGGGCCAGTGGTCTGTGGCTCAAGAGTGAGGGACAGCAGCAAGGCTTGTGGGCCTGTGGCTTGGAAGTGAGGGGCAACAGAATGGGCAGGGGGAGGGCACTGTCATATTACTGTCCCCTCACAGTCATATACCTCCTACTCCCCCGCCCCTCCCTCCCCCCACATGACAGATGTCCCCTTTTTTGGGACAGGAAGTGTGGTAACCCTAGGTCAAGGGCACCCTAAGCCGTGCTCACGTTTGCTCTAGCTGCATGGTTAGCTCTGAGCACACTGTTCAGGACCACAGGATTTCATTGCAGCAGAACATGATCTTGATGCAGGACTGGTGACCCTGAGTTGGGCTATCCTGTTTACTGCTTCTGCCAGCACTTCCTTGACAGGCCTGTTGGCAGTCTTTCATTACACCCATCCCATTCTGTCAGCACTGGTCTCTCGTCCACCATGCCAAACTTATCTCTCAGTCTCTATCCACCAATCCTCACTAGCACTGCGGGGTTTGCGGTACTACCCTTGCCCCCTTTCCACGACCTCGTCCTTTTCATCCACAATCCAGTCAACTGTGTCAAAGATCCCCACCTAGACATCAACTTGACTTCTAGCACAAGAATCTCCCTATTTCAGGTCAGCCTTATCCTGGACCATTCTTCTTCCAGTCCAAACAAAAACGCAGAAAACCAAATAAAGTTTAAAATACATCTGTTTTGCTGTGGTACCACTGCCAGTCCTCCTTGTCTGGTCAGCATCTAAGCCTGCTCATTGCAGTTCCACTCCTCTGTCTCTCCCTCACTGCCAGAAGCTTTCCTTCTTTCAGGACACCTGCAGCCTCCCTGCCCCTAGCCTGGGACTGGGCTCACATATAGTGAGTGCAGGTGACCTGATCCTTGTACTTCTGTCCTGAGTCCTCCAGAGCTTTCTACCCCTGTGCTTACCATCCTTTTCATTCCTGACCTCTCCACTCGCTGACATGTTCTGATAAAGCCTTGGTCAGATAAGAAAGGGTGCACATGTGGTGGGGGAAAGGGAAGGCGAAAAATGAAGGGAGAAAGCTAGTGAAGCACAGAATGAAGTGGGGAAGGGGCAGGGCAGAAAAGCACACCAGGCCCCAGGAGATATGCACCACAGTTTATTGCGTTGCACTAATATGCACATATAGATGCATCCAAGTACCATGTATTGTGTGGAGTCATTTTTACTAGTGCAAATGAAGTCTAAAATGTGCCCATTCTAATTTGGTAATAAGTGATACTTGCTTTGCAGCGGGATAAGAAAATACCTTTCAGGACAGCAGGCTCATAGTTTTCTAGCAGGCACTTTCTTAAAGCAAACATGAAACTAGTGCCTCCAAATGTAAGAATTCTCTCGTCTCCAAAACCCTCCCAGTGAAGCAAATGCTTTATTTCTTTCTATATTTTCCTCTAAGACAATGGACAACTCCTAGATTGAAGAAGATTATTCATACCTACCCTGCATAGAAAAGGCAATCACATCCTAAGCTTTTAACCAAAATAAAAAAAGAAACCACTTTAATTCCTCTGATAAGTTTTTTTTCTTCCTTCTTTCTTGGAAACTGAAACTGAATCTCTACCAGTGTAAAGATGAATTCCTTCCCTGTCACTCCTTACTGACTGATTTTTTTTTATAGGGAGAGGAGGTAAGATTACACAAGAGAGAGAATTCAGTTCTTTTTAGGTGATATCCTAAACAGGGGTATAAATGAGAATAAAAATAAAATGGGAAAAATTGTACATGACTTTAGAGTGACGTGATTGGTTTTATAATCTGTGACTTCTGGGCTTGGGTGAATTTCTAACCAATGTGAGTTGAATAAGTTGCACGAGAAAGCAGGGATTTAACAAAATTCTTAATATTTCAACATTAAGAGTATTTTTCCATTAATCAGAACTTGCTGCAGTAATTCAGATTTTCTACAATTAAAATGAAGTGAGAATAAGTATTAAAAGAAAGTAGTTGCTATAAGTGCAAATTCAATCTGATTACCAGGCCAAGATCTGAAACAAAATCAAATTCATCTAATAGTCTTTGTCTTAATTCCAAGAGAAGAAAATAGTTTGAAAGACAGGCTCATCCACTACTACATCACTAATTTGTCACAGGTTACTTTGACTTCCTACATATATACCTCACAAATTAAAGAAGAGATTTATACCTTTAAAGTAGGTGCTTATCAAGAATTTGGACATAGGTAAAGCACTTCTGATTTGTATTGATACTTGCTTCAGAGCACAGCATGCTTAACACTGTAAACCAAGGGAAAATCCCCCAGATTATCAAAAGATATTCAACATAGCAGGTAAAACTTTTGCTCATGGATAACTTGCAGACTTTCATTCTATATCCTAGCCCCCAGTGTTTGTCAGACTCATTTATTTCAGGTCTGATCTACGACTCATTGAAAGCAATAGAAAGGCTGTCAAATTCATTTGGCATTGGGTCAGGCTCTAATACACATTTTATCAGTTGACCAGATGAACTATTTTCTTGAGACTTTACAAAAGAATTTAACTTCTAGACAGAGAGCAGGTGTGAGAAATTTCAATCCACAAAGTTATGTAGGAAAGATAAGGCATTGAAAACATAGGTTCACAAAGAAAGGGCCTTCTTAACTACAAATAAGGCTAGGGACAGACATTCAAAAAGTCTGAGCTTCAATTGATTCAATATTTGCAGGTTAGTCTAACCTGGATGGATTGAACTGGTTTGTAACCATATAGATATCCCCTCTGGACTGAAGAGATGCAGGTACATGCTTGCATTGGATCAGGCTAGAAGTCGGGGGATGCTAGAGTAGCCCTCTCTTCCCCTCCATAGTGCTGAGCTGAGGGGGAGCATGGCTAGGCCCTGGCAGGATGCTCTGACTTGGTAGGATTTCCCACCCCACTCCCTCTCTGCTCCTGACCAGCAGGGAGTTACATGGCATTTACTTACACAGCATGGAGTTACATAGGGAATAACACTGCGTTTATCATCCATCAAGAAAATAAAAGTCTCTCTCATTAGTTCAAGCTCTTTTAGCTCCAAAAAGCCCTAAGCAGACATTTTCCTGTGTGCCTTTGCCCTGTTTGCATTACACAGACAACTCTCAGCATTAGCTAGCATCCTACATCCTGGATACCATCCATGTTGTAGGAAAGGGGAGTGGGGAATTCCTGCTTGAGGAGGAAGTGGTGGAGTGGGGGAGGAGAGGAAGGAGGAAGCCAGGCAGATGCTGCTGTGCCTTCCATCTCTGCTGGAGCCCCAGCTAGGGAGCAGAGGGGAGGGACCAGATCTGCTGTGGAGCAGAGAGCCCCATCCACAGCTGCAAAGCATCTGGGATGCTGGGGGACTCTGTTTTAATTTAAACCAGAAAGGGGTCTGGAACAGACATTGCATAAACCAGTTTGACCCAAATCAGTTAAGTCTGATACTATATTCAACCAGGTTTTTTTCAAACCAGTTTCAGCCATTTTCAAACTAGTTTATGTGCACTGAACGTCTGTTCTGTTACAGGTTTAAGCCAGTTTCTGATCACTTAGGCTGGTTTATCTATAATGTCTGTCCCTAGCCTAAATGTTAACTTTCTAAAGAAATAAGAGGAAAAGTTGCTAATGTTCCAGTTTTGTGCCTGCTTCCTAAACCCCTCCATATTTTTAAAATGCCAACAGAACTAAATTTAACAAATAGTTTCTGTTGATCTCTATCATGTCTTTGAGACACCATATACTCAAAGAAAATCATCTGAAGAATTAAGCAACTGTTCTGAAGAGTAACTTCAGAAAACCAATTTTACTAACAAACAGTATCAAAAGCCTCAACTACACTACTTAAAAAAGTAAACATTCTGCACTGTTTTCATAACAAGAAATGAAGGAACTGATACATGTAGAAAACTGTGATATGATACAGGAGCCTGAAATCCTAGCCCTTCTTATCTCTAACTTGATTACAAATATATTTAAAGAATCAAATAACATTTCAGAGGCAATTTAAGTGGAAGAAAATACTCAGTGAATACATGTAACTACTCAGGAGTTCAGCAGATGCACATACATCAGCCAGTGTCCTCTACTACATGAAATCAGAATTGTTCAAGCTGTGTCTCATTAGCTGGGGACAGATATCCAAAAAGCCCAAGCCTGAATTGATTCAATCTTTGCAGATTAATTTAAATTGCAAAGATTGGACCAATTTGTAAGCAGATAGACTTTCACTTTTGACTCAAGAAATACAGGCACATGCCTGCAGGGGCTCAGGCTAGAAGCCAGGGGGTGCTTGAGTGAGCCCTCCATTCCTTTCCATACGGTTGAGCTGAGGGGGGGTGTGGTGAGGCCCTGCCAGGATGCTATGATTAGGGAAGGTTTAAACCCCCATCCTGGCCTGCACAGTCCCCAGCTGGGGTGTGCCCTGAGGAAGAGGGGGAGGGGGAAGCAGCCCTTGCCAGGCTTCCCTGCCTCCTGCCCCCTGCACTCACTGTTCAAGGGGCAGGAATGTTGCTAGACCCCAGCCCCCGCCAGCCCTCTGAGGCAAACAGCTGGGGGGGAGGGGGAGTGGGGACGGCTTGTGTAGACTCGATGCATCTGTTGATGATACTGAGCTTTTCAATCCCCCTGCTTCCTCATACTGTGTGCAGCAAATTGATAGGCACTGCATTCACTGCAAACCAGGTCATTTCTCACACCTTTCAGCAAGCCATCAACTAGCAGGAAGTTTCTCAGAACACAAAGTTTATCAGCCCATCAAGAAAACAAAGCCCCTCCCATGAGTTCAAGCTCTTCTTAAAACAGCTTTTTGCAAAGCATTTGTAAGGAAGAATGAAGGGACATTACCAGTTGACCTGTTGATTAGTAGGACTGTGTGAAGCTTCAAGTGCTGATTCGATTTGGAGGAGATTCGGCCTGATGCAGTGGTCAACTCTCTGAATCCAAGTCGAATCAGGGGACCAATTCCAAGGTCTGAATCAATTGGAAGCTCTCCAAATCAATTCAGAAAAGATTCAGAGAGCTTTGGCGATTTGGGCAGTCCCTACCTGCTGCAGCAGGGAGCTGGACCCAGACTACATGCTGGTTAGTAGGGGGCAGGGGATAGGGAAAGGGGACCATGGGGGGACCCCTGCCAGGCCCCATCCCCTGCCTGATCCCCCAGCCCCCTGAGTGCCCCCGCTCGCCACCCATTCTCCCAGCCCCCTCCCGCCATGGCTGCCCCACCTGGCCCCAACTCCCAGTTGTTTAAAAAAAAAATCCACTCATTGAATGCTGCCAGTCAGGGGCGTGATCCCTGTTGCAGCCATGGGGAGGGGTGGTGGGAAAGCAGGCGAGGATCAAAGGGCTTGTGGCAGAGCCCCCCACATGGCATGGGGCAGTGAGGGGCAGTGGGAATGCCCCCCCTGCCAGGCAGGCGCCGGTGGGTGGGGGCTTTTCTTTCAAACAGCTGGGAGCTAGAGCCAGGCAGAGCTGGGAGAACAGGTGAGGGATAGGGCCTGTGTGATTCAAAGATTTGTCTGATTCAGCAGCAGCCGCATCTCTGAATCAGATTCAGCTAAATCGATTCAGGACAGTGACTCAAATCACCGATTCAAATCACTGTTCCTGAACTGGCCAAATCCAAAGTGAATACTAGCCACTTCACATAGACCTATTGATTAGCTCCAAAAAGCCCTAAGTAGACACTATTCTGTCTGCCTTGGTTCCAGTGAAATTGGAGACACACACACAGACCTCTCAGCATTAGCTAGCATGGGGGTTTCATAGTTTCATAGTCAGTAGGGTCAGAAGGGACCTGAACAAGTCCGAACCCCTGTCATGGCAGGAAAAAGTACTGGGGTCAAACAACCCCAGCAAGGTGTTCATCTAGCCTTGTCTTAAAGACCCCCAGGGTAAGAGCCAGCACCAATTTGCTTAGAAGTTGGTTCCAGCTCCTAGCCACCCTGACAGTGAAGTAGCACCTCCTGATGCTGAATCTGAATCTACCATCTGCCAGCTTGTGGCCGTTATTTCTAGTCACTCCTGGCAGTGCTCGGGGGAACAGGGACTCCCCCAATGCCTGCTGGTCCCCTCTGACTAGTTTGTAACAGGCCACTAGATCCCCCCTCAGCCTTCTCTTGTAGAGGCTGAACAGGTTCAGGTCCCATAGTCTCTCCTCATAGGGCCTGCCCTTCTGCCCCCTGATCATGTGAATGGCCCTCCTCTGGACCCTCTCCATGTTGTCCACATCGCTCTTGAAGTGCGGCGCTCAGAACTTGATGCAGTACT
>NW_017728998.1:34647480-34671792 GCF_001723915.1 Gavialis gangeticus
TTCCTCCCCAGGTGCATCACCTTGCACTTGTCAGTGTTGAAACCCATCCTGTTCTTATCCGCCCACCCCTGTAACCTGTCTAGGTCTGATTGCAGCCTATTCCTCCCATCTAACTTGCCCACATCCCCCCACATCTTAGTGTCATCAGCAAATTTTAACAGGGTGCTTTTTACCCCCTCATCCAAGTCACTGATGAAGATGTTGGACAGCGCAGGCCCAAGGACCGAGCTCTGCAGAACCCCACTGCCCACATCCCTCCAGGTCAAAAATGACCCATCCACCACCACTCTCTGGGTGCAGCCCTCCAACCAGTTAGCGACCCATTTGACTGTGTAGATGTCAACACCACAGCCTCCCCAGTATTTTAATGAGAATGGGGTGAGAGACAGTTCCTAAAGTCCAGAAAGACTATGTCCACTGCCAACCCTGCATCTAAGGATTTCGTGATCTGGTCATAGAAGGCCACTAGGTTGGTCTGACAGGACCTGCCTCTAATGAACCCATGTTGGTTGCCCCTAAGCATAACCTCGCCCACTGGCCCCTCGTGGACATGTGCCAGGATAATTCTCTCAAAAAGCTTACCTAGGATCAAGGTAAGACTAACTGGCCTCTGGTTTCCTGGGTCCTCCTTCCTCCCTTTTTTGAAGATGGGAACCACGTTGGCCCTCTTCCAGTCCTCTGGCACAACACCAGAGCACCACAAGTGCTCGTAAAGCCGTGCATGACCAGCAAGGGGTGGCATGACCATGACCAGATGACAGCTGCAGTTTGTGCTGCTGGAGTTTGTGTTGTGGGAGAGGGGAGGGAAGGAGGAGGAGACCCCTGCTTGAGCAGCTAGCAGATGCTGCAGTGCCTGCAGTCTCCACCTCCTTGTCAACCAGCTGGAGCTCCAGTTAGGAAGAAGAGGGGTGGGGCCAGCCCTGCTCTCTAGTGCAGACAGCCCAGCCCAGACCAGACCAGGGCTGAAAAGCATTCTGGGATGCTAAAGGACTGTGATTTAACTTAAACCAGGAAGGGGTCTGGGACAGAAGTTCCATAAACCAGTTTGACCAAAATCAGTTAAGTCTGATACTACATTCAACCAAGTTTATCTTAAACCAGTCTGGGCCATTTTGAAACTGGTTTATGTGCACTTAGCTTCTGTTCTGTTACAGGTGTAAACCAGTTTATGTATAACTTCTGTCCCCAGCCCTGGTCTACATACTCCTGACATTTCATGGATATTACCTTTAAAAATCTAAGATTTTGGGGCCCCAAGATCAGTTTTGTTCCCAACATTGCCATGAAGTTCCCAGTAGTCTTAGCTGAGTATAGATTCTCTGTACAGATGATAAAAACAAACAAACAAAAAGTTGTTGTCACTGAAAAACTGACCTCGGAAAGTACCACTGCTAAAGGAAAGTATCTGTTAAGAAGCCAAGAAGCAAAACAAACTAAAAATGACAAAGCAATACTTGAAAGATATCTATGGACATACTGCCAAAGCTCTTTGTGAATTTTGACATGGCATAATATCCTCCAGAGCAGGGAGTAATGCCAGAAGAAAAACACTACATTTACCAAAATATAAAAGGGGGAGGGAGTGTTGCAGTTGGCTGAGAGCAAAGTGGGGTCTGCAGCCAGCCAGGACTGGGAGGGCAGGGTGGGGTTTCAGCCAGCTGGGAATGGTGGGGAGGGGAGTTTGCAGCCGACCAAGCACTCCGGCCAGTAGCAGGGAGGCTTCAACCCCTCACCCCCGCTCCCGTGGGACACACCACTGTCCCACCAGTCTGAATTCACCAGCCACGCGGGTGGGGGAGGGGAGGAAGGGAGTTAAAAAGCATAAATTGTTCAGGGACAGAAGGACTGATAAGATGAATGTGTAAGTGTAAGTTTTTCACATACGAAAAAACCAAAAAGATATTTAACTTCTGAACTGAGTTTAGTATATTTGATAATTTTGTTAAATGGTTAGCACACAACATGGACATGGCACTAAGAGTTTCAGAAAGCAAATTTAGCTATTATCCTCACCTTAATTCTGACTCTATTTGAACTAACCACATCATCCATTCCATATATCTGCACCTTTGTCTGGAATGAAAATTAAAAGTGAACTTGAAACCAAAGGTGATATTAGAATCATGCTGCTAGCAAAGCTGCAGTTGCTTTTAATGCTTCTCAGATCGCAAGATTCAACAGCATAATTTAAGCAGGAAGAATATTGTCACAAAATTGCTTGATGCATATTTGAGATGTATATGCAGATTCTGTGAGACTGCTGCACACTGTCTTAGCAAGTTTTCAGAAAATCTAGTAATATTTTTTGTTTTAAAATAATTTTTCTTTTATTCATTCTTGGCAGCTTACAGTATATTTGCCAATATTTGCTGGGCTCTGACAGAACTATTCCTGGATACCTGATAAGCTAACATGATGAATGCTCTGAATTCTCTAAGTAAGTTCTAAAAAGCCCTGGAGTTCTCCTATAAAACTTTTCTGCCTGCAGTCAAACCTTTCAGATTTCTATTAAGTTTATTGTTTGCTTAGCAATCATTAAATTATTTATAGTACTTTTATTTTATACTTTCATGGGCTATTGTAAAAATTGACAATAAAGAGGGGTATTTCTCAAGCGTAATGTGCAACAGATCTGCAGACTCTACTGCAAATAGGAAGCCATATTATTCTAGATGAAATACTGTATAATGCCTATAGCACAAAATCCATTGTACATAATTGCACAGAGAAAAACTAGTTCCTCTATATTTAAAGGGAAACTGCAATGGAATAAAAAGTGCTTTTTAATCAATCAATGTAAAACATGACCAAACTAACAACTATTTCTCATAGCTAATAGTACTAATGGTTATTTGGATATGGGCACACAATATGGAGAAGCACAAAAGTGACTTAAAGGCACCCCTGGTTTTAAGCCACTATTCCATTCATGCACTGCGTGTGGTTAGGAATATCACAGAATACATTTATTAATGTTTAAAATAGTCAAATACTATGGCAATTTGTTAGGCCAGATATTCTGTTGGTACAAATCCACTGGAACCTCCACCAATGATGATATGCCCTGAGGTGTATATCAGAAAAAAATCCACAGGAAACTTCAGCACATTAGAAAGTGACTGAGAAATGAAAAAAACTGTCCTTGGTCAGCTCTGGCAAAAAATGTTTTTCTTCCCTCATATTTTCCACCACCTAGCAAACAATGACAATCACCATGAGCAGCATGACAAGTGCTAGAGACTTAAGTATGGACTCTGCTCCTGTCACTGCTTCCAAAAACAAGGAAGCTATAAAAACAACAGTGCCATATGACAGTTGTGGGCTACTTGGTCCCATCTGAAGAGCAGGCCACCTTCCAGTCTCATGTCTTAAGTCAAATTTGAAGCAGACCATTAGATGTAGAAATTTCCAGAGCACAATTAAAAAGCTTTTTAAAACACTTTTTGCATGTGTGTATGTACACAGCCTTCTCAGTTTGGTAGTCATATTGATAGCTAAAGAAAGAGATGATGAAACCTCAAGACTTTTTAAAAATGTATTCAATATATAACACGTAGACAATTATTCTTTGAAAATTAACCTATCCCTCTACAATGAAATTTCAGGTTAAATTGACGGTGACTTTTTTCCTTCTCAGAGGGCAGTCAGTCTCCAAAGTTTTCTACTCTAGCCTTGCAACTACTGCCAAAAATCCACCTTACATAAGATTTAAGAATAGAAACTGACATCTACTTGGAAATCTGCATCTCATGCTAAGATATATGCAACTAGGTATTCAACTACTGCAATTCTTGCTTATATGCTAGTTTAACTGAGCACCTGATTTTGGGACACACAGTCAGGAGAGGCATTTTGGCATGGACTGTATGTGGTTTCAGCTTTACTCAGGATGTCACAGCATGGGGTCCCCAGGGATGGCCATGATGACCCTAGGGCTCCATGACAGTACTTGCTCTGTCCTGTGGGCACCTTCTAATCTTGCCTGCCACATCTTGTTGGTTGAAATATTAAGTTGGGAGTTTATGTAGCCACAATCCTGTTGAAACCACTAGATCCTGCTGATCTTGGATCCCTTGCTGGGTCTTACTGAAGAGTCAGTGTCTCTTCAGACACACTAAGCCTTACGGGCTAGATGCGTGGCTTCAAAACCGCTCCTTTACCACGCCCCATGACTCACAGGTGGTATTCAAACTTTGTACCTCTGAGGCTTTGATCTAGCTCAGCCTCCTGTCACCACTGGGCCCTTGGCCCATTTGCATGCCCTCACAGGCACTGGGCTCTCCACCACCCCATCTGCATGCCCTCACTGGCACTGGGCTCTCCACCGACCTGTCTGCGTGTCCTCACTGTGTGCCCTCTTCCAGCCCCATCTACACGCCCCCTTTAAGTTTCTCCCTTAGTCAGTCCATCTTCTTCACACGTTGGCTTAGCAGCTGGCCCCATTTCTGATCCAGACACTCCACAATCACTGTCCAGATCTCTTCTCATATGGGTGTGGGATCTACCCCTGAGAACCCATCTGTCAAGGTGTCCTTTTCCTGCTGCACTGGTCTCATCTCATCTCTTGGACACTCTAGACTTTGGTATCTGGGTAGCTCTGTGTGTTCCTGGGGTCTCATGACCCCTAGCCATACAGCCTCTAACTGTTTCTCAGTCTTCATTAAGGTTTCTTTCAAACATTCAAGTTCTTGAAAGTGGTCTTGGCCTTTGGCTTTAGACACGCCTGTGTTCTGCCAATTGTGCCCCCAGTGCAACCAGCAGCTCTTGCAGCATGTTCATAGCCTGTAGTATCTATGGCTTCCCCTCTGTTTCAATGGGTGTTGCACAGTATACAGGGTCTAGCACCCATGACTAACTGATCTCTCTCGTCAAACAGGGCCACTTCTCTGGCCATGCTTGCTTCTAGCTGGGCCTTTGGGGACCACACCTCTGCCCCAAATTGACCCTTTTCTTCCCCCTGACTTTGCAGCTCAGTTTGTGAGGCATCACACTCTTTTGTTCTAGCTTTCACCTCTGCTTCAAGGGATGGCATCCAGTCATACAACATTTTCTAATTTCCCCATGCATCCCCTCACTTTCTCCATTTCTTTTGATATAGCCTTCCCCATCTCCTCTGACTGGGTACAGCTTTCAGTTAATTCTTCCCACATCTTTTGCACAAGGAGTTCTGCTTGGATGCCTCGTTGTTGCCAACTCTCCAGCTCCTCATGCAACTCATCTATCTGGTCCTCTTGGCTCTGCCATTCTTTTTGTAGGGCCCCATAAGGCCTTTTGACGCTTCCACCTGTTGTACAACATCTGCCTGTTCATCCATCTGGCCTATGCAGGCTTCAGAAGACCTTGTTGCCTATTCCTTCATCTCCTTCTGCAGATTCTCCTCCCATTTTTTGCTCTCCTCAGCCTCATTTCCAATGAGATGCTCCAGAGCCTGAGTCTTTTCAGCCTACACAGCAATAAGGTGTTTGATTTCTTTGGACCCTCCTTTCTTGTTGGATTGCACCTGCAGCTCTTAAGTGGTCACTTTTGCCTCAGCTTGTTCGTTTTTTGATTTCATGACTGCCAACTTCCATTTTAAACAAGTGGCTCTTTCCTCCATCTCATCTACTCATAACTGCCATTTGAAGGCCTTTTGTTTCAGACCTTCCATGGTCTCTGTCTCAGCCATAGTCCTCCCCTGGCCTTACTTCTTTCTGGGCCTGGACCTCAAGTCTTCCCTCTTTCAGTCTCTAGCAGAGGTCCTTTCCACCCTTATCTCTTCCTCCTGAGCCTTGGTGCCACTGCCTTACAATAAACCTCTCCTGACTTCTATTCTGGCCCAAAAGCTTCATTTCCCTTCTCAGGGACATGGGTTTCCTTCCCCATGCACAGCCAAGTTCCTGGCCAATGCACCACTGTGTCATGGTGTGGGATCCCCAGAGATGGCTGGGATTAGCCTGGGGCTCTGTGACAATGCCTGCTTTTCCCTGCAGGCACCTTCTAATCTCACCTGCCACATCTTGTTGGTTGAAACAATAAGTTGAGGGGCTGTCCATGAGTTTGTGTAGTTACAATCCTGTTGAACCCCACTAGATCCTGCTGACCTTGGATCCCTTGCTGGGTCTTACTCGAAGTCAGTGTCTCTTCAGACACACTAAGCTTTATGGGCTAGATGTGTGGCTCCAAAACACCTCCTTTACCATGCCCCATGGCTTGCAGGTGATATTCAAACATTGTACCTCTGAGGCCTTGATCTAGCTCAGCCTCCTGTCATCAATCCTTGGCCCCTGTCTGCACAACCTCACTGGCACTGGGCTCTCCACCACCCCATCTGCGTGCCCTCATTAGCGCTGGGCTCCATGTTTATTGCTATATACTTTTCAAGAGTTCAATCCAAAAAGGCAAAAGAAAACAGTGAAAATAATATGACATAAATTCCAACTCCCTGACTTCCCCTTCTATGTTCTGCACAACCATTTCCCACAAATACAGAACACATGAGAAAGAAGAAGTTACTGATTGTGAACTATGGTTGAATGAAGACTTTATGGCTGGTGTGTTTGGGTTTTTTTGGCCCATTAGGTTTAGGTTCTAAACTCCTCAAAGAAAAAAGGAGGACATAGTGGAAAAGTTGTTCTCCTCCTTTGACCATTCACATTCCCTCATTTTAGTCAGCTCATATATAAAGGCCCCTCTTTGTCAAATTCTTCATGTTGTACAAAGACTAGCTGAAATCGACATGACACTGGTATAACCAGACAAACCTGTTTTGCTCTCCTCTGTTGCAGCAATTCCCTCACGGCTGAGCCTGTTATCATTAAAGAGAAAATGTATTTATTGGACTTCGAGTGCTCTTTAGGCTGAAACTTCATGGATTATAGAAATAAAGGTGAGGCTGAAAAGGAAACAAATGTACACAACAGCATTTTTCCATGCCAGTAGCTTGTTAAACTTTTATACTCAGGTCATTTGTGCTGAGATAGGATAAGAAAGAATGTATATAAGCATCCATGATCCTGTATTTGTCCCATGGTCAATATTCATTCATTGAGAACAGAATACTGCTCAATACTCATGTGGCAGAACTAGATAAAGGCATTGAAAATGATGATACCAGGGAAGATCCTCAACTGGTGCAAATGAATGTAGCTCCATTGTATAAAACTGAACTACACAGATTTACATCCTCTAAACACCTGACCCACCTAGCTTAGTATAGGGCAATAGAAGATGATTGAAAGCTTAGTTCCCCAGCCTAGCTATGTAAAACGACTTAATTCTCATAGCATGGCATACTCAAGGCACTGTACTTACAGTGGGGCCTCAGCTTGGTAAACTGGATAATATTAGTCTATTGTGGTTGACCACTGGATTTATCTTTTAGTCAGGCTTTGCAGGGTACTCAGCATGCTGAAGTTTATCAAGTTAGCTACTATATCTGGACACTTTCCATTCTGTCCATTAGGGTCATTTACATTAGAGTACATTGACATTTTTCCAGGCATGCTGAGCAGATGTGTACTGTTCTTTATTGATTTCCATCCAATTGTTTTATATGGCTTGACTCCAAATCTCAGCTCAAAAAAACTGTTTGTTTTTATTAAAATTCATGTGCTTCTCAATGGAAATAGCTGTACTTGCAGTACTGCTTTAAGTATCTGCATTCCCCACTGCAGTGTAGTACAGAGATAGCCCAGCAGAACTGAACAGGAAGCAGGGTAAATTGTCTTGTGCATGTTCTTGTAGTAAGAGTTTTTACAGTACCTGAGTTTGTTCTCTTTCAGAGGGTTTGGGTATTTCTATTATGGTATATTAACAATGCTTTTTTTTAGGTCATTTTAAATAATTGTTACTTCTCTTATTCAGAATCTAGGCATCTGAGCATCTGGCTGCTGCCAGTATTTTTTCCTGAACTGCTTAACCTACAACAGAAGAGACATGTATACTTCTAATAGCTTATTAAGGTGCAACAGCATGCTGTGCTACTAAAGATACTGCCCTGCCTGTTGGAAATCAAATCAGATTTAAAAGATGAATATTAACATAAGAGAACTTTTCAGAACCTATTTTATAATAAAGTAGCAACAATATTATGCAGTGATCTCTCTCTCCATGCACACGCACAACCCTATGGTCATATGATGTTTATAACAAAACATAAAATAAATGATCAATCTGTAAAAGCTATTAAAAAGCATCAATAAACAAGTAATTTACTTTGTAATACAATTTTTTTATACCTTTTTATGGCAGGTACATTCACAAACAAGATTGTATGTTCAATAATTAAATGAGACTGGTCACGTTTACATGTGTGCCTGTCTGCGCAGTTATTAGTGCTTTAGCAAATATTAAAAGACTGTGCAGTAACCACTGGTACTGCACAGTCCTGAAGGCATAATGGTCATTTCCATCCCTATTGCGCAGTAGCATCAGCATCACAGTTCAAGCCTATTGATGCTATGTCACCATAGCTCATTGCTACAGCAACGCAGTGTCTCATGTAGACGCACCCACAGAGACCCACCTATAATGTACAGCATTTATTATGTTAAAAAGATACAAGTAAAGCAATTTCATGCTTTATTACTATACATCACCCAACCAATGAAGAGAAAAATGCTAAACAAATCTTTCAGCAAATCCTGTGAAAACTTTGTTGCATGGAGTATGAGCAGTTTTCATTTTACTCATAGTGGAGCAAGATATTGTGAAAAATTAAGTTCCGCTTACATCTTCCATTACTATCCCACACCTCATGCTACCCACCACTATATATGCTATGCATTCTAGATATGAACAGTAACAGGAAATTAAGCACACAAAGAACTAAAATAATACCACAGGAATTTGAGACTTCAGAGCCATGCTTTCTTTTTATGCCTCTTTAAGCATATCTATACAGTACCTAAAGTGTTAAAATAGCCACAGGTTAGTAAAAGTGATTTTCAAACCTTGGACCATGTAGCAGAACCCTTCCTAATAATTTGCAGATGGAGACATCCAAGAACCAAATTTGGTAAGCTGCTGCTACACTAAGAACACTTACCACCTATCTATTATGCTGGCTGATGCAGTCTCATTACTTTGTGTTTGTTCATCTGCCTTCTAGATCCACATGACATTTGCCTGGGAATCAGATTTAAGTTGTGTGTGTCAGAGCCACTATTTTGTTTGCATTTGTATAGTGTCTGGTACAACAGAACCTGTGATTGAGAATCCTGGGTGCAACAGCAAATATTGTTTAAAAATCATCACCACCAAACAAGTGGTTAACTGCTGGTTTGCTAATAACATGCAACAGCAAAGAATTTCTCTTTTAATAAGCAGGGCACAGACTGAAAAGGTGCATACCAACTGACCTAACATGGACAGAATGTGAAAGGGGCAAAGCACAGAATGAAGCAACAATGCCTTTTAGAAGCCAGTCAAAATGAAAAAAATTATTCATATATTTCTAATAACTTGGATGGAATATAAACTTTAGCATTAAAAAAACCCCAAAACACACAACCCCAAGAATTTGCTGCTGCTGCTTTTTTCCCCAGCATGCATCCCTGCACATGGAGTTAGCTCAGGGAAAAACGCTCTGGGTGGGGTAGAGGAAATGGGCCAGCACCTGGTCTGGTCTTCACTGGAGTCCTGAATGCTTCCCACAGCTCCAGCAGTGGTGATCTGGGTGCACAGAGCCTGGCTGGCAGCTGAAGCATGACTCTGCCTGGCCAGGCTCTAGTTTTGGGCAGCACATGCTGCAGCCACATGCACTACCCTGCCTTTTTCAGTGTCAGAAAAACCCACCACACTGCTAATTTGCAGTGCAGCAAATTCCTGGTTTATGTGTGTACTCATCTGAACATGCACAATGACTCACTCTCTCCAAGAACCAATTCAAGAGTTTGAAGCAAGCAACATATGTAAATTTCCATAGGTAAATGAGGAAAGTATAGATGGTTAGACCATTCTCCCTCTTCAGATGCCTACTGGCAGGAATCAAAAATGGGGCATTTAGAAAAATGGGAAAAAGTGGAAAATGCTATCATTTTTAAGGACCATCCCAGCAATGAACCAGTTACTAGTAAATCTTAATAGTTTTCTACCTTTTGATTAAACATAAAAAGGAAAAAATGCTGTAAATATGAAGCACTATGTCTGTTCAGCTAAATAAAAATGTGAACAGTAAAACTAAATCACATATATTGAAGTGTTATTTTGGTTTTATGGAAATGTAATCTGTGTTATGACATTTGCATTTCATATAACTGCTATGGATAACTAATCTTCCAGTGCATAGCATATCAGTTTGTCACAAAAAAGTAATACTGTATCATCTATTTCCACCTGCAAACTGGAATATTCCATGACAAATGTATCAACATCAATGGTACAAAGTCACTCAACACCCAATGAAAAGCAATGGGTACGATTAATATATATTTTTTCCTTAAATATCAAGCATAACACAAATTTGTGGTGTCTACCAAAATAATATTTTCATGTTTGGTATGAATTTTAGGACTTTTTGAACTTGAAGTAAAATTAAATACATCAGTATGTATAACACTTAAGTGAGGTTCCCAGTATGCCTTCCAGCACCAGCGAATGTCTGCACAAACAGGCCCTGTTCTATGGTCATGTGGCTTAAAGTAAGAGGTGTGATTACAGGTCAAATAGAGGGCAGAGCTATACTTTTACCCAGCACATCCACATGTGGTGGATAGTGGAAGCTTCTAGTCATGAAATGGCATAAAGGCAGCAGTTACAAGAAGGTCATCTAGTACGTGAATGAGACAAGAGTGCAATCTGGCAGCTGTAACTGACTGAGCAGCCCTCTTCAGGAACCACTCTGCTCACCCCACATGGGGAGAGGGATAGAAAAGGTACCCTAAACATAGCCTGCCTAATACAGTATTCTGTCCAATGCCACCCACCACCCCGCATGAAAACACATGTCCAAAGTGCAGTAGAGTCTATCGATCCTGGATAGGCCTCATCTGTCGTCAGACACACAGATAAGACAATCATGAAAGACAATCAGTTGTGGCTGTGAGGGATTGCCAAAGAAGATAGGTCAAAACCCGTGAATGTCTGCAAACACCCTAAGATATTAAGCAGTATTGCTAATCAGTGGCACTACTGGTAACACCACAAACCAAGTTTAGAGATGCATCACCCTTGCTTTTCTCTTATCGTTTTGTTCTTTCCTTTCCTTTTGTTCACTTAAATCCTGAGCCAGTGCCCACTGAATTCCAAATCTGAACAACTGACTTCAGAAAAAACTTTTGCCAGGTTGGACTCCTGTAAAGTTTTCCCCAATATGCTCTTCTTTGACCATATTAGGTCCTCATCTTGCGAGAAGATGTACTGCAGGATACCCCTGCATAACTACAGAGTTTTGTCAACTTCAGTGGGACACCAAATGAGTTCAGAGATCTACTGCTGAAAGCCTGTTTCAAGATCTTATTCTGGATCCTGTAAACACTCAAGCACATGTCTAATACCATATAAAGTCGCAATGGGGAAAAAACAGCAACAGCAAATCAATGGGACTATTTATGGCAATAAAGTAAAGCACATGCATAACTTTGCAGGACAGAAGACCGTGTGAGGTTCTTCTGTATGCCAGTATACAAGGCCTGGCATTTCAAAATGACCTCATTGACTTAGCAGCATAATTTTCATTGACTTTTCATTGAACTTCTGCTCCTTAGTTATTGAAAGCAAGATTTTTAATGGCATTTCAGTGTTGGCAGATTCAGAGAGGCCATTAGCCACTTTGGAAAGATCCCACCCTTGTGTATTATTGAATTATTGTGTGATTTACTAAATTGCAAAATAAACAAACAAATGAATAAAAGGCCATTTTCCTTGTGCTACAGCACAATTTAAATAAGACCAATTTAAAAATCACAAAATACTTGTCTCTCTTCCTGAGAGAAATATGTTTTCAGATCTGTTCTGAAAACAAATGTGAACAGAAATCAAGTTACTCGAACGTAAGCTGCTGCAGTTACCAGAGCTATATCTGGTATTGTTTTGAGCACTAGGCTGAGAAACAGAAGCTTTATGAGCTAAGACTGTTTACCGGTAAACTGCTCCATTTACAACTCTGTGCTGTATAATAAGGTTTTGTGCATTTTGCAATCAAAGTACACAAAAGCGAGACCAAAAAAAAAAGGAAAACAAATAGGGAAAAAACACATAATTTAGTATTAGAAGACTGGGTACTCACCTAGTGATAGCAGCCAGAATGAAAATGGCTGAAAGCAATAAAAATCCATTTTACCATTTAGCACAGTTTGTCAGACTAGAGAAATGGGATTGAATTTCAAAGCCACAGGCAAGCTGGCAGAAATCTGTGGTTATGCAGTTGATAGGTCCCCCCCCCCTTTATTTACAACTCTTTTGATAAGCCTTCAGCAAGTTACATAGGTTGTTCTACTTGTATCTCGTTTGACTGGATTAGAATACTTGATGACAGTTTGGATAAGTTTGAGGCAGATGGTTCTTGACATTTTTCATGCCATCAGTTACAAACCATGCAAGGAAACTCTTTCATCCTTTGTTTATCCTTCACTTAGAAGCTACTATAGTAGATCGTTAAACTTTCATTTTTCACAGTGCTGATTAAGGCATACTACAAGGCAGATGTTATGCAGCACCATTTTTAACAATTTACATTTAGCACCAAAGCTGGCTTTGTACTTGTTCCAGTGGATCAATTCACATTTAAAAAGCTTCAAGGTCAACCTCTAAGCATTGCTATTCTGTTGAACAACTAAATGTTTCATAAAGTTTTCACTGAGACTGTAGAACTTGAAAATATGCACTGGCCATTCTGTTTACATGTTTATATCTGCCAGAATGAATACAAGTATCTATTGTATTAAATAAGAGATGCTGTTTCATAAAAGACAAAGATTTAACCAAAAATGAACAAAAGAAAAGATTACAAGCTCATATATAGCACGTCAAAAAGCCTTTATTTTCTACAACAGCGTTCAAAGTAACAAATAATTACTACTCGTGCAGCTGTTGCTCTGATTTTACATCCGATCAGACAGTAACACTGAACAGATAAATATACATTTACTCCTTTACTTCATATCTTTATGTATATAATGTACTTTATGATTATGTAAATTATACACTTGTTAGAACAACTCTAATAATAGCTTGATATAAACAAGAACACATAAAAACACCTTTAGAGAACAGAAACCTGATGACAAATTCAATACACTAAAAGCAATATTTGACAACTTTATTTTTATTTTAAGGCAACTTTGGAAAATGAACTGCTTAGAGATAATGGGACAGATCTTCAGCTGGTTTAAATTATTATTCTACACTGAAGTGGATGGAGCCATGACAATTACAGCTGCTGAGGTTCTGCCCCAATAATTGTGTGTTGATGGTTTGTATAATGGTGTTTATTTCTGTGCTTTTTTTTCCCTGTTACTAGGGACATTTCCACCAAATGGGAGTCCTCTTATTCCATAAACATCCCTTTGCTTCCATTACTTACAGTTCAGCTGCATGTAATATCATAATCATCTTCTCCCAAACAACTACTATCAGAGAATTTCAGACTTTGAAAACTAACCCCAGCAGAGACTCTATAGATCGTATGAGAAGCTGAACCCACTAAATGACTCTCTGTACATACTTGGCTATTAGCCGAAGCTTAAACTGGAGTGAATTTCATCCATAGGAAATAAAATGGTCATCATAACCAGACTATTTCCCAAATTAAAGTAAACCACAGGCCTACGAGCTTATATCCCTTGACTAATTACATGAAGTCAACGAGGATGTTTTTCTTACATAAACAAATCATGGAAACACACAGATACAACTTTACTGTGAATGCCCTTTCTCTTCTGTTGAGAAAATTCCCTTAAGACAAGGCTATCCAACTTCAGAGTGGCTGGGAGCCATAGGACACCCAACCACACACTGCAGGGACCCCACAAACTCAGGCCACATGCTGCATTGCACTGCATGTCCTTCCTCCCTTTTCTCTATGGCACTGTGGCAGGGGATCTCTACTGTGTTACACCAGCACTTTCACTTTGCATGATGTTCCCAGGTCCTCTCTCAGCCCCTTGCTACAATCCCCCCAGCCTTCTAGGGCATGCTATGCCACTTCACAGCAGAAAGCAGAAGCCTGAGGAGAAAGGTAGAGCCCAGAGACCCTAATACCAGCAACTGAAGAACAATAGTGAGAGTGGTGCCCAAAGCAGGAGCCTGGCTGCTGCAGGTTAACCCCCCATGGGCCATATGCAGCCCACAAACAAGTTGGACTGCCCTCCCTTAAGCAGCAGTGGGATGACAGTTTTAGACATATATAAGCTAACTCCTTTTCCAGTGGCAGTATTACAGATCTTGTCCTAGCATATTGCCATAAATGTTGATCAACCAGATGAGAATAACAACCTTTAAAATATCCTACCCAGAGACTTCTCTTTGCACACTGAAGCCAGGTACAGCAATTACACTTATTGTGTGGTATGCATGCAGAAAGTAGTCTACAGCCATAACCAAACAGATGGTCAGGACACAAGAGTGGTATAAAAATGGTGGATATTTGCAGCAGGCCTATACCCCACTCATCATGCCATTGATATCCAAGTAGCCAGCCTGTGAGCAGCTGAGCCAGCACCATGCAGTCAAAAGATGGACTATGAATTAGTGCCCCCCCGCAAACCCCCAGGATGACAGGAGCTCAGAGGCCATGTCCCGGGGGAAGCAAGAAGGAGGGAGTACCTGCTCCGCCTCTGGAAGTTCTATCCACAGCTGGCATGGGCTGGTGGGACTGCAAGCAGGTGAACTGCCAGGCAGCATGGCCACTCAGACTACGGCAGAGGTCTCCGTGCAATGTCTGAGCCCCCACTCACCAGAAGCAAGGAGCTCCAACAAACCAGGTGCTGTTGGCAAAAACTGGACACCTGGGAAAGGAAGCCTGAGCCCCAGCAGAAGGACAGCCCAGGAGGCATGAGTGGCTGCAGCCACCAGGTACATGCAGGGTAGCCAGGGAAGGGTGGAGGCAGCCCAGGAGGCATGAGCGGGACCCACCAAAGGGAAGAACTTGCCAGGGAGCTTGGTGGCACAGCCACACTGATACAGCCTTGGACACTGAAATCCATGGTCAACCAGCGTCAGGACCCTAGGGGTCACGAGGGTATGACAGAATGCCCTATGAGACATTATAGAACACGGCCAAGTGCCAACCAATCCAGAGCCCAATGCTCTTGGGTGTATAACCCTGGCACAGAAATTACACAGTGGCCATAGAGGGCACACCACCCATAAGTGGGTGCACCAGGAAGAGGCACCAGATGCAGCAAGCATCATTGCCCTGCTCGTTCGTGTCCTGGGAAGAATTTCAGTTCATGTTGAGTTGCAAGGTTTTTTTTGCTTGGAGACACGTGGACCACCAGCCTGCTAAGAGACACAGAGACAGCTCTCCCAGGAGGAATGGACAGTGCCTGGAGCACACCCAGATCCTACCAAGATGCAAACCAGATGACCCAAATGAAAAGGGGTAGGGTGAAGGGGAGGTAAGGAGCCCCACAGAAGAAGCACCAGTCAAGGTGCCCAGGGTCATCAAACACTGAACAACATCTTCTGGTGAAAACTCAAGTAACTTCAAGTCATAGCAGGCAAATAGATCCTGGTACAGCATACTTAGGCAGACAGGGCAGGCCAACAGCATCAATGTGAACGCAGGTCTGCCCTGATCCTGCTCTAAGATAACCCTGGCTGGATATGGTATCAGACTTCAACACTGTAGGTTACAGTACCATAATGAACATCTGCACCAGATCCCATCACAACTAACATTAGGTCACATTCTGTTGGCAACCCATGGGGCTTTGCAGCGCCCTGCTCAACCCTGCTCCCAAGGCAGTGCTCTAGCCTCAGCCACAACTTGTCTGGTCTGCCCAAGTGCCAGGCTGCCCCTGCCGCCAGCTCTAAGTGGCCCTAGGTTATGAAGCCCCAAGCACCTTGTTCCACTGAGCCAACTATGAGCCACTGTCTGGTATTATCGCTCAGCATATGGATCCCATCTACCTCGCCTAGATATTTCTAAAGATTGCAGCTTTCAATTAAGTGCTGTGCTTTCTTTTGCTGGATACTGCATTCACACAGGGGGCTGTCCAAGTTGTTCATCTTTAAAGTGTTGGTTTGAGACATCCATATCCACATCTTAGTCTGTTCAGCTTGACCCAGACTTCTCTGTCGAGATCATGCCCGGTGGAGGATTCATTTGGTGTCATTATATAATGCTGTAGGAATAGATTTCAGACCAGATTATTCTAAATGTTCATTTCTGTTCACTCTACCCCTTATCTAAATTTAGCACAACACACAAGGCCACTGTACCCAGCCTGCCAGGCTCTCCACAGGCCCAGAAACCCAGAAGCAGGGGAGCAGTTAGGGTCTGTTTTCTTATGTCACTTGGTGTAATGTCCTAGAATTCAGTGTGTAAGCTGTGCAGCCTGCTATGAATCTCTGTATACTGTTAGTATAGTAATGAGCTTTTAAGCCTGACAGCATCTGGACCATACAGAAGCACAGAAATCTGCCGGGACATATACCATTGCAAGTTACAATGGTTCTGAGCACTTTCAAGTTGGCACCCCATATCATGCTAGCTAAACAACTTAAGGCAACTACTTTCCTGCTGACCTTTTTAATGTGATGTTTATAGGTGAAGGAACAGTCTAATATCACTCCTTAGTAGGTTGGGGTATGCTCATGGGGAAGCATGTGGTTGCCTACTTTTATATTCAACATGCTCTTGGCTTGATGATTGCCCTTGTGGAAGGCTGATGATACCAATTTATTGATGCTCCCCTCTGACCCTGTGCCACTCAAACATCCCCCAACCCTTGTGCCCCTGGCCTAGAACAAAGCCAAGGTGCCAGATCTGGTACCTTCTACTGTTGTTGGGGGCTTATCAGTCTGTGTTACATTGAATGGGACAATAACTGGTTAATAGAGAACTGGACTATTGAGAACAAGATGCCCCATCGCTCAAGGTTATGTTGCTTTCCTGAGAGAAGTCAGCATGTTTAGATGGATCCACCTAATGCAAACCCACACCCAGACACACCCTGAAAGACATGGAAAGTTTTTTTTGAGCCCCACAGCCAAGATGTTACAACAGTCACAACTCTGGGTTTCACTGGCCTTTCTCCAGCCACCATTTGGCAGAGCACCTACTTATGAGCACTACCACAGGTAAGGTGCAGTAGGAAATGGGAATTTTCCCTGGCAAACCCTCTCACTCCTTTCCTCCCTCTATTCCAAAAGGAATGGAGAAGGCTCATCCCTCTGGGTCTGGACACTTCAGGTCCCATCCCTTCTCTCCCAGCAGGGAGATGAAACCCAGCTGTCTCAGTTTTCCCAACTGAAAGGTGGTACTCAGGCATTTCACAGTGTGGTCAGTGCTGGGTTATGAGCATCTGCACAGCTTCTGGCCTTGGATGGGGGGAAAAGGTCTGGACAGGGGACTTACCACAGGTCCCTTGGTTTCTCCCTTGTCTGCAAACTCTATATTTGAGCATGGAAAGCCCAGTCATAGAGCCCAAGATTCTGGATCCAGGATGGTCACTCAGACACCTGCAGAACACCAGAAACATGTGCATAGACAGCGCCTGTGAAATGAAGACTTAATGGGACCATCGATGTAGGCATTTGGACTGGACAGATTTGTGACTGCTCGCACCTGCACTGCCATGGTACTTGAATGAGTCATCCATAGATTTATAGATGCTAGGGTCAGAAGGAACCTCAACAGATCATCGGATCTGCCTAGGCAGGAAAGAGTGCTGGGGTCACATGACCCCAGCTAGATACCTATCCAGCCTTCTCTTAAAGACCCTCAAAGTAGGGGAGAGCACCACCTCCCTTAGAAGCCCATTCCAAATTTTGACTTTCCTTACCATGAAAAAAAAGTAAGGGTAGCCAAGAACATACTGCAAAGAGGGATGAGCCTTCTCCATTTCTCTTGGAGGAGAGGGAGGAAAGAAGTGAGATGGGGAGAGGGTTTGCTAAGGAAAATTCCAGGCCCAGGAACATACTGCAAAGGTCCAAGAATGAGGTCTATAGATGGACACCTGCTGTCTGAGGGAGGCCACCCTCATTCCTATGGTGCTGAGAGAATTACAGCACTAGGATAAGGGGTCTATGCTCAGAGTCAAAGACCACTTCGTATCCAGCTATGATACCTTTGAGTGGCATCAGCTCTGCCTCCCATGGGAAGACCATCACCCTCTTGGTCAAGAGTGGTGGGGCAGACTACTACCCATCTCCACCTGCCCTCCCTGCCCAGAGGGTCAAGCTCCAGGAACTCCTCCTTGGAGCGACATGCCCAAGAGTCCCATGGGGGGGGGGCCTGGATAGCAGCCCTGGGGACTGCTCCACAGAGTGCACAGATTGGGAGTTCTGGAGCAGGCAACATTCCACAGTTTTTGTTTCATAAGCAGAGTAAAAGTTTGGCAGCTTTGAAATTTGATTAAAATGAGACAAGTCTGTTCCTCAGGCTGCATTTCCCTGGGGCGTTTGGAGAGGGAGAGGAGAAGGGGGATGATGCATGGCTAGCCTGGGTTTTAGGCAGAGATGCCTGTGACAAGGAGTCGGAGGAGCTTGAGGCTGGAGAACCATGGCCCCATGCCAAGGTGGGGGCATTCAAAGCCCTCTAGCCCTACTCATCCAGGGAGGGCTCCCAGTCCATGTGAGTGAAGCTAGTCAGCCAGAGCTTCACAGATACAGACAGCCTGCTACAGCATGGGGCTGGGGTCACCAGCATCAAGGGGGGGCAAAATACAGGCATCTCACACAGACACACACACACACAGACAGAACCCAGGTGTATGCTACATCACCCCCCCCCGGGTGTATGGGACACACACACACACACAGAGAACCCAGGCATCTGGGACACACACACACACACACACACACACACACACACACACACACACACTTGGTGGGCACAGGGTGAGCTGGGAGAGCACGTGCAGGATGGCTGGCTGATGGCTCATTGGCATGATAAGCCACTGTTGCATCAGATCCAGGTGGGTGGCTGTGATGTCCCTGCCAGCCAGTCAGGAGTAGCTGGACCACTTAGACCTACTTGAGAGTCTTCAGCAGCCCAGGAAGCCCCTGGGGCATGCTGGGAGGCATGCATGAACACCCCTCCTCCCCCCATTGGGCTCAGGCTGTGCAGGCAGGTTCCGAACCCCTCTCCAGTCCCCTGAAAGGGCTAACAAGTTTTCTGCTTGCTCCCAACCTAACTTCAGGTGCTTAAAGTTTGAAAGTTAGAGCACTTTTATCTCAGCCTTCTTGAATATCTGTACTTAGCCTAGAAGTCTACAGGTACTCATATCTCACAATAACAAGTTATAAACAATGACAGACAAACCTCAGAAGTATTCAACACTCAGATTCACATAAATTTCTAGCATTTTGAATGGTTAGTCAAAACTTAGCCAAACCTCTAGCATAGAAATTTGTGAAATCTCATGAGAAAAAAAACCATTGTAACAGACTGAGAACAAATTTGGCTTGAGTTATAAGTGGTGCCTTGCTTTGCTTCTTTTTCTACCCAAACCCATTTACCAATCTGTACTTACAAACTTATGAACAAATAAGCCTTATTCTAATAATGATTGTGTCATTCAGGCATTTACAATGGCCTTGCAAAAGGCACTGTTGCAAGAGTCATTATCTGCCTTTTCAATAGCTATATCAACAAAATAACTATAGGAGATACATACACAGTGGGAAAGGGGATTTCATCTTATTTTCATTATATTACTATCCTAGCTTACAACAGCATTTATCATCCTGCGGTTTGATTTGTTATAATTTATGTTTACCTTTTATCTTTTTAGAAGAAAAGAGTATCAGTCTTCTGAGGATAATAGAGAAGCTATGTTATTTAATTATTCCAGCTATCTTGTGCTTCGGTACACAGAAGATAACAGACAACATATTGCTACAAGTTTGCTGATATGCAAGCTGTGGTCAAGATAAAATATTTAACAGCCAAAGAAAATACACTTTATAGTACAACTGCTATAATGGGATTTTAAACAAGAAAAACAATTCTGTTTACTCTTGGTTTTGAAAGTATTATGAGACTGAACATAATCATCCATTAAATGGCTTGATTGCAAATAGAGGTATATGGATGCAAGTTTCTGGATAACTCACAAGACCCCTACTACACTTGACCATATTGCATACATGCACACGTGTGCACTCACATGCACACACATTTATTAGACAGAGAGAAAGAGCTTATACAGCCAATTGTGAGATATGACACTATCAACTCATATCAAGAGGTACTGATGATATCATGGAAACCATGAAAGTGAAGATTAAATAAGCTGTGACATCATGAAGCCCTGAGGTGCAATTCCTGTTTCAGACAAAGTTTCTTTGTTTACACTTCCCTATATTTGAAAGTTTGAAAAAGGAACAACATGAGCCAAATCTTCAGTTAATATAAATTACCATCACTTCACTGAAATTATTGGGGCTGTCCCAATTCACACCCACTGAAGACCAGACAATATATGGAAAAATCCTGATGCATTTACAACCAGTGGGGTGCATATCATGAGTATATGGCCATTTCATGAAATGTTTCAAAAAAAACATTTGTGCATATATTTCATTGTTCACTCTGTTCTAAGTCTTACATATACTGGTTTATTCTAAAACATTGAATAGTAGCTCTTTGTTGAATGGTGATATTGTGACAAAGACCATTACTCAGCCAACATTTCATTTCTGTTCATTTCCCTTCTTTAATTTTATTAGTTAAAGTATTGCATGAACATTATAGGTTTTATTTTTTATCCAGTTTTTCACTGAACATTTGAATCTGTGTAACAAAAGTCAAGCATCTTCCATTGATCAAGGAAGTATATATAGTCTCTGCCATTTCCTTTAGTTGTTTTACCAGGCTGTAAACATTATCTCAATCTTAACTGAAATCAGCACCTTCTGTCTACACTTAACACATGCCCTAAGTTGATGAGGTGCTACATGAGTTTCTCAACTGCATTGACCAAAGTCAAATAAGATGGAGGCTGAGAGCTAGATGTGTATGCATATATGGCAAACACAGTAACTCATATCAACTGACTATTATTTCTTTTCCATAAATCCCACATGCACACAAAACAAAAACCCACTTAGAAGCATCAAAAAAAGCAAATGGCTAGTTGTCTAACACCACCCTCAAAGATCCCCCAGAAGTCACTCAATAGTGATGCTTGCTAATCCTCCTATGGTCAGTGGATGTGCCAACAACGCCTTATAGTCAAAGGCATCTAACTGATGTAGAGGCAACATAAATAACTGATGGACATCCAGAACCGGTAAGATAAAATGCTATGACCGATACAAAACTTTTAAAGGATGGGCTTGATACCCCACCAATAGTGGCTGAGACCAGGGGCAGGCAAAGTCTTGCCCATGTGCCAGATTGGGCCCATGGCAGACTCCATTTCCCAGCAGCCCCTGCCCACATTGCTCCAACTGGTTTCCAAGGAGACCTCAGGAGCAGTAGGGCCATGACCGCTCAAGGCTGTGATGGTCCCATGCTCCCTGGGTCTCCACGGAGACTGGCCCGAGCAGTGCTGGCAGGGCATGTGGCTGTGTTTGGAGGCGTTTTGGGGCTGGGACTGGCCTCTTGCAGTGGTGACAGTGTGGACCAGAGCTGAGGCAGAGCCATCATCTGCTGCCCACAAGCCCTGACCAGGGACTTGAAGGCAGTGGATCATGGCTTCGCCCCATCTCTGGCCCACACTATCACTGCTGCCAAATCCTGGTCCCAACCCCAGTGCATCACCCTACCCAGCTACACACCTTGCCCGTGCCACTTGGGCCAATCTCCATGAAGACCCTGGCCTCATGCTGTCACAGCCCCATGGCTCCTGGAGCCTCCATGGAGACTGGCTAGAGCAACACAGGCAGGGGCTGCTGGGAAATGGAGTCCAGCCACCTGCTGGATCCACCATTTTGCCCACCCCACCCCGGCCTAGACAGTCCTGCACTGCCCTCACTAGTCAATAGGTATACTAGTGTAGTTCACAAATCCCTCAGCATTTTCAATACTCCATCTGAAACTCTAGCAAAGACTCGTTTTCAATTCCTCCAGGTACAGCTCTGTGACAACAGCTCACCCTCTGTCAGAATGATGGTATCTGCAAAGTGTCTCCACAATGAGAAATGTTCTGCTCTGTTTCCAGAAGCCCCAAAGTAAAATATAACATTTCTGACATGTGTGCCCTTGCTTAAGAGTCAACTTTATCAAAGAAAAGGCTGATGGCAACGGTTTCATTCAGGTTCTGCATAAGTGCGGATGCTGGACATTTGTTTCCTCGGTCTTCTATTTAATACCTGCTATAGCTTAATTCCCACTGCTTCAACCCAGACTCACGCTTGTTCCTGGTGTAGGTCTTCATTACCTCTTCTGGCTGCACATACCCATGCACTTTGCTGCAGAGTTGACTAATTAGCTCCACAATAAAGCATCAGTCTACACATGAACCCTTATTAGGTTGCAGTGAGCTAATTAACTCTGCCATAGGATAGTACTTTTGGGGACAGTACTATATTATGGTGGAGTACTTTACTGCACTAAAACATGTATAGATGCTGACTGTGGGCATACATTGTGCACAGTCAACCTAGTCAGCCAGGGGTATGTTCCACCCTGGGTAAAATTGCAGTTGACCCAGGTACATGTGTAAACTGCACAGTAGCATTGGGGGTCACTAACTGTAATGCAATGCTACCGAACAGTAATTTGTTGCTATGTGCTTCAGTCACATCAGAAAAAAACACATGCAGAGATGTTACTTCACACTAATGCCAATTACTGCACAGTCGTTTAGTACTTGGTTATGCAAGTACTAAATGACTGTGCAGTAACAAGTGTGCAGTCCACCACTCATGTAGACGTGGCCACTGAGTCCTTATTTTCATCAACTAACCATTATAATTATTTGTTTCATGTTAGCACATGAGGATGTCTGTTCCATAGCAGCCCTGTGCTCAGGGTGGCTATAAGTCCACCTGCTCCCACTCCTCGTAAATCAATGTTAGAAATAAGGTGGTGTGGATATACTGGGGGCATCACAGGCTGCTGTTCTCAGATAGTCTGGAAACCTAGGCCAGGAGAACAGATATACCTCAGGATATTCTCATTCCAGGGGTTACACACAAAGTAGGAACATGTGGGCACAGCCTATTTTCTCATTAACCTAACTGAGTATTCTGTTGCTCAGGTGTAGACATACCAAGTGGAGCTCTGGATGTTGTACAAAGACCTAAAGAACTTGCACTGCAGATCTTACAACCTAAATAAACTAGCCAGAAAAAGGGGAGGAAAGTATTATACTCATGTTACAGCTGCGGAACTGAAGCACAGAAAGATTAAATGACTTGCTTGGGATCACAAAAGGAACATGTGGCAGAGCCAGAAATGAACCTTGAATTCCACAGTCCCAGTCTAATGCCTCAAGCAGAAGGACCATCTTCCCTCCTGTTTCTTTCTTCATAATCTAATTTCATGTCATACATACAGCTTTACAGACAATGCTATGGGAACTGTCTGTGTTCTCCCTTTGATACATGTGCATAACTTCCCATTAGTTTCAATGAGATTTATGCATGCATTTCAGGAGGAGAATAGACCCCTATGTGTGTTTTAACAATCAGGATAATGAAGCATTGCGTATCCAGACTGCTGAGAATGTTTCTGAACACTGTGTTCAATACACACTACTTGATTTCCAAAGCTACTCTGGGCAGAAATGATTTAGAAAACAATTCACAAGTAAACTAAAGCTCTTCTAATAAAACAAATATTTCACAGTTCATTTAATCTAAGATATTGAAAAGAACTGCCAGTACCCAGGTACGTGACCTGAAGCACAGAAGTTTATTGCTGTCTCCACAAGGGATTAGACATGTTTGGAGTAAAACAGATGCTGCTAGGCAGGGCTTCCTTTAAACTAATAGTCATATCCCAGGACCACTGATCCTTTTCCCAAGAACTGGATAAAAGCAGCAGGGGATGTAGTTCAAGTATATTTTGCATTTTTCTGGTTTTCATCTGTTATATTACAATACAGAATAAAAAGTCACAAGCAAAGTACTAAGCCACATTAAATCCTTTGCATATTGTGGTGGTTTTGTTAAAATGCACACAAACTGTTCCCCCTACCCCCAGGAAACCTTTCAATATAACAGATTCTTCGCTTTACATACTTAGAGGAGCACACTTCTCTTCCCCCCCCCCCC
>NW_017728998.1:34671991-34683433 GCF_001723915.1 Gavialis gangeticus
TGCAGCCCCCCCACTTCTAACCTTCTTTTTTTCTTTCCTTTTTTCCACACACTATCAATCACTTCATCACCCATTACATAGATCACTTTTCACTCTAAAAAAAAGACAACATCTGTAGTCAGGTACAGGCATACTGTTCATCTTAAGTAAAGATCTTTTTTCTGTAGTGAACACATACAAGGTCTTTGCACATTGGAAATCCTACTTATGATGAACTTAAGTGAGAGACTCGAGTTAGCTCCTTAGCACAACAGTGAATTTACCTACTCTGAATCCTTTTATGATTTTGCTACATAGATGAAAAGTCCAAACTATTTATATCAACATATGTAAATTAGTATTTATTTGGAATAAATGTTCAACCCACATAAAGACTGAGAATATTAATATTCCTTATCATTTTCCATTTAGGGAATACCACTTTTTATTACCCTGTCCATTCAGACTGAGTGAAGAGCACACTTAGGCAGACGACTCCCCTTCTCACTGAGGCTTCTGAGTTGAGATGATATTGGTTCTTCTGGTCAGACAAAAAACTTGTAGCAGCTACTCTGAATCCAAAGCTAATTGATCAGTTATGTAGTATCCAATTCTATACATCTTAACACTCAGTTCTTGTTCTGATACTCACACTTCTCTCGGGACATTAGCAGTATAGATACTAGTAGCTTGTACCATGCATGCACCACAGCCATGCTTCTAATTACCCGGGTCTTAAATATGGGCAAGAAGGATGAGGTAGAAAAGAATAGTCTGCTTTCCTTTCAATGATAGAAGAACCATTCTTCAGAGTCCCACTCCTGTCCTGGTTAAACCTGAATTTTATTCTAGGTTTTTCCATTGAAAATGTGCATCAGCATCTATCTCTGAGAAGTTCAAAAATTGTAAAGCTTTCTCTGTTACTAAGACATTTAAAATGGGATTTATGTCTCATTTCAGGAATGGGGAAAAGAGGAGTTTTTGCTTTTTACTCAATTGTTTTATAGAGTCTAATCATTAGTTTTTTTTACAGTCACTAACCTCCCCACCATGCATGTTACACTAAGCTTTACAACCTTTAGCGCATTATTGCCAAATTCCACAAGTTTGCTTTATTTTCTTGGTTGGGTGGTTGTAGTTTTTGCTTTGTGCGCCATGACATACAGTACACACAGCCATTGAAACTCTGAGGAGTTTCCTTTCATAAAACTAGCATTTTAGGCAGTTTCTTGTGTCCCTTTCACACTGCTGTGTCAAGTACCTTATTTTTAAATAATAAACCCACTGATAATTCAGTGAGAAATAAAAAGATGTTGTGATGTCCTCCGTGTGCGTAAGAAAGCAGAGTTCAATACAATAGATCAGGGAAACATCAATAGACACATTCTCAAATGTCTATAAGAAGATCCACAAACCATATTTTTATTCTCTCTGCATAGTTGTGTATAGGCAGTAGGGATTAAAGATGTAAAACTAAACAGATGTGTGTATTTGCTTTCAATAAATTTATTATTCAGAAAATAATGAAGCTGGGTGTTATCTTTCCATGTTGGCTAGCTATCTAATTCTAACCATAGCATATTAATAAAAAGTTATAACCAAGGAAATAAATTTATTCCATACTAATCTTAGCAAGTGAATGATTTATCAAGGTTTCCCATCTCTAATATCTAGATGAGGTGTCATTTTTGTGGTCTGAATAACATTGTCTGGAAAAACAAATTCCACTGGAATAAAGTATTAGTCAATCAAAAAGTTTTAACCTAAAACTAATTAGAAGCCCTGAATCTTGTTATTGGACTGCTGCATAAGCAGTTTTATTAGTTGGGAAAAGGTCATGGATGGGACCTATCTGAGATCTAGCCTAGTAGTTTAAGTATTAGCAGATGCACAGGGCCATTTTTATTATACTAAGCTACTCTTACAACATACCTTTGGCTTGTCTACCTGTCTGACTATAAGCAAAGCACCCCCACCCTTCCCTGCAGGTGGCATATTTCTTTTCAGCCAATAAGACTGACCTGTGAAAGGAACTGGTGACAGGACAAATAAATATGCCACTTTCCAACCAAGGTTCTTGATATATATGAAAAATGAAAAAATACAAAATGGGGGAAATTGCTGTGCTACTCAACAGTTATACAGGCCTTCAATTTCACCTTTAAAATAGGGCATGTGCACAAGTGCCATTGAAGTGGCATCCATTGGCTGTTGTTTTTCTGCGTTCATTAACTGAGAAAGCCTATTCTATTGGTAGAAGATTCAGAAGTAAATAAACATCCAGAAATGATAAATGATACAATGAGATAAATTATATTAATATTCTGTCTTAAGGGAATACAATGGAGTTACAATAAAATATTAATCAGGCATAATACCTAAAATAGGACCAGATAAATCAGACATTTTATCATATCATTTTTAATTTGCTTATGTGCTTAGTTGTAAAATATTTCTAGGGATAAATTAAAGACTGAAGAGTGAATATACAACAATTTTACTGCAGAAAATATGCAAGTAAAAACCCTTCTTTTATGTCAACTTTGCATCTAATTTCCCAGCTGCTATTATTGGGTATAATTGTAGTAAGATAATATGGTATGCCAGTCATTAATATAATCCAAACTATGAACAAGATAAGAGTCTTGAAGTTGCTAACTGAATAACTTTCCTGTTTTAAACCTTTACCTCTTGACTATGTTCCTAGAGTACATGTCATTGTCATAGGCAATGTTGTGATTTTTTTTTAAATTCTATTCTTATAAAAATATGAATATACATACCTTGAAAACTCTAGGTTTTCAATAACTGAGGGACAGGGTTTCAAACACTCAGCATCCAGTGGTTCCTATTGTGACATCAATAGCCAGATTTAAGTCAGAATTGACCTCTTCTGAAAAATTCCCGTATCTACCTAAGCTTTGGAAATTATGTTCCCACCAACCAATTTCAGTTTGAGAACTAAGCATTCACCTGGTTTATAAACAGTGAACTAGCACATGCCTCCTTCACACACACACACTTTAAATTACTGTATCCATAAAGGAAATACTCAGGTTAATCATCATATGGTACAAAACAACCAAAAGAAGGAATAAAAAATAACCACAATCTAAAGGATGCAGCCTCATGACCTCAGAGGGGGGATTTGTCTTGCTATGTACCTTTAAGGCTAGCCAGAGTGGGTCAGAAAGGCATTTGTGCCCTGAAGACCTTGCTAGAAGAGGAAGGATAAATTAGCACTGTCCTGCCAGGCAGTGTCCTACCTCATTTCTGAATCAGGAGTTCCTACCCATAGGATATGAACAGGGCTGGGTTTTGGGGGGTTACTGTAGGTATTGTACTAGTCATCTTTTAGTGAGACCAGGAAGAAATTTTCCCTCACTGTGAGATAACAAGAGTCCAGCACAAGTATTCACTCCAGAGGAGTCTGGATTCCCTGATTAAAAAGAAAAAAAGTCAGGAGTGGAAATAGAGTTCCCAATGTCTGGTACAGTGGGAGATGACTCATCATTCTCAAACCCCTTAACCACATATGCCCAGATGAAAATAAATAAGGAAGAAATGGTGTTCTTCACTGTGATGTGAAAAAATGCCCAGATACATTAAGATAATAAAGTTACAGCCTAATTAAAAACTTTGCATTTTGTTCTTTCGTTATGTATGAGACAAAAGATATATCCCAGGAAAGTATGTTACAGAAAACTGTACCCTTGTGACTCACTACATTGCCCATGGCAAACAGAATCTCATTGCACAAGTAAAGATTTTACAATGTTGTATTACTAAAGATACTGCAATGATACATTGCAGCCCTATAATAGAATGCCCACGACTGAGCCCTCTGCTGACAAAAACCTCACCAATAAAATCAGGACTGCAGTGGCTACAAGCCCAATCTGCCAGCCAGGTTTCATTTTCACTTAATTAACAATAAGTAAGAAATCTGAGTTGTTTATTATTTTAGCAAGAACTCCTCCATGGACACCAAGACTCTTCCCCCTCTCTCCACATGCCAAATTTTGCTTGTCATTTCTACCATGTCCTGACTCAGGCAGTATAAACCAAATTGAACTAGAGTCCAGATGAAGATTCCCCTTCCACTGATGAAACCTCAAGCAGCAAACTAACAGTCTTAAACTGCACACCCCTAATGGACTTTTCACCTGAGTCATAACAGGAACATGTAAAAGGAGGCTCAGCTGGATTGCTCCTGCATTCTTCCTTTCTCAATGGCAGCAGTGGCTCTGAAAAGTTCTCACAGACAAGAAAACTTAGAACAGCCTTCAGGTTGCACTCCATTTTACTGGAGCTGAGTTAGAGTCAGGGACATGAAAGCAGTATTCAAACATCTCCTTACCCAACCTGACACCATCCCATTCACATCCCTTTCCAGACACATCTTAGCCAAACTCAAGCATACAACTCAAGACACTGTAAATACTCAGAAAAAGAGTGGAACTGAAGAAAATGGAGACAAGTTTCATTTGTTAGGCTGGACGCTGGAAATCTTGCTCTATAATAAAATGTATTAGGAATTGTAGTTTACAGTTTCCTGTTTGAATTAATTTTCTTGTGTGCTCACACTAGGTTTATATCAGTTTGAAGACACTTAGGGCTAAATCTAATAGGACATATGATCTTAGAAGTTGGGATTCTTTCTTCATCCTAGAAAAATAAGTGAATAGAATTTTGTTAGGCAAATTTAATATAGTATACACTGGACTTTGTCATTTTGCCACAGAATTTGTCTATGATGAAAGACTTATAACAACCTATATTATAGAAACATACCATTAAATCAGACTGCTAATATATAAAATACAGGAATAAGGTATCATAGAAAATAGGCCCAGAAGGGACTTTGTGACATCATGTAATCCATTCTGTTGCCCCAGGTCAGGATCAACTATACATAAATCTTTTCTGACAGGTATTTATCTAACCTAGTGGTTCTCAACCCTTTTAGACTCAAGACACCCTTCAGAAAATGGTAGCTCTTAGCTTTCACTTGTTTTTTTGACTAGAGAAAAATAATAGAGTATTTTTTTTGTTGCAAAGAATTCAGAAAGATCACAACAGGTCAGAAAAGTTTTTGGCATTATGGATCACTATGGGTTCTTTCTTGAAATCTCTGGGTGTGTCCCCATGAGCAGGAACATGCATTTCCCTGGGGACAAGTAGCAGTGGCACACCTTGTGCTGATGCTACCTGTCCCCAGGTAAGGCCTATGACATACATGACAGGTTACCCTAGGTGGGGTACAGGAGGCTAAAGCCAACTGTGCTGGCCCTAGCAGCCTTACCTTGGGTCTTGGGGACTTCCAGGAGCTCCAGCCACAGCACTCTTGCAGCAGGGAGTCCGGCCAGCAGCCAGAGCATGGATCTGGCTGGCCAGACTATTGGTTTTGAGAGGCACGTCTGCCACCACGTGCGCGGTCCTGCTTTTTTTTTGGCATGGGTTTTTCTGACCTTGGGTTCTCCCAGGATCAACTCCGCCCCCCTCTTCCCCCCACATGCTGCAAAATATGCAAAGTAACAACACAGAGAATGCCTGCATATGTGGTGTGTGCAACCACAGATGGATCTGCAGCACAACATACCGCATTGTCCATGCTCATCTGGATACACCCTCTAGGTTTATCTTGTGAATGATATGTAGGGGTTTGTACAGCTAACAGTGCCAATATTGTGTGGCACCCTTAAAAGGATCTTGCAGCACCTCAAGTTGCCATGGCACATGGGTTGAAAAGTCACGAATCTAAATTGTTCTTATACAGCCCCAGTTATAGAGGTTCCAACTTCCCTATATTCCTATAACTATCCTTACAGTTAAAATGCTTTTTTTTTTTTTCTAATAGCTAACTTAAATCTCCCTTGTTGTAATAATAGCCCATTACTTTTTTCTGGCCCCCAATGGACATGGAAAACAATTTATTACCTTCCTTTTTTGCAATAACCTTTTTCATAGTTGATGACTATTTTCACTTCATTTTTTTCTTTTCTAAAGTAATCCATTTCTTCCAATCTTTCCTCACAGTTCATGTCTTCTAGACTTCTAATAATTTTTATTTCTGTATTCCAGCCACTCTCCCATGTGTCCACTTTTCTAAAGTGTTGTGCCCCAAACTGAACATGATATTTGCTGTCAAGGCCTTATATTATGCTTCTATTTACACATCCAAGTATAATTCCATTTTTCATAATAGCGTGGCATTATTGACTTACCTTCAGTTTTTGATCCACTTTGTGATCCACTAAGTGGATGATCCCCACATCATTTTCTCTGTAGCTGCTGGCTAGTCAGTCTTGTTTTTGTGATTATTTCTGCTTTTGCCAACTAATCTGCAGAGGCTGGTGGGAGTGGCCAGCTTGAGCAGGGCGATAGCCAGCTGGGTCTCCATTGGGAGGGGCCACTGCATGCTGGTGTCCTGCTGCTCCACTGGCTGGAAGCTGCTCCAGGAAGGTGGCAAAAGGACCCAAACCACTGGCTGTCATCCCAGGTGGTCAGCGGAGCTGGAGGCCCAGGAGGGTGTGGGTGGTCCTGGTGGTGGTGTCCAAGAGCACATCCTGCTGTGAGGCCTGGAACGCTGAGGGGTGCCAGGGCAGGCAGCAGTCCTCGTGGTGGGCCAGCAGGGCCAGCACAGTGGCTAGCAGGAGCCCGGGGTGGCAGACATCGCTGCTGGGGCCTTGGACTGGAGCACCCATGGTGTGGTGGACAGAGTCTCCAGCAACAGAGCCACTGCATGCTGCCACCACACTCTACATGCTTCTCTGGGCCAGGGAAGCAAGTCGTTCAGGAGCAGCACATGAGGCTGCCTTTTAAAGGTGGCTTTCAGCCTCAAGCAACTGCAACTGGCACCTCCAGTTCCCCCTGGTGGCAGCAGGGTGGCAGTGCAGGGTCCCAGGGAGCAGGAGCAGACTGCTGCCATGAGCAGCAAAATCTGCTTCCACTTCCCTGCATGTGTAGAACGCCTGCCTGGGTTGGGTTTACTGTAAGCTCAACTTAAAGTAAATGCACATGTAGACATGCCCACTATATAGGTACACCGTGGGTGCATCTACATGAGATACTACATCACCATAGGAATGAGCTACAGCAACATAGCTTGTCTCTTCAGTGACATACTGTAAGAAGGCATGAACCATGACACCAACACCACTGTGCAGTAGCAATGAGCTGCTACGCAGTAAGGTCAGAAACAACCAATGTACCACCAGGACTGCATACTAATGGCAGCTACTGTGCAGTCATTTAGTACTTTCTAAAGCAAGTACTAAATGACTGTGCAGTAACAACTGCACAGTCAGGTGCACATGTAGATGCTCCCAATGACCATAGTATAATGGAGCTGGATAGTTTTTCATTCATAGGGTGTGTCTACATGTGAAATTAATGTGGATCAATAAACTCTAGATTTTATTGCCATTTGAATGTGTACCCAGGAGTGAGCCTGTTGAGCTGGGTTGGCACAGCCCTAGCTGGTAGGAGTCCAGGGATGGTCAGCCAGCCAACCTGGAGCTGAACCCTCCCTCACTCAATGTGCTGTGGAGGGGCTCGCTGGGGTATAGGGGTGCTTCAGTGTGGGCCTAACCAAGAGGCAGCCAGGGCAGCATTTACACATGCAATGCTTCAGAGTTTTTTACAAGTATTTATAAGTACTAGCCTGCTGTGGTGTAAATTAGTTTACTGCTTCCTAATAGGAATGCATGTGTAGATGCTGAGATATTTAATGCACAGTTAGTCTACTGTGTAGTAAGTGTCTCATGTAGACACACCCATAATGTTGTAAATAAGCAGTAACTTACACTAATGTAGAACTGCTTTAAGTAAGAGAAGTAACAGGTCTAATATACCTTAAATATATTGATCACAGGGCCAAATTCTCCTGTGGATGCATATAAAAAGAAGGTGAACAAGTTACTCCTTAGATGGGATCATGTGAGTGTTAAACTGACCTGACTGGCTTTCTCTTCTACTATCCAGTCAGTAAATTTCAAGTTGGTTCTGCCTTTGGTAAAGAAGGAAAGGTCAAAGTGAAAGCTTTTCTGCTGTCCAATCTCTTCCAGATGCAGCACAAAAAATAAGATGTCAGCATCTTAATGCTGGCAAAGTAAAAAAAAAAAAAAGTCTTCTTTTTCCTGTCCTTTCTTGAAGAGACAGACATTAGTGCTGCCATTATGAGTTTACTGCTATTTGGGAGAAAATATATTCTTGAGGGCTGTATCAGTTTTGTGTTGATGATATAGCCAACCTACTGTCAATGTACCTATCCAATAACACAAACTACACCAGACAGTCTTGTCTTTGTGTTGCCACTTGTCTGAGATGGAGATAGAAAGGTAAAACATCACTCTGCCCACCTTTCCTGCACTGACCCTAAGCTAAATGTCCCATCCAAATATTTTTAGTTGTCTGCCTTTTCATCCTACCATTTTTCTCTTGTAACACATAGAATTACAGTTGGGAGCATTATTTTTGCTGAACTCTCCTGAGTCTCCCTTTTGCTATGTTTTTAAAAATAAAACTGATCTGTGAATGAAATCTGTTCCCCTTCAGCTACCCATTCTCACAGTACACATTTGTCTTATATCTTGTTTGCTTGTAGCTATGTGATGTTCTCACTTTTCTGTTTTAAGTTAATAAGTGCTGGGGCAAGTGTATTTGTGATTTATTTTCTCATGACAATATGAATCTTCTGTACATGACTGTTAATCCCCATCTTTGATAATCAATATTATACAATCTTGGCCTGGATTCATGGCACACATGCAAATCTGTCTTTCATATTCCAAGCTCAAGATGCTCCCATCTGTGCCCTTGAGACACAGAAATATGCCTTATAGGAAAATAGAGCAAGATCAAGGATTCCTACTATGCTCTGATGTGACATGAGTTCATTGAATGGTAGTTGCAGCTGATTTATATTGTCATAGTCTTCCCATACATTGACTAGTACCACAATTTGCACCTGAGCCAGGCATGCATTATCCTATCAGTATTACACAATGTATTCGTATCCTATATACCCATTTTTTAAATAATCATTTTAACTATGGTAGAAAGAAAATAAGTAAATGGCCCATCAACAAAACTCACAACCCTTGTGGATCCATTCAAATTATTGATCTCCTTAACATTTTCTGTTCTATGTTATTTTTACTATAGCACTATTGAAAGTTATGTTGATCCTAGCCTCTTTTGGATGTTTGACATTTAGGAATGGATATATTGTCTACCCAATCCTTTCCCTACTCTGGTAAGTAGCACCCTACGGTGTGTGTCCACAGGAGGAAAGCCCTTGTTCTACTGATATTGAGAACACAAAAAAAGCATGAGGACCTATGCTCCTACAGTTCTACATTCTGCAGCTCTGGACAGAAGACTTTTCTGTATAAAGGACCAGATCCTTTGTGGTGGAGCACAATTGGGGTGCTTGTCACTTAGCATGGGCCGCAGCAGGCTGGAGAAGTGCCTGTATGGAGGGCAGCCTGGAGACACCCCTGAGGAATCATTTTAAGGGGGAAGGTGTATGGCAGAGCACCAACGGGGTGTTCACCATTTAAGGGCTGTTGTAAGCTCTGAGTGAGCCTGTGGTATGAGCAGCAGGGAAAGCCTCCCCCACCTAGGAACCATTTTAAGGGGGAAAGTGGATGGCAGAGTACCTTTCATGTCTGCCACTTTAAGAAGGAGAGCAGGTAGTGGATAGGTGCAGGCCAGCTCTGATGAGGCAGCCATTTTAAGATCCTGCCTCTCAGGGCTGGGGCAGCAGTTTGCAGCTAGCAGCCAAGGAAGCAATACTACCTGACTATGCTGCTGCTCAAGGAACATCTTGGAGGTATGGGAAGGAGCTACAGGGATGGCAGGAGGCTCCTGGTCTTGGGCATGGCCTGAAACTGCACCCTGCCTGATGGGGCTGTTTGTGATAGAACAGCCCCCAGGAAATGCCAGGCCAGTTACATCCCTGGTGAAAGGCAGGTAGGGGTGCCTTAACCTCAGCCTCCACCAACCAGTGGATTTATAAGACCGGAGAGGAATGGGGCCAGACACACCCTTATGAGGCACCTGAGCCCATTGGGGTGTAAGACCCAGGAGCCTCAGGAAGGGGTGAGAATTGAGTTGAGGCCCTAGCCGAAGGGTGAGTGTGTTGAGGCCCTGGAAGAAAGGGCCCTGGGAGAATGGAGCAGAGAGGTCCAGGTAAGCCTTTGGGCACCTGAGGCTGCAAGTGGGCCTGAGGCCATGTGAGCCAGCATAGAGGTAGAGCCACAAGTGAAAGGAATGAGTCACCAGCCCAAAATTGTGAACTATTGGGTGATGTTACTCAGTGAGGGGCCAGGGGCAGAGTTAGCTCAGTGTTTTGTGAAATGCCCAGTGACCATTCAGATGGGAGTTTCAGTCACCAGAGTTATGACAATGTAAACCAACTAAAGATTTGGCCACTGATGACTCCACATAGGATGAAAGTATAATGATTAAAAAAGACAGTGTTCAACAGAGCAAGAGCACATTTCCTCCCACTTCTGCTATAAATGAGTCAGATTTTTCAGCTGGGGTAATTTGGCAAAGCTCCAACCATAACCTCACTGGAACTATAGTGATACACATCACCTGATCCACTACTTTTATACACTGTATTCACTTGAAAGTAAGATGAGGTTTTATGCCCCCAATCAGCATAGGGGTGGGGGGAAAGCCTTTCATCTTGGATTCACATACAAAATAAAGTGTGGGGCAGGCAGCTGCTCCAGCTCTGACTGGCCCTGAGCCTAGGTCAGAGCTAGAGTGAGACCTGCAGCAACCTTCCTTTCCTCCCCCCCCCTCTACTTTCCCTCTGCAGTTCTGCCCCTCCACTTCCCTCCTTTTACTGTCAGGCACAGCTGGGCTTCAGCCTGGTCTTGGTTCCCTTCTGGGCACAAAGGGCATGGAAACTCAGTCCTCTGCCCAACCAGTCAGCAGAACCAACACTGCTGCACAGCCTAGCAAGGGCTAAGCATCTACCTGCTGTACTCCAGGAGAGAACAGAGCCTGAGCAGCATTTCACAGTAAGGGATGAGGAAGGGTGCTAGTGGGGGTGGCAGAAAGGCTTCAGGGGGCAGAAGTTTGGGGAACAAACAGAGCAAGGGGCAACCTGACTCTCTGCGCCCCCCCCCCAGCCACTATTTCCCCTGCTGCAGCTGTGGGAAGGTGACAAATTTAAGATGACACTCCAATAATTAGATTCTGTACCTGGAAAATTATAACATTTATAACATTGCCATATATAGAATCTAATTATGAGGGGGGAGAGGTCATCTTAAAATTTGGGGTTGACAGATTCGAGTAAATGTGAAAGTATTAAATTCTTATGTATCCCAAATAAATTAGACAATAGCCAGTGAAGGTATGTATATAGATGGACAATATGTATATAGACCATATATCCATAGATCAGTGGTCTCCAACCTTTTTAAGTAGGAGATCACC
>NW_017728998.1:34683484-34686678 GCF_001723915.1 Gavialis gangeticus
CACTGCCCAGCAGGTAGGTCTATGGGGAGGGAAGGCAGGGAGCATATCAAGGCAGAGGGAGAAAAAATTATTTGGGTGCACTCCTTCCCAGCAGGCAAGTCCTACCCAGCTGAGTTCCCACTAAACTTAACCTGTGCTCCTGTCTCTGTGGCACTGTCCCTCACCACGGGGGCCTCAATCTAGCCCCCGCCCCTACCCTCTGCCATGGACTGACCTGCTGGGCTGGGGTGTATACATGCATGCACACAGGCACGTAGCCCCTCAGCTTCAGATCAACTCCAAGAGGCTTTGAGATCTACTAACGGATTGAGATCCACTGGTTGGTGACCACTGCCATAGATGGACTATTTATTCAAATACCTAACCCATCTGTGGCAGAAACAATAGATGGTATATGGACAGCAAACTTGTAAACTATTTGTCCCTTACGTAAGCAAAAGTTAAGAAACTCCAAGTTTTAGATTTTATAAACCAGTTAAGCTCATACCTGACACAACCCATGAATCATTTTCTATAGTTAATCACTATTTCCTACTAACAAAAGGTGCAAATTGTCCACTATTTAGTGAAGTTTTTAAGATGCTAAGTAAACAGCAAGTAAAATCCTACTCTTAATAAGCTACATACCAAGTTTCACTGTGAAGTAGACAAAAACAAATTTTTAAGCTTCCAATTATTTCAAACCTTGACTTAATATTAATTGTCTGTTACCTTTATTACCAAAATTGTCCATCTCATTCAAAAATTATGGAACTCTTCATTATAATACAGTAAAAGTTGGCACTGATAATAGGTCAAATTAAGTTCAGATTACCTGATAAATTAGCCAGTGACTACCCAGAGATACATTTTCTGTGTAATGTTCCCTATATTGCACCAAGGGATATGACTAAGACCTATAGCTGTTAATTTCAATTTATAATTTTCCTTTAATGGGTATTTAAATGTGTTTTCCTCTAGCTAAGAACATTTGCATTAAAAAGTTTCAGGATTTTTCTATCTTGCAATTGCTTTACACTTTCATAAAACTTTGATATATCTTCTTACTTAAAATAAAATAAAAAGTTGAACTATTAGTAATTTTATTGGGCCAAATTTATCTCCGATGTAAGTCATTGGACTTAAATAGGTTTCATTTAGCTTCAAATAAACCTTGCTTCACAGTTATATTAAACCATTTATATAAACACTCATAATAAAGGTATCACTTTCCATGTACTAAAATTTTTCTAAAGGCATCCTGGGAGGAAAGAGCAGTATAAGATTTGGAACCACAACCACTGCTACTAATAATGACTGTAGCAACTCTTGGTGCCAGGCTCAAGGGAACCTTTGCAAAGTAAACAAAACTACACATTTATACAAGTCAATAAGACTAGGGCATGAGTTGACATGAACTCTAATAAACAAAATTCCTCCCATTAAAAGTGACAGAAGAAAGCTTAATATGAATATGCAACTACCATTCAAGTAGAAATAAAAAAAGCCTGGAATCTTCTTCTAAAGTGTATTTTGGTAAAAAGCAATGGCTGGTTTTCCCCTGAATGATGTCCTGCCTTCTGCTATTTCTCAATTAAATCCATGGCATACCATAGTTGTGGCAAGCACAGAACATGGATTATATCTATAAGGGAGGGGCAGATATAAAACTAAATTAAGCTTTAAACTAGTTAGGTTGGGTATCAATGGCAGTGAAAACATAGTGGCTGAACTGCTGAGTTTCTCTGCTTAGCCAAGTTACAGCCAAGTCTAATGAGTTTGAAAAACCTGGCAAGAACAGTCAAACGTGAATCAGGGGCACAGGAAATTTGCTTTCCATGTTCTTCCCCTCAATGCAATATCCATACATTCCACATACAAACATACCCACAGCACTTGCTAGGGTCTTCCACAGCTAGGCTCCATTTCTATGTGAAACCTAGTTAAACATGCTTCTGCTTCTTTAAAAACAATGGAAATAATCAGTATATTAATAGGAAGGGTGGTCTCAAAGCACTGTAGAAATGCAGAAAATCTAGGTTCAATTCCTTGCTCTTTTACAGACTTCCCCAACTTCCTTGGTAGCTTAACTTCTCTGTACCTCAGTTCCTTTTCTATAAAATAAACCAAATACATCTTTTCTTTCTCCACTTCCTTTGTTGGTCATCTTTACTTAGACTGTATGTGTTTGAGGTCAGGTCTGTGGTGCACTCCTAGTGGAAGTCTGAAGAAATGTGACCCACATAGCTGTGCTGACAGAAACCTCCAGGGTAGGTATAAGTATTCCAGCAAAGCTATAATATTACTGGCAAAAGCTTGTTTCCTTCCTCTGGGGAAAGCACAATTAAAGCTGAAATAAGCTACATCCATGCGAGGAATATGCACAAGAATAGTACACTGGTCTTTCTCCATGAGTTCCAGTGAAGCATTCCTAGGATGTGGCTACACGTGCACCCCACTGCACAGTACCTGCAGGTACTGTGCATTCCTGGTTGTGCACAGGTAGTTTCTGACCCTACTGCACAGTAATAATGAGCTCGTTTCTACTACACAGTAGAGGCAATGTCACAGTTAGTGCCTACTGATGCTGCAATGCCTTGGTGACAAGCTATGGCAATGTAATGTCTCATGTAGATACTCCCCCAGGGCACGTCCAGATGAGGGCGCATACGTATTTTACAGTGCCTTAAAGCTATTTCAGACACCACAAGCTGCATGTGATGCACATGCACCTGTTTTCTGTGCTGCTAATTTGCAGCATGGCACCAATATTTGACACCTGGAGATCCTGATATCAAAAAAGCCACCACTAAAAAAAGTGGCACAGCTCATGTGGCAGTGCCAGAAATGGAGCCTGGCCAGCCAAAACCAAGTTTCATGTGGCTGGATTGGTGATGCTGCTACCCTGAAGGCCCCCAGGATCCCAAGTAAGGCTGCTGGGGCCAGAACAGATGGTGGCCCCAGCCTCCCCTACCCCATTAAGGTCAATTTGCTGCACACCAGAGTACCTATGCAGGGCATGCCCTGGAGTAAAAAGCAGTGGCACAGATATACACCACTGGAAACACACGCCCCTGTACATGTGTGCTCATATAAACATACCCCTAGTGTACCCAAAGTCTTATTTTATGAATGTACAGCATATCTTCCTGGTACTACAGCAATGCAAAGAACAATCACCTTCCTAAACAAAAATGTGATGCTCTCCATGCCCC
>NW_017728998.1:34686689-34687371 GCF_001723915.1 Gavialis gangeticus
TCACCTTCCTAAACAAAAATGTGATGCTCTCCATGCCCCCCCTCCCACCCCCAAATCCATAATGAGCACAAATAAACACTTAAACACTACCACTCAAACCCCAATTGTTGTCCACAACCCTCTGGACTTACACCCATCCATACACCCATATTTTACAAGCAGGCTTGATTTTATAACAAACATGTAAGGACGACAAAGTGACAAATTAGAACTTAACTCTTAAATCATATAATGTAAATGTCTTTCCAAAATCTAGTTCCATGTACAGGTACATAAAACAGAACTACACAGTTTTTCCTGTCTTCTCATGTGGAAATCTTGTATCATGCAGAGTATGAAGCAGCTTTGAGGAAAATGTAATTATGCTGTATATTGCATTTACGTGTGTAGGATAGTTTTTTTGTAAATTGTTGTCTAAAATGGCTAGTTTAACAGAGATTCTCCCCCCACCTGCTTTTTTTCCTCTCCCAAACTCTGTTTTCTCTGATTTACAGATCTTTGTAATATATACCGGTGTTTTGACTTGAGCTATGCACCCAAATAGACTATTTGTGGAGTATTTGTGATGCACAGATCTATTATGCAGAGCTATCAGAGGTCAAACACAGAGCAATTCTATACCTCTGATGTCAGCCTGAACAGAAGCATTGTTCTTGGCAGTGACAGGAAAAAGGCACCACAT
>NW_017728998.1:34692371-34701159 GCF_001723915.1 Gavialis gangeticus
TTACGTGTGTAGGATAGTTTTTTTGTAAATTGTTGTCTAAAATGGCTAGTTTAACAGAGATTCTCCCCCCACCTGCTTTTTTTCCTCTCCCAAACTCTGTTTTCTCTGATTTACAGATCTTTGTAATATATACCGGTGTTTTGACTTGAGCTATGCACCCAAATAGACTATTTGTGGAGTATTTGTGATGCACAGATCTATTATGCAGAGCTATCAGAGGTCAAACACAGAGCAATTCTATACCTCTGATGTCAGCCTGAACAGAAGCATTGTTCTTGGCAGTGACAGGAAAAAGGCACCACATCCAAATTACTGAAAGCCTTCTCATGGCAGAAGAAAAAGCTGTCAGTTTAACAGCTGAACACAGAAGGTTCAACCAGTATATATCCTTCTCATTCAAGTAACGTGAAACCCTGGAAGAAAAAAAAGCTGGAACTGTGTCAGATTTTTTAAGTTGTAAAAGCTTTTGTCAATGCGGAACAAAGAAAACTGGCCATTTGTGTTGCCCAGACAGTGCTACTGAATTACAAAATAAAAGGAGAGAGAAGGGGACTCAATATCTACTTATATATAAAATATACTTTATAGTATTAATTTATGAAATATATCCAGATGCCATTTTAAATAATTTGTAATGCTCCTTTTTATACCACATATTGAATGCATATGTATGTGCATGTAGTATATAGCACATACATGAAAATGTATGTTCCATTGGGGGTGAAAATTCTGGGTTCCCTATTATCTTTCCTATCCAGCAACATGCATGGCTCCATCTTCAGGCCAAGTTCTCCTAGCCTTACTCATACTATGTAGTGCCCAAATTCTTGAGCACTCACTACTTTTGGCTTCAGTAAGAAAGCAAAATATTACTAAAGCAGAAGTGAGAATAGCAGCCTGATCCCAACTTTAAAAGTAAAGCAGTAAATATTTCCTTTCATTATTGTGGCTGAATAAGTGAAAAATGTACACAAAACAGACAAGATGTGTTTAAAAGAGCTGAACATGGAGCCCACCTGTTATATCTCATTATCCAAATACCAAGAGGGGAGAAATTAAGCCTGCTAACAAGACCATGGACAACAACTAGATAACCCAGATGAACCTGCACCAGTCAGGAGTCTCAACTGCCATATTGTCCTTTAAGATGTATCAATCTTGACACTAGGTTTCATTAGCATGGTTTTCCATAGCTGCCACAGGTTCAGTAGTTTCAAAACAGATGATGAATTATAACAAGACAGCCACAGGGAAAGTGGAAACAGCCAGAAAAAAATGAAACTTCTGGGCTAGGAACAAAAGTTACACATAAACCAGTTTAAGTGATCAGAAACTGGTTTAAACCTGTAACAGAACAGAAGCTCAGTGCATATAAACCAATTTCAAAATCACTGAAACTGTTTTCAGATAAACCCGGTTGAATGTAGTACCCAACTTAACTGATCTAGGTTAAACTGATTTGTGGGACTTCTGTCCCAGACTCCTTCCTGGCTCAAGTTAAATCACAGTCCCTTATCATCCCAGGATGCTTTGCAGCCCTGGGCTGGGCTATACAGTCTGTTCCAGAGAGCAGGGCTGTCCCTGTCCCTCTGCTCCTTAGCCGGAGTAGTGAGGGCTAACTGCTGGGGGGGGGAGGGGTGGCAATCCCAGCGGGGGGACTGCCCCCCCCAGGCAAACCCCAGCTGGGGTCAGGGGCCAGGGAAGGGGGTCAAACACCCCTTCTGCCAATCAAACTTACTACCAGCTGCAACTGTGGACTACAAATCCCAGAGACACCTGGAAGTAGTAAGGGGAAGTGATGAGCAACCCTGCAGAGTCTTGCTGTTGTGGTTTTGGACTGCAAATCCTAGAGACCTCAGGGGCAGCAGGAAGAAAAAGCCAATTCACAGTACCAGAGAGCCAAGCTCTATCACCCCCCAGCTTCTGGCCTGAGCCATGTGGCTACACTTCCTGAATCAAAGGTAAATGTCTGTTCACTTCCATTTCAATTTAATTTATGTAATTTAGACTAACCTGCAAAGACTGAATCAGTTCAGCCTCAGGGTCTTTTGATTGTCTGCACTTAACCTTATTGAAAAACTCACCCTGTTCTCCTCCCTGGTCATGCACCAGAAGTAATAAGAGATACTTAGACCCAAGAATATAAAGAGGGTTGCCTCTGCTACTTGGCTTAAGTATCCCCACCACATTCATTTCCTGAATTTCAGAGTACAAACTGAGTGGAGAAGGGGGTATTCAGGAGCTAGGGTAGGTCTATCATTTGAAGACAGTCAGAGGGCTGAAGAAAACATCTGTTTAGAGGAAAACACACCCACCAACCTCTCTCCCTAGTGGTTGGAATTGGCTGGTGTAACAGAAATATCGCTACTGGAGCCTTTCTAGTGGTGACTCCGCCCTCCTGTTATGGGCCAACTGCCTACTTACTTGCCTGCCATGCCTTGATCTTAATTGATTAATTGGTAGATGTAATTAGCATGCCTGCCCCACATTATGTGCCCCAGTGCCAGGGGGCGCTATCTGCAGCTCCTTTTCCTCCCCTGTACCACAGCCCAAGCCTCGCAGATGGTACTGATGTGGTTTTGACCTGGGCCCTGTTGTGATTTTACTTCCTTGGGGCTTCTCCCTGCCCCCTTGCTCTAGGGCTTCTCCCTGCCCCCTTGCTCTAGGGCTGGGGTCAATGCACCCCAAATGCTGCACCCTCTCTTGTGCCAGGGTCCCCACATCACCATGGAGCCCCTATGAGGCCTCCTCCAACCCCTAGTAGCCTCACCTGGTCCTCCGGTTAAAACAGCAAACACAAAAACACAGAGCCCCTGGGCTATAACATAAAAAGCTAAGCCATCAAGCCAAACAACATTCGATCCCTACCAGGAAAAACACTCCAACCCCATAAGTGACCAGGGGATGCTCACACAGTCAGGGTTCTCCCCTCTGTCTGCACTAGCCAAGCTCCTCCTCCCTTAGTATCCAGAGGAAAACGGCCCTCCTGGGCTCCTGCCTGGCCTTATATATGCCAGGCCCTGCCCCTTCCTGTCAGCTGGCTCCCCAGCGGTTGTTCTAGCAACCAGCACCTGTTACTCTGGCTGCCCCAGGTAATTGCCAGCTGGGCCTCCCCCTTCTTGCTTCTAGGGGTCTCTCCTGAGCTGCTTTCTGCTCTCAGGTGCAGGGCACCTGAGTGCTTTGTGACAGCTGGACTTTTCTAGCTTCCTGGAAGTGGAAAGCCACACACATGGGCCAAGTCCTCAGCTGGTTGACATCAGCTTATCCACATTGCTTTAGGGCAGCTGAGGAGTTGGCCCTAGACTTGTACCCCTGAAAGCTACTACCTGCAGAAGGGACTGCATAAGCTGCTATCAGAAGAGATGTGATAGTTGTGCAGACCCATGCTAGAGTAATGCATGGTTTAATCTAGAAAATAATTGCACCATTACACATAGAAACCCTTCTTTCCTCCCTTGTTGTCATGCTGTGTTTTGTTACAACACAGTAAAGCCCCCTTGTTCTTCAGAAGTTTGCTTACTCCTGTTGTTTACCTCATTTCTGAAGTCACAACCTTCTCTTTGTAACACTATAATTGTCTCCATAGAAACTAATTGAGTTTTCATGAAATAGTGTACTTACATAATATGTGGCCCTTTGCAACTTAAAACCTAATAAGCACACACACACCATACAAATTGTCAGCATCAACAGATTTCACATACGGCTACTATCCCCATTGGTAGGAACATGAGAAAACAACAGTTTTCTACTTCTTACATCCAAAATAAATGACTCATTACATTAGAGCTAAGCTAACTTCTGGGCTGTTAGGCATTATGATGGATGACTCGGATTTTATACTCAAAGGCACTTATATTGCAGAGAAACTAGGTGTTAGATTTCTATTATTACTGTAAATTCTTGACAACAAAAACACTGACTCATGAAGCAGAGAAGAGACAGTAAACTTGTTTATGTGAATACACATAAATCCTGCCATTATTAAAGCTCCCCTTACTACTACTTTTCTTGTTTTTCCAAATTAGGGCATTTGTTCCAAATTTGAACCTCATTAGGTATATGGCATGTTAGTGGACATGTTCAAGTAATTTGACCCAAATGCACTGTCAAACTAGAACCCATATTCAAAGATATTCTAAACTTGAACAAGTTCATTAAACAACAGGGCTTTCCCCCCTTTATTTGCAGAGCTCCACACTTCCTGATTTCAGGGACCATTAAAATACATCACTTGTCAGATCTACAATTTGTGTTATAGCACAGATTTTTGGAAATGTCTTCTTTGAAAATTTATCCTTATAGATACTACTCCACCCAAAAAAAAGATATTTAGTTATGCTTGCAGAAGATAACTTCACTTCAGTTATGTTGCTATTTGAAATAGAAAACAATGAGCACAAAAAAGGCCTTGTGGAGTGGGGAGGGGTAAAAAGTGCCATATTTTTGTTTTTCAATATCTTTGTTAAGAATGTGAAGCCAATATGAACCCTGTAGCTGTAGATCTTATGGGCTTAACCTTGTTCTGATATCAACAGGAAATATAGGATGTTAGTGACATTTTTTGTCAGCAAATCAACCTATTTTTCCACCAGCTTTATCTGTTGATCAGCCACAAACTGGGTTGTGTTAAGCATGATCTCAGCACAGACTAGATTCTTATCCCATTACTTGAGATAGCCTTTATAACCCCTGTGTTCCTCAATAAGTTAACTACTTTGTTTATCCCCTTTGATCTCTTTTACCTACCTTCGCATCTCAGCAGTAAGGCCCTCCTTTCCTCCCACTTCCCCTATCCTTTGCATTTAAATAGCTTTATTAATTTCTAGTTGGTACCCCTGCTTTTTTTAAGTTTGTGCATAGCATCTGGTAAAGTAGGCTGTAACTTACAGAAGCTTATGCCTCTCTAAACAAGTCTATAAGATCCCACCCTGCCCTGACTTCTGCCTTAATTCAGACTAACAGGGCTAACTACCTCTCTCTATTAACCATTTGTAAGATTTTTTTTAGCTAAAATTGTAGGTTATAGTTTGTGTGTGTGTTTCTTTTATCAGCTTTTGAAGAAGAAAGGCATAGAGGGTAGATTTTCTTCTTGTATGTGAGTGATTTCAGGATTCTGCATACCTTAGGAACAAACCATTTTTCCTATGATGCCACGAGGTGATGCCATCTTAAATAAACACCGAAAAGAAACAGATGGAATCAATAAAATGCAAACAATGAAGTTCATCCTTCCATAATGTGGAAATAAAAATAGCATAATATAATTTTCTATTTGCATAGCAAGTCAAAGTCTTAACACATGCAATATATCAGTTATTGTTCCACAGCCTTACTGTCATTGTTGCTAGTTTCTTGGAGTTTGCAAACCTTGTAACTTTATTTTACTTGTGATGCCTTTAGATTGCTCTGCTTATAAATTTAAAGAAGATGTCAGTGTAAGGTAGCAGAGCAGATGATGATTCTCATTGTTGGCAGGTGTATGTCGTTTGGAAGAATAAATAAGTCACACAGAGATGAATTTTGTAGTTCTCTATTTTCTCATTTATTGACAGAATACATTATTCAATGCATTGATCTGGCATTGCTCTCCCTCTCCCTCTCCCTCCCTCTTCCATTCCCAGGATCCATTGAGAATCTGAATGTTTTCCTTTCCCCTATTTTTCCACTCTGGCATGCAAGTTTATCCCTCGCACCTGCAAGAGCCAGAGCTCTCAGTCACAAAGCACTGCCAAGCCTCTCATGTCAAGGAGGGGACGTAATTTGGAGCATCTCTTTCAGCTTCATTAATAACAAAACACCTGTGAGCCAGGGACTTTAAGACCTCATTTCTTCATCATTTATGAATCTTCTTCCCTGCTGTGGTACTTATGTCTCTGCCAGTTAAGCCTGGCATAATTCCTTGGCCTCCGAAATTAAAAAAAAAAAATCTGTCTACAATTAAAAGGGTGTGGATGGAAAGGCCAGGATGTTGGGAGAAAATTGTGCCAAAAGATGAAAGCCCAAACCCAGCAAGAGCTGAAAACAGTAGCAAGCTCTGAAATGTCTCCATTTTAAAACTAAAATGCTAGGAAGCTTTAATTTGTAATCAGTTCAGTAGCAGCTGTGCCAGCAGAGGCTGCTCAAGTACAAAGCCATCCGCCTGCTGACCTAAGCACTGAAAACACCAGGCACTTTGGTGATGGTGCCAGCTTCATCTTCCCCAGCAAAACAGAAGAGTCTTCTGCTATTATAATATCTTGTGAGTAAACTTTTTTTTAAAGGAATGAGCAACTCCTTTGCTTAAACTTTGCTAATGGAAACCTGTAGAGGCTATGGAATGAGGCAAGAGACTATTACACCCTACCATGTTTTACAATAGGATGAAAGATTCCAAATGGCAAGTGGATAAGTACCATCTCCACCCATCAACAGCAAAGAAACAAGTGACTCTCATAAAAAAAACCTGAAATGCCATTTAAGTAAAATAATCAAATTGAAGGGATATAGGGAACACACTATCTCTAAACAGAACTGAGTCAGGAGGATTGCATGCCACCAAGTCAGAGAAATGAGTGAATCAGTGTTTCTAGCCTTTGTAAAGATCATAGTTTTATTTATGCACCTCCTACAACAGGCTTAGTCATGATAGCTAGGGACAGAAGTTACACATATGCTGGTTTAAGTGATCAGAAACTAGCTTAAACTTCTAATAGAACAGAAGTTCAGTGCACATAAACCAGTTTCAGCCATTTTGAAACTGGTTTAAGATAAACCTAGTTGAATATAGTATCAGACTTAACTGATTGAGGTCAAACTGGCTTATGGAATTTCTGTCCCAGACCCCTTCCTGGTTTAAGTTAATCAGAGTCCTCCAACATACCAGCATGCTTTGCAGCCCTGGGCTGCGTTGTGCTGTCTGCTCCAGAGAGCAGGGCTGGCCCTGCCCCTCTGCTCTCTAACCAAAGCAAGGGCAGGGAGCATGGCCAGATGCCGGCCCAGCATGGCCCCCTAAGGTGAAGGGGCAAGAAGGAGGTTTATTCTCCCCTCTCCTCCCTGGGGGACCCATCTGGTTCACTTCAGGGTGCTGCCGGGGCTGGCCAAACCCCTGCTGCTCAAGCGGCAAGTGGGGCAAAATGCCTGCCAGGGGCTACTGTGCCCCTGCCTGGCAGACCCTGGGGCCTGGCCTTACCCCACTGCTTAGCTTCTCTCCATCCAAGGGCTCACTCTAGCACCCCTGTCTTCTGGCCTGAGCTATTGCAGGCATGTGCCCGCATTTCCAGAATCAAAAGTGAATGTCTATTCACTTGCTTGCTGGTTCAATCTGCAAAAATTGAATTGATTCAGGCTCAGACTTTTTGAATGTCTATACTTAGGTGATGAGGGTATCTTGCAACTTTTGTCATAGTGAGGGTGTTTTAACAGCACTATCTTGCCATCTCACAGCTCTATCTCAATTCCAGCTTTTCTCCTCTTTTAAGAGGAACATTTCAGATGCTTAAAACTTTATAAGCCACTCATTTTTTCTTGCAGTATTTGAATGTGCTCGTTTACAGGGGAAAGGTATGAACGGCAACAATTTGAGCCATGCACAGTGGAAAGAGTTACCATGTTACAAGCTTCACCACTGCATCTTTGCTTTTTCAGTCCTAAGCCACAGTTAGTAGAAAATAGCAAATGCACTTGAACTAGGCCACATAGTGTGATAACTTCAGTGATGTAGACGTGTGTTTTGGAGATCCTAGAACAAGACCAAGCACATTTTTTTCTCCTATATGATATAAAATATTAATTGAAACCAACTCCCCAGAGCTGAGATGTTAGCATATTAAAATAATAGGCAGTGCATCTAGCAACACTATAAACCCTGTAGTAAGGAAACAGGAAATATGACGTGTAGGACGAATGTATTCAGAAGAATTGTCACTGCATATGCCACCATTGCATTTTCTAACCTTTCTCTTGAGATGTTCAGCTGTGGTTTTTGTCAGTGGAGAGGAAAAACACACTTGCATTTCTAAGATACATACACAATGGCATGAGGGATAAATGCCTTATCAGGACTTAAGTATTTGAAATTTTCTATCTAAAAGATGGAATCAAGATGGACCTGTGAGATGGCATGAAAGTGGTGACAAGACACAAAATAAATATTAATTTAATCCATTTATATTTTAATTAAACAATTAAAAGCCTTACAGAAGTCACTATTCATAGATCCATAGATGCTTGGGTTGGAAGGGACCTCAGTGGATCATTGAGTTCGACACGCTACCATGGGCAGGAAAGAGTGCTGGGGTTAGATGATCCCAGCCAGGTGCATGTCTAGCCTACTCTTAAAGACCCCCAAGGTAGGGGAGAACACCACCTCCCTTGGAAGCCCATTCCAGATTCTGGCGACCCTTACCATAGAGAAGTTCTTCCTGATGTCTAACCTAAATCTGCTCTCTGTCAATTTGTGGCCATTGTTCCTAGTTACTCCAAGGTAAACAGAGATTCTCCTATTCCTTGCTGCCCTCCCCCTCCCTTGATGAATTTGTAGGTAGCCACAAGATCACCTCTCAGCCTTCTCTTGAGGAGGCTGAAGAGATCCAGGTCCCTCAATCTCTTCTCGTAGGGCTTTGCCTGCAAGCCTCTAAACATATGAGCGGTCCTCATCCCTCTTGAAGTACAGCCTCCAAAACTGGATGTAGTACTCCACCTGCAGCCTGACCAATGCTGCATAGAGGGGAAGTAAAACTTCCCTGGACCTGTTCATCATGCACCTGCTACTGCATAGTTTCATAGTTTCATAGTTTCTAGGGTCGGA
>NW_017728998.1:34701170-34701634 GCF_001723915.1 Gavialis gangeticus
GAAGATGGGAACCACGTTGGCCCTCTTCCAATCCTCCGGCATGATAAAGTGTGGTTAGCTTTACTGATCACTTCATCAACAATGACTCCGAGATCCCATTTTGCTGTTGTTTCTGCTGAGAAGGTCCTCCCCCAGCCTGTAAGTGTGTTGGTGATTCCTTCTCCCTAGGTGCAGCACTTTGCACTTGCCTTTGTTGAACTGCATCCTATTCCTGAAAAGTTACAGGGGTGGGCTAGCAAAAGCAGGATGGGCTTCAATACTAACAAGTGCAGGGTGCTGCACTTTCATAGATTCATAGATTAAGGGTCGGAAGGGACCTAGTAGATCTTCTAGCCCGACCCCCCGCCAGGGCGGGAGAACAACAAAAAACCCCAAAAAGAGAAACGGGACTCAAATGAGTCCAGCCAGGTAGGCATCCAGCCTCTTCTTAAAGACCCCCAGGGTAGGGGCCAGCACCACTTCCC
>NW_017728998.1:34706634-34708615 GCF_001723915.1 Gavialis gangeticus
AAGTGTTTCTGTCTCCAATAAAAACCAAATGAGTATGCATAGTGACTAAAGTCTCAGCTGAATAAGAAACACATCACTTACAAACCATTCCACAAGAAAAAGAAATACAGTATTATGCACTCAAAAGTAATGGGACTGTTTATAGGAGAATCTACTTTTCCTTCCAGTAATCTTACAGCCTTATCTGAGAACTATAAGGAACAAATATGATGCATGAGAAATATAGCTGATCCACAAAATCCTTTATTCTTTGTTGATCTGACGAAGTCCAGCTCAGCTAGGTTTTTTAAATAACATTTGCTAAGTTCAAGCATGTATAGAACAGTACAAACATGCCCTATCAAAATATCCAGCTACAGTTTCATCAGCTGAACATTCTGCTTCCCATAAGTTCACTCTGTGATCCAAAACACAATTGAGAAATGTCAGCATGAATTTCTAGTTTTTAAGAAAGTCATAAATGACTCACAATACAGACAGACTAATAGAATGGCCACTTAGTTAAGCACACCAACTTATTTCTTCCGACAGTGTATGGGCATGTATACTGAATTGAGAGCTTGACTTGTAAAGTAAAGAAAAAAGCAAGTAATAGGGAAGTAGTCTGAGGTTCCAGGCATTCAGCTGCAGTGAATTCCAGTCAAGGATTTTCTTAATAGAGCACATCCTACAATAAGAGACTGCGGGACCTGAACCTGTTCAGCCTTCACAAGAGAAAGCTGAGGGGGGACCTGGTGACAGTCTATAAACTCACTAGAGGGGACCAGAAGGGTTTGGGAGAGACCTTGTTTCCCCTAGCACCCCCTGGCATAACAAGGAATAACGGCCACAAGTTGTTGGAGAGTAGGTTTAGATTGGACATCCATAAGAACGACTTTACAGTTAGGGCGGCTAGGATCTGGAACCAACTTCCAAGGGAAGTGGTGCTGGCTCCTACCCTGGGGGTCTTTAAGAGGAGGCTTGATGCCTACCTAGCTGGGATCATTTGAGCCCAGTTTTTTCTCCTGCCTAGGCAGGGAGTCAGACTTGAAGATCTACAAGGTCCCTTCCGACTCTATTTCTATGATTCTATGATTCTGTTCTGCCCACTTTTCCAACCTGTCCAGATTCATCTGGATTCTTTTCCTACCCTCTAGTGTGTTAACATTACCCCATAATTTGTTATCATCTGCAAATTTGAATACAGTGCTCTCCACACCTTCATCCAAGTCTCTGATGAAGCCGTTGAACAGCACAGGTCCAAGGACTGAGCCTTGTGGGACTCTACTGCCCACATCTTTCCAGGTTGATACCAATCCATCCAATGCCACTCCCTGGGTGTGACCCCTAAGCCAATTTTCCACCCACCTGACCACAGAAACATCTATGTCACAGCCACTTAGTTTATTTATGAAAAGAGGATGAGATACCATACCGAAGGCCTTCTTAAAATCCATGTAAATGACATTTACCTTGACTCCTGTATCTAAGTATTTTGTGACTTGGTCCTAAAAAGAAACAAGGTTAGTTAGTCAGGATCTACCTGCTATGAATCTGTGTTGGTTGCCCTTCAGCATTATTTTTCCACTGGACTTCCACAAATGTGATGCTTGATAATTTTTTCTAAGGTTTTCCCAAGGATAGAGGTGAGATTAGCCAGTCTAAAGTTACCCAAATCCTCCTTCCTCCCCTTCTTGAAAATAGGGACCACATTGGCCCTTTTCCAGTTCTCTAGGACCTGACCTGAGCACCATGAGTGCTCAAACAGCCTGAGAATGGATCAAGACAAATTTTCTAATTGGATCATAGACAGGCACAAAAGGAACACCAGCCCACCAACTGTTGGCACCAACTTGGTGAACAGGCACTTGGAAGAACTGGATGCGTTTAAGTCAGCAGGCCTAATGATCCTCATCCATGGGTACTGAGGGAATTGGCCAGTGTCACAGTGGAGCCACTGGCGTGATTTTACAGCGTTAACATAAAAAGTTATGGTAAGTTA
>NW_017728998.1:34713615-34718678 GCF_001723915.1 Gavialis gangeticus
AGTGTCATAGTGGAGCCACTGGCGTGATTTTACAGCGTTAACATAAAAAGTTATGGTAAGTTATATAAAAACTACAGAAACCATCATTCTCTTTATGGTTAGTGGTGTGAGGCAATTGTTTGGAAGAGGTTACTGCTCCTGAGTCACTTTGCATTGGTTGTGCCAAAGTACCTTGTGTCTTGACTTTGATACCAAAATATTGGTATTTTTTTCCCACTTCACTTCTTTCAGGATTTTACCAGCCAATGTTAATACTAAATAATAACACTCATGCTCTCCATCAGTATTTTGGAATCCTAGTTTTAAAGCAGTTGAAGAAAAACATAGGTTCAAAATGTAGAAAGCCAAACTGAAATAGGTGTACAATTTGTGATGTCTTCATATTCAAAAAGGTAACAACTAAAACGTACATTAAAGATGTAAGAATGATTAAATAATATCAGACCACATATAAACTCAACTGGTTCCAGTTTCAGGTTCAATTCAAAGGTCAACAATTCTAAATGAGACTTATGTGTCTATGTGAAATGCGTAACATCAGTAATCCCACAGTAAAAGGTTGGGGTGTGATGGAGTTTTTAAGATTTTCATGGTGGTCATTTGGGGAGTCTTTGTTTCTTTGGGATTTATTGTAACCTTCCCTGAGCCTTTTTTGAATAGCGCAGCATATATATTAAATAAATAAAATGTTGATGTCTGTATTTCCTTGTGGTTCTGTGGGCTGTTTTCCTAAAAGCACAGGTCTAGTCATTCTGGATCTTAAGATATCAGCTTCAAGTTTCAAATAACTGTACATGCAAAATTAGTTTGCCACTTTTGAAATGTACACACTAGAATGCCAAAACAGAAAAAAAAAGCCTGAGCTAGGTGAAAGAAAAACATGACATACACACTTGCCCAGGGCTGGATTAACCCTTTAGTGGGCCCTAGGCAAACAAACTTGTGGGGCCCTACTTTTTACATGAAAAATAAGCACAACCAGACCCCTTCTTCACTTAGGGCCCTAGGTATGTGCTTAGTTTGCCTATGCATTAATCCAGCCCTAAACTTACCTACTCCAGTTCTATACGCCAGATAGAAGAGCTACATCTACTCCCTGGCAACTATATTTGATCCACTGTTCTGTGCATGTCCTTTCACAAAAACTGATGGAGTGACCTCAGGGTCATGATCATGCTATAGTTAGTCTATAAGGTGCAAAGCTACCCTGCCTTCTGCCTGCCTTTAGACTAACACAGTTAACTACCTCTTTTAACTATTGTTCAGCCACCACTTGTATTAGTCTTTTTAGCCATATTTTGCCTGGTATCCAAATTAAACAGCAAACTTTTACAAGTATGCATTTTTATAAAAATCATCTTTACAGAAAAATGTGCAAGATCCCAGGTTAAAGGCTACCCACGAGAAGAATCTTTGATTGAAATAAACACAGAGAGAGAGAAGAAAAATGTTCAGAATTACAAAGAAAAAATGAAGCATTGAGTGAAAGAGAACTCAAGGAATTTTTCACTCTATTATTCTTTTCCTGTTGTTTAGCTCTTTATACTTGTGTACACTGGAATTAAAAAGATTTAAAATATGCACATAAAATGAAAGACTATGATGAAAATAAGAGGAGTAATACCAGAGAGTAGAATCTATGACTACAAACGGCACCAAGGAGCGGAGTTTAGAACTTAGGAATAGATAAGAGGAATCAGATTTGCAGCTAGTGAAAAATCAGCATACTTCTGTATAAATCAGAAGAATGTTACAGCTGCTCTCCAAGTAGAACTCATTGTAGAAACCATGAGCTGAACACAGAAGGTTCAAACTAGTGCAGATCCTTCTCATTCAATAAACATGAAATCATAGAAAAAGAGGAAAAACTAAAACTGTTTCAGATTAAGTAGGAAAAAAGGCATTTGAGTTGCCCAGTTACTAAACTATTAAAAACAAGTAAAAAAAATTTTTTCAGAATACATTTATAATGCATGCACACACTCATGCATAGTATTTCAATAGATTTGTCTCTACACCTATTTATCTAGATAAAATGTGTTCTATACATGCTCCAGTTTTGTTTACAAAGTAACTTATGCATTAAATGTATACATGTTATCTTTAAACAACATATTACACACATGTACAAAGTATTTCCATCTCTTTTTGAGGAAGGGAGCTTATAAACACGCACAAAATGACACACACAATAATTCTCTTCTGTTATGAGTAAAAAGCTTGTCTTAAATACTTAGAATTAGAACTAAGGGTAAAGAGAAAAATACTTCTTTTTATTGCTGTAGTTGAAGGATCTATAAGTGCACACACATACACAAAACCAGCAAGCATTTGGAAAAGCTGAACACAGACCATAGGTTCACTAGTTTTAAAACATAGGGTGATTTATAGTAGGACAGCCACAGAGAAAGTGCAAACAGCCTGCAGAAAAAATGAAACTTCTAATGAAAAACCCACCTGTTTTCTTCCATGGGTATGCACCAGAAGTAGCAGAAGAGATACCTAAACACAAGAGTAAAAAGAGACCGGCCTCTGCTAATTGGCCTAAGCATCCCTGTCCCGTGTGCTGAACTCATTTCCTGAACTCTAGAATATAAAGTGAGTAGAGAAGGGGACAGATTGGCCAGAGTGGTTCTATCGTCCAGAGACTATCAGAGAAAAGGTTGAAGAAAACCTCTGTTTAGGGGAGTGTAACCCTCTGGGGGTCCCACCCAAAAGGGGGAAAGGAAGGGAGTCCCTTTCTTACTATCCTGCCATGACTTGATTACCATGAAAAGAATGAGAATAAAGGCAGCTCCGAAATTATGTGCTCTCCCACCTTTCAGACAAGGATTCTTTATGGGCGTAGTCATTATGGACTCTACCTCTCCTACACCTCTTCCATACACCAACCTTGTTGTTACCTCAGTAGTGTCTTCCCACTTTGAGATTTTGGTGGCAACTCGACTCAAGCGTATATCCTTTCTTTTCTTTTCTTTTTTTTTTTTTACCATCCCTTTTGAGGATGCTGAGCATACAGTACATATGTGTCAAGTCCTCACAGTGTTGACTCTGGTCTTGTGAGTGCCTCCCTGATCCCAAGCCAGGCTCCCCTGCTCTCCTGCCACATCTTGATGGAAACTTACTTCAAGGAGGAGTTCAGTGGTATAACCTCCTGCCCAGTATGGGTAATAGTCACATTTCCAGTGTGGCCGACCTTGGGGTTCTGCCTCCCCTACATCCCTTCCACTCGCTAACCGTGTATGTCATTTCATTGCCAGCAGCTGCCTCCTCTTGGCCTCCGGACCTGCTTGTCTGGGTTTGGCCATGCTTTGTCCTCTCCTCAGACTTGTCTTGGGGTCTGGCCCCCCAGCCTGTTGCCCGCCCTGTAACATGGGGTGGCACCCCAATCCCCACACTGGTCACAGTCCCATGATCAACTTGATACCCAAATAATAACAGTAATAATCAAGTAAGAAAGAAAACCTCCCAAAACTCAGTCCTGCAGGCCTCCAGCAAATTTGGCCTGGTGTCAAGGCATGGGTCTGATCATGGGGTTTCAGATGGCCCTCCTTGGCTCCATCGCCTCCCCTGGCTTCTTTCACAGCCAAAACTTGAAACTAAATGAAAGTCGAAGAAAGATATTCTTCCCAGAGCAGCCCTGTGATTTGAGCACTTTGGGCTTCCTTGTGCTGAACCTGCTTCAGCTCCAGTGGGGCTCTGCTCTCCTGGGGTTGCCCTGCAGCCTAAGCATCCCGGACTGTTCTGCTCCTGGGTTCTGTCCACCCTGTGTCCCCTCCCTCCCCAGATCAGCAATTGCCAGGCTTTTTAAACTCTCCACAGTGGCACCTGAGGCTAATGTCATCAGCCCAGAGCCACCGAACTTGATTGACAGATTCTTTAAGAGCTGGCGCAGTGTTGGCACATGCTGCTCCTGCACCAGCTCCAGCTTTTTTTTTTTGGTAAGTCTCCTGTAGCTCCCAGGATCCCCTGGATGTCCTAGGATACCCAGAGGTGCCCCTGGGGTCTCCAGCTTTAGTGTGTGGCTCCAGCTGCCACCATATGGTACTGGGAATGTCCCACAGTACTCATTTGCTCATGATTCAGTATAATTTGCCCGGTCATTGATAGAAAGTCAGGTGATGCCCTTGACTTGCCTCAGTCTTAAGTGTCTCTAAGTAAACTTACAACAACAACAAAAGTAGGAAAATATTTCTGTCACCTCACAGTGTCCTATGTCTGGCACCCTGCTAGGATTCACTCATGTGACCCGATGAAACCATGGTCTCCTGATCTGCAGCTCCACTGTCATCAGGATGAAGCAGTCCTCTGATCACTCCTTTAAGGATGAAGACTCCTCTGAATCTTCTTTTATGAATCCCTCTTGCAGGCAAACTTCAGAGCCTCTCTTCCTGGGCTCACTGGAGCTCAGCTTTCCCTCCACCTCTCTTACCTGGCTCAACAACATGGGCTCAGGGCTGGGCAGAGCATGGGGGCTCCCCTGGCCACCAATGACCTGCTCTGCCTCTTGGCAGCCTCCTACTGCCTCATACACCCAGCTCTCCTCCATCTCTGGATGCTGCCTATATACATCACTCCTTGTGCATCCTCCAATGTGCAGGAAGTAAGAGCTTTTATATCAATGTGAGAGCAGCACAGGCCACTCCAGAAACTCCATTCCAGCCCCTACCAGTAAGTTAAACTTATTAGTAGCCCTTCCTGAGCTACTTTTCCTTAGGATTTGTGGGTGGTTTGGGTGGAGCCCACCACATCTTTCCACCAGTCATGCCATTAGTCACCCAACCTGGTGACAGGGAGGAAAATCCATCCATACAACCTGTCTCTCCAGTGTTCTAAATTAGCTGTGTTGGTTGTAGCCATGTTGGCCTAAGGAAATAGGCAGAAAAGGTTCTTTGGGTAAATCTGGTATCTTTTATTAAACCAACTAAAACAGTTGGAAAAATTCTTCTTTGCAAGCTTTAGGGTACAGACACCTTTTTTCACACACACCCTCTGCCTCAGGAAGATAAAAGATATCAGATTTACCCAAAAAACCTTGTCTGCCTGAATTAGCTGGATTTTTT
>NW_017728998.1:34718688-34719354 GCF_001723915.1 Gavialis gangeticus
ATTTAGGTAATAATTATATTTGGAAGTGTACTTTTTTGTAAATCATGTTGTTTAATGTTGGTTTTGGAGATTGAATTGGTCCCTGCAAATCTGCATGGCAACCATCCTGTATCTCAGTAATCAACAGAAGAAAAAACGCTGTGTTTAGATCGTTTTACCATTCATTGTTTCAGTTACTGACCACAGAAAACATCTGCACCAGTGCTCAGTTGTTACAGTGATACTTGAAAGATAAAAAACTGGCCAGATATGATGGCATTTTACTTGTTCTTAACTCTCCTGTGTGTTTTTCCCCCCCCATACCCAAATGCTGCAGCTGTTTCTTCACACAAATCTCATTGACTTAAGTGGTACCTGATTTCAAAAAACAATTTTATATATTGCTTACTAGGCCTGTGCAAGTCAGCAGTGATTCAGTCTGGCTTTGGATCTGGCCGCTTCAGATGGCCGTGATCCAATCTGGAACTCTGAACCGGGTTTCCACCTTGGCTATTTGGCCAAAGCAGCTTCAAAGCTTTGGAGCCGCCTCAGAGATCCGGCCATAGGGTATAATGCAGAATCAATGAAATATCTATAACTTTGTTGTTTCTTGTCCAATTTGGATTACACTTGTGGGGATGGTAGCCTCTGCTGAGAGCATGAAACCTGCCAAGTTTCAAGAATATC
>NW_017728998.1:34724354-34725306 GCF_001723915.1 Gavialis gangeticus
GCAGTCCTCTGATCACTCCTTTAAGGATGAAGACTCCTCTGAATCTTCTTTTATGAATCCCTCTTGCAGGCAAACTTCAGAGCCTCTCTTCCTGGGCTCACTGGAGCTCAGCTTTCCCTCCACCTCTCTTACCTGGCTCAACAACATGGGCTCAGGGCTGGGCAGAGCATGGGGGCTCCCCTGGCCACCAATGACCTGCTCTGCCTCTTGGCAGCCTCCTACTGCCTCATACACCCAGCTCTCCTCCATCTCTGGATGCTGCCTATATACATCACTCCTTGTGCATCCTCCAATGTGCAGGAAGTAAGAGCTTTTATATCAATGTGAGAGCAGCACAGGCCACTCCAGAAACTCCATTCCAGCCCCTACCAGTAAGTTAAACTTATTAGTAGCCCTTCCTGAGCTACTTTTCCTTAGGATTTGTGGGTGGTTTGGGTGGAGCCCACCACATCTTTCCACCAGTCATGCCATTAGTCACCAAACCTGGTGACAGGGAGGAAAATCCATCCATACAACCTGTCTCTCCAGTGTTCTAAATTAGCTGTGTTGGTTGTAGCCATGTTGGCCTAAGGAAATAGGCAGAAAAGGTTCTTTGGGTAAATCTGGTATCTTTTATTAAACCAACTAAAACAGTTGGAAAAATTCTTCTTTGCAAGCTTTAGGGTACAGACACCTTTTTTCACACACACCCTCTGCCTCAGGAAGATAAAAGATATCAGATTTACCCAAAAAACCTTGTCTGCCTGAATTAGCTGGATTTTTTCACTCGGCTGCCTGGAAGTGGAAAGCCACACACTGGGGCCAAGTTCTCAGCTGGTTGATGTCAGTGTATCTGAATTGATTTAGGCCAGATAAGGAACTGGCCCCATACTTGCACTCCTGAAAGCTGTTTCCTACAGAAGGGACTTCATGATCTGCAATCCGAAGAGATGTGTCATCCCCCCCACCTAAG
>NW_017728998.1:34730306-34736790 GCF_001723915.1 Gavialis gangeticus
TGTCCAATTTGGATTACACTTGTGGGGATGGTAGCCTCTGCTGAGAGCATGAAACCTGCCAAGTTTCAAGAATATCAGTGCAGGGGTTTGGTGGGAACTGTACCCCAAATTCTTGAAAGCCAAACTCATGTCACGGCTGTGTGTTACACCACAGGGGGGTGAAAACTGCAGGGATGGTAGCTCTTACTGACGCCATAAAGCCTGCCAACTTCCAAGGAGATCAGTGTACGGGTTTGAGGGTAAGTGCACCTCAAGCTGCGGACAAGCAAAACTCGTGCCATGGTTAACAGTGTGTGTGTTAAGTGAGGTGACAGCTACAGGGATGGTCGCCCCTGCTGTGACACCTGCCAGCTGTCAAGAATACTGGTGCAGGGGGAGTCTGGAGCCCTCCACCCCTAACTGTTGACAGACAAAACTCGTGCCAAGACTGTGTCTGTCCTGGGGCAGTTGATTGCTTATATTGATTCTTTCCTCTCCTTAGCCTGGTTTTGTAGGTGCTAATTGATGCTCATTAAGTTGTTTTGTAGTAGCTAGGTCCTGTGTACTGAGCTGGACCCTGAGTGAATCATGATTGATTGGTAACTGGTAACACAGTAGTTTAGCAGCCAGGCCTGCAGTAGTGTCTCCCATGCCCCAAGACAGGGACTGTCAGTCCCGCAGGTACCCATGCCACGAGCTTTGCTTGTCCGCAGCTTGAGGGGCAGTTCCCCCCAAAATCCCTGCACCAATCTTCTTGAAACTTGGCAGGCTTTGTGGCCTCAGCAAGAGCTATCACCCCTGCAGTTTTCACCCCCCACCCCATATTGTAACACATAGATGTGACAGGAGTTTTGCTTTCAACAATTTGGGGTACAGTTGCCCCAAAACCCCTGCACCAATTTTCTTGAAACTTAGCAGGCTTTGTGGCTGCAGTAAAAGCTACCAAGCCTGAAGTTTTTCACCCCACTATGTAGTAACACCTAGACATGACATGAGTTTTGCTTTCAAGAATTTGGGGTACAGTTTCCCCCAAATCCCTTCACCAATCTTCTTGAAATTTGGCAGGTTTCATTCTTTCTGCAGAGTCTACCATCCCTGAAAATTTCATCCAAATTAGACAAAAACAACAAAGTTATATTGTATTTTTTCCTCATTATACCCTATGGCCAGATCTCTGAGGTGGCTCCAAAGCCCCTTTGAGAAGCCTAACGAGCCCAACGCTTTGACCTGGACATGCTGCTTTGGACCCCGAAGTGGCTGAAGCTTCTCTGGATCCAAAGCTCTGTCCAAAGCCTGCAGAGGGGCTGGGATGGGGGGATAGGGTATCAACCAGTCAGGGACAAGCCTGAGCCTGCATTTAACTTTTCCATTCACACCTTGTTTATCTGCTCACACACTGGGACACCTTTCAGAGGATCTGGCAGCATGCCAGAGTAGTGCTGTATGCTGGTTGAGAATCACTGGTTTAGAAAATAATTGCACCATTACAGGCAAAGATGGTTCTTTCCTTTTCTGTTTTTATTGTTGCTAGTGTGTTTTGTTACTGGAAATTAAAGCACCTTTGTTCCTTAGAAGTTTGCTTGCTCCTGCTGTTTATCTCACTCTTGAAGTCACAACCTTCTGTTTACAACAACATAATTGTCTCCATGGAAACAGAGTACTTATATAATATGTAGCCCTAGAACCCCATAAGCATACACACTGTGCAAACTGTCATCACCAACACATTTCACATATGCCTACTAACCTCATTGGTAGGAATCTGAGAAAAAGTTTTCTAACCATCCAAATAATGACTCATAAAAAGGTCTTTAAGCTAATTCAGCTCTTCAGCATTATGATGGATAATTCTTATTGTATACTTAAAGGCACCTATGTTTCACATAACCTAAGTGTTAAATTTCTTTTATTTACAACTGAATCATAAGTAGAAGTTATTCATGAAAAGAAGAGCTGTTTCAGAGCCTGAATTTTCAAGTATGGTGAGAATAATATCCTGATGCTGAATCATAAAATATTACAGGAATTGCTAGAAGCAGCAGCCTGGGTTTGGGATTTTGAAAAACACCTAGGTGACCTCATTTTTCAAATGATTTCTTTTTTTTCTCTGTCACCTTTGAATATTCCATTTAGAAATATTAGATGTACATTTGTCTGGGTATAATCTGTGAAGTACTGAGTGTCTGCAACTTCCATTGAGTTATTAAGATTAATCTGCAAGGAGACATTCACAGCATCGTGTTTTGATCCCTTAACTAAAATGCAAAGTGCATTTTCTCTCCTCACTGGCCTAAAGACTTTTGCTTGTTTAGCTACATAGAAAGCAAAGCTGTATGTTTATTTATGTATACACACATGCACATACACACATGCACATACGTGTGTGTGTGTGTGTGTGTGTATATTATATATATATATAATATGTGTGTATATATGCACCCACCCATATTATGTATAGGTGCATATGCCAGGAGATAGAATAGCTGAATAAGATCCAGTCTAAGTATTGCAAGTTTATAAATTATTTGAAAAGAACAGCTTCTGAATAATATCAATTGTTTTTGTACTGGTGAGTCAACAAGGTTGTTTTTCCTTGTTCCTCTGCACCTGGATTATACATTTCTGAAGCTGTCTTGTACTCCAACAATAATTTCATCCCACACTGTATTTAGTAAATTGCTTTGTAGTGCATGCAGCATTTCCATCACTTCTGTAAAAACAACCATACACCTTAAGACAAGTGTTACATATGAAACATTTTCTTTTTTCACTAGTCAATATTTACAGTTCATGATGGTGTCATCACTACAAAAATAAAGTGGTTTTCCATTTAGATAATAGGTACAAAATTCCTAGTATATACAAAACACAAATTAAATTCCACAGTTGTCTCCTTTTGTATAGTAAAATAGTCCATTCATGTAAACACTTCAAACCAAACTTGTTAACATTGCCACTAACAAAGAATACTGGGCTCAGAATACTGGAGGTTTTGAATGCCATGCTAACCAGTTAAGCACTCAAGAAGCTGTATGACATTCCTAACAACTTCATTGTAACTTATGAACAACCTATATTCTTATGTGCTGGTAGACAGCACTCTTTATAGTAACTACATTTACAATTAGAACTAGCAATTCTCCTTTTACATAGTACTTCCCTAACACAAACTTCCCATATCTCTCTTCCTCCTGTTTCTCTCCCTTCAGAAATACCATGTGCAAAAGGTCCAGATTCCTGTAGTGGAACACCTTTAACATCCAATCTCCTGCCAACAGCTTATCTTCAAGGGATTCAGACCCCTTTATTATATGGTTAGCAACCCTTCTTTGCAGGGAGGCCATGGAATTTGCTGCTTCTCTCTTACAATAGGTAGGTTGCAGGAACCACACACCAGCTGTCTCTTGGGCTTTGTTGTTACATAAGTTTGTGCCTTAGAAGTACCACCTAGACTGAGAAAAGAGGGAGAAGCAACAGTACTAGAAAATAAGCTGATAGAACTGCTGAGCCACAACCTTCAAGGCAACGTTGGAATCATGAGACCTAGGAGGTTGAGGATAGTATCTGGTCTAGATTGAACCTTCACATTTAGTCCTCTATAAAGGACAAGTACACCACTATACCACACCAAGTGGATCCCAGAAAAAGCACAGTGACCAACATGCATTTGCTACTTGCCAGGAAGAGGTGTAGGAAGCTAGAGGAAAGTAAGTAAGGGGGAGAAAGGGCTGGCAGAATTGAGAGGCCTGGCAGATTCTGAGCGCACTGGCAGGTCCATGGTGGGGGCTGCCCAGTCTTGGGGGGTGTTGGTCAAGGAGGTGAAAATAGCCTGATCAGAGTCTGGGAGTGGGGTGATAAAAACAGCACAACCTCAGGGAACAGCACAACCGAGGGTTGTATAACAGACCCTGCAAGCATTTGTTAGGTTGGGTTAGCCCATTTTAGGTTGGTTTAAACCATGCCTACCTAAAGTTAGTTCTTGTCTGATGAAAACAACCTTTAGATGGGGCATGACCTAAGCCTGTGAACACATGCATGCTCAAGCATTAGAGCAATCTAAATGTGACAGTTGTATAGACCCTACGAGTCACCCTTGCTCCTTTATTCATAGATTCATAGATTGTAAGGCCAGAAGGGATCTTGGAAGATCATCAGGTCCATCCCCCTGCACCAAGCAGGAAAGATAATGGTGCCCTGTGGGGTCAGGCTAACTCTCAGGATCTCAATATTGCACTGTTAGACAGGAGGGTGTGACACAATTGCACATATACAAACACACAAATCAATTAGGTGCATACTCACACACACACTACCAGCTCACCCACATACACATCCAAACCAGCCTAGGCACAGGTATACCTGTCACCAATTCAAGGACATATACACTACACAATAAAAATTAAACAAAAAACAATTGTCAATACCTATACACTCAGTATACATACACAGATCACTAATTTGTATTTCATGTACACAATGATATACACACACACACACACCCGTTCACATGCAGACAACCCACCTACACAGGTAAGTTTCTAACTTGGATGGTACAGTATGTGTGTGTGTGCTTGGGGTACCTGGGATACTTGGGGGAAGGTTAAGGTGGGAGACAGAGACAGTTGAAGTGTAGGGAGTGAAAGTTGCCAGAACCAGGATTTGAACCAGTGGACTAGAGAGAAGCTGGTTGAGGAACTGAGGCTTGGTATTACTTAAGATCAAGTGGCCCCAGGGTTACTCGAGGTCACTGGTGCATGGGAGGGAGAAAAAAAAAGAAGCCTCGTGGCAAGGAGGAGACAGAAACCTGGGAGCTTGGGGCTGGATACTGAGGTAGACAGCTGAGATATTGGGGGAGTGAGCCAGAAGCAGGAGAGGAAGAAATGAGACAGAAGTTAGAGGGGTGAGGAGCAGAGATTGGAGCAGGGATGGACCATAGTAAAGCAAAACCCAACTCAGGGTCCAAATAACAGGTTTATTAAACAGACAACACACTACACAGCCCCATGAAGTTATTGGTTCACACATGCACACACACTCACAATGGTAGCAGGACTCAGTGGAAGGGCTGGAGTCCATTTAGGGAAGAGAAATAGAGTCCAAGTCCTCTGTTAAAGAGAGGGTGGGGGGGTGATAACTACCTATCCAGGATGGAAAGGGGTCTTTGTCCAGCAGGTGTTGTCCAGAGGGCGGTTGCCAGCAGGGCCTCTGGGTGGATAGGTGGTGTGGCATGGTCCAGATGGAGAGGGCATCCCAAGGAGTCAGTCTTCACTACCTCTTTTATGGAGCAGACTACCCCTGGGGAGGGCCTGTTCAGGCAAGGTCAGTCCTGTTCCAGAGGGCTCCAGGTGTTCTTACTGAGCATGTGCAGCCTTGGCACAATGGTGGGTTGCCTCATCTTTTGTTCCTTGAATGCTGAGGGTATTTCCAATGGCTGGGTCATTGGTCCAGGTATTGGTGTTGATGCTTTGGTCATTCAGAGGGAGCTATTTTTAGACCTACTGCCATTGTCTCTCAAGCACCCTCATTCATCCCCATCCACTCAGGAACAAAGTTACATAGGAGAGGCAGGTGTTAGTCATGGGTTACACAACTGGGCCTGGGGACAGGATAGGGACTTGACAAACAAAATGGAAACTTGACATGACTTATGCTAACTTACATATGTAGGCCTAAATCATATAGTACCAGTAAAACAGTAATATAGAACAGAAAAAATCAATATAAATTATACAATATAAAGAAGGAGAAAAAAATAAATACAACTTGCTACCAAAATAAAATGCTGAAGCTTATTCTATATCTTAGCTCACTTATACTTATCTATAGGGAATAGGGAGGGAGAGACAAAGTCAGAAATGGTTGGGGAAGGGGAGGGAATGCATTAAAAAAAATTGGGGGGGTTTGCTACAATCTGCGGGGGTCAGTCGACCCCAACAAGGTGACTGTCTAGTCTCCTCTTGAAGATTTCCAGGGTAGGTGATTGCACCACCTCTGGAGGGAGCTTATTCCACAGTCTGGACACCCTGACTGTGAAGAAGTTTTTCCTAATGTTGAGCCTCAATCGGTCTTCCAGGAGTTTGTGGCTATTACTCCTGTTTTTCCCCTCGGGTGCTCTAGTGTATAGTTGCTCACTAAGCCCTTGATGTACTCCACTAGTGCAGTGGTATGCTGCTACCAGATCCCCTCTCAGCCATCCTTTCTTCAGGCTGAAGAAGCCCAGATACCTCAGCCTTTCCCTGCACGGCTTGCCGTGTAAGACCCTGATCATACAAGTGGCTTTGCTTTGCACTCTCTCAAACTTGTCCACGTCGTTGTTAAAGTGTGGTGCCCAGAACTGGATGCAGTACTCCAGCTGCAGTCTCACCAGTGCCTAGTAGAGCAGAAGAATCAACTCCTTGGTTTTGCTGGAGATGCATTGATTGATGCATGCCAGAGTATTATTTGCCCTACTAGCTACAGCATTGCACTAACGGCTCATATTCATACTGTGGTTTATTATTACCCC
>NW_017728998.1:34736820-34744741 GCF_001723915.1 Gavialis gangeticus
GGGGGTTGCTCATCCCAAGGTGGAGCACTTTACATGTCTCAACATTGAACTTAATCAGATTTTGATCTGCCCAACTTGCTAGCCTGTCTAGGTCTGCCTGTATCTGTAGCCTGTCTTCAAGTGTGAGCATGCTTCCCCATACCTAGGTGTCGTCCACGAACTTGGCCAGTGAGCTCTTCACCCCCATATCCAAATCATTAACAAACATGTTGAAAAGTAGTGGACCAGTCACAGACCCCTGCAGGATACCACTGCTCACTTCTTGCCAGGATGACACAGATCTGTTCACTACAACACTCTGGGTCCTATCTGTTGGCTTAGAAATGGTACTTAAAGTTCTGTTTTTTGGGAACTGGCTTATAGGTATAGATCTATGCATTATATCTATATGCATAAGGCACCAAGATGGGCAGCAGGGGTTAAATGGATTTCTAAAAAGCTTGGGAGACACAAACACAGCTTCTCATGGCACTGGAGGCAGATTGGTTGTCTTGCACAACAAGGACATGTAGTCTAGGACACAGCCTGGGAACCAAAGAAGTATGTACCATACTGTTCCATAACACGAGATAAGTGACACCAACAAACCAAGCCTCAGAGAGCAGGATGGGGCTAAGTCCCAGTTTTGGGGAAACAGACCAAATTGGGAGAAGGCCTAGAAGACTACATGGACGTGTGACCGCAGAGAGACAACCCACCAAAGAGAGCCACAGATGCAGTCATCAGGAGTCATCAAGGGGGAAGGAGAATATAAAAGCATAGACTTGAGATTAACAAAGAGTCCCTCCCATCCCTCCCTGTTTCTTCTCGTCTCTCTTTGCTGTCCCTCCCATCCCTCCCTTTGACTTTTCTGTCCTTCTCTTCCCTCCCTGTCCATCTTTGCTGTCCCTCCCCTTTCTCCTCCATGAGAGGAGTCCCCATCCCTATCCCTATCCCCCAGGAAGGGTCCCCAAGGCCACCATTGACCAAGGGCATACCAGTAGCACATCTTATGCACCCCACTGGGGGGATGGAGGGGGCTGTGGGCCTTGGCATTCCACTTCCTAAGAGAGAGAGCCTCAGAGTGGAGCCTGCATCCTGGTACTTTGACATCCCTAAGATTGGTAGATATAGAATTGCTTGATTATTTGTATAGTTGCTTTTTTTGTTCTTATTCTGTATCAATAAATTCTCCTACTATTGACTGGCAGGTGTTGTGGTCGGTCTGAGGGTTGTGCATGCCTGGAACAAAGGTATAGGTGCTGGGTCCAAATCCAGTGTCAACACTATCCTGCAGCCAGTTTCTCACCCACCTGAGTGTCTCAGAGTTAAGCCCACAATCCTCCAATTTTCTCACGAGGGCATCATGAGATACTAGATCAAAGGCCTTTTGGAAGTCTAGGTGTACAATGTCAACCTGCTTTCTCATGTCCAGGTGGTGAGTTACCTGGTCATAGAAGGAGATGAGGTTGGTAAGGCAAGACCTGCCTGTGAGGAAGGCATGCTAGCAGTCATTCAGAACCTTACTTGCTGCAAGCTTATCACAGATAGACTCCTTGATTAACTTTTCTAGGATTTTCCCTAGGATGGAAGTTAGGCTGATTGACCTATAGTTATCTGGGTCCTCCCTCCTGCCCTTCTTGTGGATGGGCAAAAAATTGGCCCTCTTCCAGTCCTCAGGGACTTCTCCAGAGTGCCAAAAGTTGTGGAAGAGTCTATTATTCCCGTGTTCCCTCAACTGCTGCACCTCAGCAACCATGACTGCTTAGGGCACAAAAATAGTTTGTGATACTTGTGCCTGTAACCCTAACCACACCATGTAACCTAAGGTCAATAATGTTTCCTAAAAAGCACAGTGCTATTCAATATAAGAGTTACAGAGTAAGGATCTTAGGCCAGGTTTAGAAGTTACACTTAGTAACTGCATTTATATATGTATTAAGGCACTTTTACTAATGCACATTAAATTTAGTGGCTCCAAAGTGAGGTACTAAATAAATGTGCATTAGGCTGCCTTAATGCACAATAATGAATGCACACAGTTTTTAAGTAGCCTATTTTACAGTGCATTCACATATCAGTTTTTTAAGTGACATTTTAAAATAGGCTACTGCTCATTAAAGTGCACATGTAAACACGACCACTGTGCAGTCAGCATGCAGAACATGCTCTACAGCCATAACCAAACAGATAGACAGGGCACATAGAGCACTGTAAAAATGGCAGATCCCACTCTAAGGTAACTCTGGATGGATGTGGTATCAGACTTCAGCGTTGTAGGTTACAGCACCATAATGAACGTCTGTACCAGATCCCATTGTGACTCATAGTAGGCCACATTCTGCTGGCTATGAGTCACTGTCAGGTATTTTTGATCAGTGTATGGATTCCATCTACCCCATCTGGGCATCTGTAAAGACTTCAGCTTTCAGTTAAGTGCTGTGCTCATTGCAGAACACTGCATTCACAAAGAGGGCTGTCCAAGATGTTTATTTTTTTACAGTGCTGTTTTGAAGCATCTGTATCCAGAGCTCAGTCTGTTCAGCTTGACCCATGCTTCTCTGTGAAGATCATGCCCAATGAGGGATTCATTTGCTGTTGGTATAATGCAAGTTCAATGGTTCTGAGCACTTTGAAGTTGGCACCCCATGTCATACTGGCTAAACAATTTAAGGCAGATACCTGTGCAGAGACTTTACTGATGACCTTCTGAATGTTATGGTTATTAGTGAAGAAATGTTCGAATGTCACTCCTTGCTAGGTTGGGGTATGCTAATAGGGAAGTATGCAGTTGCCTACACTGATATTCAGCGTGCTCTTGACTCAATAATTGTCCTTGTAAAAGAATGATGATACTGATTTATTGATGCTTCCCTCTGACTCTAAGTAGCAACATAACCACCTCCCATAAGAAGACCATTGCTCTTCTGGGCAGTCTCCCCCTCAGTATAGAGAGCCCTGCTCTAGGGACTCCTCCCTGGGGCAACGTGCTTGAGAGTCCCATGGCAGGGGGCCCCTGGATGACTGTCATGGGGGTATGCTCCACACCACACATTGATTGGGAGATGTGGGGGAGCCCTGGAACAGGAGATCTGGTGTGTGGAAGCCCCTGGCCCTTGGTCCAAAGTGCCAGAAAGGCATCTAGTGAAGCCCGCTCCATAGAGCACCATTGGGGGAAGCGAGGGGGACCACGCTGCCTAAGACCTGATGCTGGGGCTGACATTGAGTCAGCCCACCTTCCAGGGTCAATTCACTACCTCTGACTGCTGGATGTCACCAATATAGGCACAGGGCCCCAAAGAGGTTCCAGCCCAGTCTCAGAAGGGCAGAGGAGCACTCAGAATGAGGGTGGGAGCATCCCATCAAGCCAAGGCACTTCAGGCCCATGTCTCACTGTGGGGGTGTGGTGCAGCCTCTGGAAAGATCGGCAGACCCCCTTTCCCCTCTCAACACCATAATCACCCAGTGCAGCCAGGGGCTTTCCTCACTCTATCAATGTTAACCAAGAAGAAGGTTCCAAGCTCTGGAGTGGGCAACCTTCCACAGTTTTTTTAATAAACATACTAAAAGCTTGGCAGCTTCAACATTTGATTAGAATGAGGCAAGTCTCTTCCTCAGGCCACATTCTCCTGCAGGCCTGGTACCTGCCCCTGGGGGACATTGGGGAGGAGGAGGGAAGGGGGACATTGTCCAGCCAGCCTGGGTGGTGCCCATGATGTAGGGCCAAAGTAGCATGAGGCTGGAGAGCCACGGCCTGGTGCCAGGGCAAGGGTAATCAAAGTCTTCCAGTCCTTCTCATCCAGAGAGGGCTCCTGATCCATACAGGTTAAGAGCTACTTGGCCACAGCTTCACTGATTAGGACAGCCTACTGCTGTGGAGGGCCAGGGCCACCAGCATGGGTGGTGGAAGGAACAGAAGCATCTGGGTCACTCACTCACACACACACACACACACACACACACACACACACAATCCAGATGTCCAACACATACAGATATATATTTGGAGGCCATAAGACACACTGTGCAGGGCAGCCAGCTGGCAGCTTGCAGCCATGAGGATACGTGCCATGATGAGCTGCTGCTACATCGAGTCCAGGTGGGTGGCTGTGTTTTCCATTTGGCCCTGCTCAGGAGTCTTTCACCACCCAGGGAGCACATGGGTCATGCTGGGAGGTATGTGAGAGCCCTTCTGCCTCAGCCTTCTTGAACACCTTCACTTGGCTTTAAGGGAAAAATAATAATAATGAAAAATAAAGGGGAAGAGATAATTGATATTCCTTTAAGGATCTGTTGCTTGGCATTACTTTATGAAAAAAAAATAAAAAGAGGAAGGGTTCTTCATAAATCCAGTTATTTTTCACATGAAAGCAATTTTCTTTCAGCTTTGCCATGAGATGTGTTTATGGCTGTAGTATGTATGTCATTTCATTTACATTGTGACATAAAGTAAAGCACTTGAAGGTGTGCTAGTTATCAATATGAAGAATCAGTCTACTGAGGTCTTTGTAACAGCTACAATTTCAGGTTTGTAAAAGCTTTTTGAGAGTAAATGAATACATACTGAATCTATTTTAAGGTTTTCCTACATTTTAGACAAGAATTTGCACTGCCATTATGCAACTAAAGTAGCTTTTGTTATAGGGTTCACAGAAGATCAAAAGAGTATTCACAAAAGAGAAAAGGAACAGCTTTTATGTATTTGCATCTTCTATCTTTCATTCTGTCTGACTCCTCCCATTTATTTCTATGTTTTGCCCTATTATATGGTATATCTATATAATGGTTGCACTAGTCTGTCAGATTTAAGAACAATTACTAGAACTGGGAACAAGAACTAGCTGCTCTTTTCCAGCACCAAACCTTTCTTAGTATTCAAAACAGTTGCACTAAAGAAGACAAGGTGTCAACAATAAAATAATTTATTCTTAGCTTTCATGTACTCCAACCCTAAGGATATTATTTAAGAATAATTATCTGTAAATAATACTGTTTTTTCAATGTTTTAGAGACTTTCATCCAAAGATCTCAAAGCATTTCACAAAACATAATGAATTAAACTCAACAATATCCCCATGTCATATACAAATATTTGTATCCTCATTTTAACAGTGGGAATGAAAGACATAAGCAACTTTTCTAAGATCATGCAATACATCTAGAGCAGAGTTGGGAACAGAACCCCTAATCTCCTGAGTCCCAGGACTGTGCTTTAAGAATAAAACCATTCTTACAGTGGTATATATACCTTATTTCAGAGTATGTCTTGTTTCTAGCAATTTTCCATGTCATTAAGCTAGACAGAAGCAATGGAGCAGAGCCCTGAAGTTTCTCTGGGTTTTAAGTCTAGCCAGCTAGGTACCAGGTATTTATTCAAGTGCTGACAGAACTTTGTCTACCTGGCCTACAAGAATACACTTTTCTTTCCTGCATGTCTTCAGTTTGTTTCCTGTCCCTCATTGATTATACAATTGACTGCAGAACATGCATGTGAACATGCATGTTTAATGTGGAACATGTTAAAAGCTCAGAATGACAGTCCTGGGGAAGCTTTTTCAGAAAATTATCCTGGCACATGACCATGAGGGGCCAGCAGAGGAGACCATGATTAGGGGCAACCAACATGGGTTCATTAGAGGCAGGTCCTATCAGACCAACCTGGTGGCCTTCTATTGATGACCAGGTCACCAAATCCCTGGATGCAGGTGTTGCAGTGGATATAGTCTTTCTGGACTTCAGGAAGGCCTTTGACATGGTCTCTCACCCCATTCTCATTAAAAAGACTAGGAGACTGTGGTGTTGATGCCTACACAGTCATATGGGTCACTAACTGGCTGGAGGGCTGCACCCAGAGAGTGGTGGTGGATGGGTCATTTTTGACCTGGAGGGATGTGGGCAGTGGGGTTCCACAGGGCTCAGTCCTCGGGCCCACACTGTTCAACATCTTCATCAGTGACTTGGACAAAGGGGTAAAATGCACCCTGTTCAAATTTGCAGATGACACTAAGATGTGGAGAGAAGTGGGCATGCTAGAAGGAAGGAATAGGCTGCAATCGGATCTGGACAGGCTACAGGGTTGGGCAGAAGAGAACAGATGGGTTTCAACACTGACAAGTGCAGGGTACTGCACCTGGGGAGGAAGAACCAGCAGCAGACCTACATGCTGGGGAACTCCCTTCTCCTCATTGCAGAGGCAGAGAAGGATCTAGGAGTCACTATTGAGGCTAATATGAACATGGGCCAATAGTGTGGGGATGTGGTCAGGAAGGCAACCATACCTTGTCATGCATCTACAGATGCATCTCAGGTAGGTCCAAGGAGGTGATCCTCCCCCTCTATGTGACACTGGATAGGCCGCAGTTGCAGTACTGCATCCAGTTCTGGGCACCACACTTCAGGAAGGATGTGGACAACGTGGAGAGGGGCCAGAGGAGAGCCACCCATATGATCAGGGGTCAGCAAGGCAGGCCCTACGAGGAGAAGCTATGGGATCTTAACCTGTTCAGCCTCCACAAGAGAAACTAGTCGGGGGGGACCAGCAGGCATTGGGAGAGTCCCTGTTCCCCCAAGCACTCCCAGGAGTGACAAGAAATAAAGGTCACAAGCTAGCAGAGGGTAGATTCAGGTTAGATATCAGGAGGCACTACTTCACTGTCAGGGCAGCTAGGATCTGGAACCAACTTCCAAGAGAAGTGGTGCTGGCTCCTACCCTGGAGGTCTTTAAAAGGAAGCTGGATGAACTCCTGGCCGGGGTCATTTGACCCCAGTACTCTTTTCTGCCATGTCAGGGGGTCAGACTTGATGATCTTATCAGGTCCCTTCCAACCCTACCAACTATGAAACTATGACTGGCTGCTCAGTAGGTGAATGCCAAATTGGTGAATGCCAAACACCTCCAAAGTTTCCTGTGCAGAACCATCAAAGAACAACCTAAACCTCTTGCATGTGCGTGAGACATAAAGTTAAAAGAATGAAATATAAAGGATACTGAGGGCACTGACAGAAGTGATGTTTTCATGTGCGATAGACCACTGAAAGCACTCAACAGCTTTGCACTGACAGAAGTGCACAGCTGTAAAGTGCTTTAAAAATTGCCCAATCATACAACAAATGAACCCTCATTAACTTCCCAGCCCTGTCCCCAGTGCTGTCTTTTGGATGGGAGGGGGAGAAGGGAGAGAAGGGAGTTCCATTTTGGGTTTGCCCAGTCTGCGCTGGAGTGTGAGGCAGGTGGATCGGAGCCTCCCTGAGGTGGGGAGCTCCAATCCACCTACCCCCCCCCACTCCAGTGCAGGCTGGGCAAACCCCAGAATGGCCCTTCCTCTCCTGCCTTCCCCCCCTCCCACCCTGAGACAGCACTGGAGCTGGAAGGGAGGGAGGCCGCAGGGCTAAGGGAAAAGGCTACAGACACTGCAGCCTCCCACTGGATCAGCTCCAAAGTGGAGCTTAATTCCCTTCCCTCCTGACCCAACAGTAAATGTCTGTTGGGTCAGGAGGGTCAGTCTAACTTATGGCTCTTTCTGTGAAGTACCATGAGTTAGACACAGGGCTGCATATCTGTCAGTACCATGAGGTATGTTCATAATAATATTAAGGTTCAACATGGAGTGTTGGTGAGATAAATAATTCCTCCTTCTCTTTCAGCTACTGCACATCAGGCATTCTCCTACACAAGTAGAACCCATCAAGGAATCCATTTGTCTCCTATTTGTCTCTCCTTCTGTGGTTAGCTCTAATTATGGGCAGCAGAACTTAGAAGTGTGTCACAGATCTTCTGAAGTCAGGGCCTTGTTGCGCTGGACACTTAGTATGCATTAAATGTGTGGAATGTTGTGCAGTATGAAAGTTTGAATGTGTTCTGACCAGTCACAGGGTAATTTTTACTACAATCTCTAACATGCACAGCTGGTTTTCAAAAAGCTAAATGTGCAGCTGCACTAAA
>NW_017728998.1:34749741-34751659 GCF_001723915.1 Gavialis gangeticus
TATGAAAGTTTGAATGTGTTCTGACCAGTCACAGGGTAATTTTTACTACAATCTCTAACATGCACAGCTGGTTTTCAAAAAGCTAAATGTGCAGCTGCACTAAAACTGTTACAATGTGATTTTTTAAGTCACCCAAATCCCTTGTCTACCAGTCTCCCTGCTGGCTGGAAGGATCCCTGGGAATACTGTAGTGTAGAAGCTTCCTCTTATCTCAAGGATAGGCAAAATCCAGCCTGCAGGCTGGATCCAGCCAGCAGTGGATGCCATTTCCCAGCAGCCCCTGCCTGCAAGGCTGAGGCCAATCTCTGTGGAGACCCCAACCGCAGCTGTGCTGTGATAGTGCAAAGCTGGGGTTGCCATGGAGATCAGCCCCAGCTGCACTGGCAAGCCATGTGGCAGGACACGGGGCTGCCCCAGAGCCACTGAGATCTTGTGGCAGGGGCAGCTTGGTCCAGAGCCAGAGCAGAACTGAGATCTGCAGCCTGCATGCTCTAGGCAGGGGCATGCAAGCAATGGATACCGGCTTTCCCCAGCTCCTTGCAGTAGTGACAGCCTGGTCCAGATTAGGGGCATAGCCATGATCCGCTGTCTGCATGCCCCTGTTCAGAGTGTGCAGGCTGCAAATTTCAGCTCTTCCCCAGCTCCTTGCAGCAATGACAGCCTGGTCCTGAGCAGGGACAGAGCTGTGATCCACTGCCTGCAGACCCCTGCCCAGATCATGCAGGCTGCAGATTGTGGCTCTTCCCTGACCCTGGACCAAGCTGACCGTGCTGCAAGATCCCAGCTGCTCCAAAGCAGCTCCCTGCCCTGCCCTGACAGCATGGCTGGGGCCAGTCTCCATAACTATCCAAGCCTTGCTCTATCACAGTGCAGCTGTGGCTAGTGTCTCCATGGAGACCAGCCCCAGCCATACAAGAGGTGGCCGCTGGGAAATGGAGTCCAGCTGCCAACCAGATATGCCATTTTGCCCACCCCTGTCCTATCTCATCATCAAAGTTCAGGTACCTATTTTTGGAACTGCCTCTCTGGTGCTGGGGTTTTCAGTGTAGATGGTAAGCATATCTAGGTTTGAGGGTGGCTCTAAAGTCAAATTTAAGTAGCAGTGCAGGCATAACCTCACTGTATTTTCTTGTGCAGCTGAATAATTAAGGTTCAACTGTACTTCAAACTATACCTCCACCATACATGTGCCTTTGAAAATCTCAGGTAAGTACCTATCATTTGACCTAATGATACTTACCTTCCTTCTTGTCAGTGTATGAAACCATGTTTACACATACACAGCTGAGAGCAAGTGTGACATATTAAGAGAAAATAAACCATTTTGTTAAGTGGGGTCAGTACTATGAAAAATCCTATTGTTCATCTTGAAAGAGAGGGTGAAAAAGGGTGTAAAATGATTTTTATATCCATATCTAGGTATTCTGTCCATTCAATAATGTTATTATTACTCAGTGCCTTTCTCCATCTGCAGTCATTTCATTTATAAATGGAATAAATACATAAATTTACAATCTGCAAGTTAGCCTGCAGCCATTTAGTAAGTATTGACAAAGGCCTTATATATTTCCATTTGATGCAGTGTCCCTTCTCATATCTGAGCAACACTGCCAGATGCCAGAATAAGAACTGAGAAGAACCTACCCCAGAACTTGAAATGAATATTTCTGAGCACTGCAAATATTTGGTGAAAATTATTTTTCATTGATTTTTGTCCATTCTTCCACTGCCTGCTTCCAAGAATAGAAATAAAAATGGCAAACCATGGAGGCCCAAGTCTCCAGTCCACAACCCCAGTAATACTGGCATGAATCCACCAAAATCATTAGACTTCAATAGTAAGGCTGGTGGAATGAATTGGTGTACCGGTCCCAAAAATCTGCTGAGTGGCAGATGGTCACTACCCGTGCCAGGGCTG
>NW_017728998.1:34751670-34797452 GCF_001723915.1 Gavialis gangeticus
CAGGTCCCTTCCGACCCTAGAAACTATGAAACTATCTACCAGTGTTTCCAGTCTGACCAGAAATACCATGTATCTTGTGACTGAACCTGTTTTCACAATAGGTCCATCTTATTTCCAGCCCACCTTTTGATTAAACAGTTAAACAACCATACAGTTCCTGGGGCACTATTGAAATAAAAGTTTTGTTTCCACTATATTTAGTAACAGGGTAGGTCCACATTTAGAGAAACAGCCATGTTGATGAATGCCTTGCACCAAACAGAGAAGTAGGAACCAGTATCCCCTGGATAGGAAGATTTTGCTACCCTTATCCACTCTGAAAAATATCTCGCTACTCAAATCCATCAAGTGAGGGAATCAGAATCTGATTCTGAATAAACAAAGAATCTTCAGAAAGTCAAGTCCATCTGACATTATTTTTAGAAAAGGGGGTGTAGGGTACCAGTGATATGCCCCAGGCAAAGCTCATACTGTCCCCTCCCCCCATTTCTCCTCTAGCTATCCTTTCCCTTCAACATGACATGACAACCCATGATCACATTGCATCCAGACCTGATGTGATGGTGACTAAAACTGGAAACCAACCTAATATCTAATGACTTTGTGGATTATTTCAGGCAAGAAATTTTAATCTGTACAGGCAAAGGTCCTGGCTATTAGGTAGCGATACAAGGGTCACCAGATACAGATGTGCTTATTTGCCTTAAATCTCAATAATAATTATAATTGCCCAAATAGTGTAAATTGCCACAACAGTGGGAAGGGGGTGGCACGGAGTGGGTGGGAGGGGAGCATCACAATGCCTTTAGGGAAACATCACCATAGTGGAGCATATTTGGGTGTATTTAGTGTGCTATGATTCCAGATGGGCTGAGAGCTGGTTTCTGTTTTCAGAAGCAAATTGGGCTTGCATTTTTTTTCCATCTGCAAAATGAATTATGGATGTAAATATAACTAGCTGCGCTTTTAAGTACTGAAATTACCTAGGAAGTGAGAGGTGTATCTGCTCAGATTTGTGCCTACAATTGAAATGAAGCTGCATAAATGAGTGCTCAAATCACAGATCTCAAATAGGCCCCCATCTGTGTGAGAATGGACATCTAAGTGTGATATTATTCTTAACTAATCAGGAGACAACATCCAACATCCAAGCAAACTGAGTCTAAATAGCATGTTAGAGATAAGGTTGCAGAAAATAGTTGGGGTTTTGGTGGGGGGTGGGGTTGGTTTTTGTTTTTTGTTTTTAATTAAATACTCTTGCCTAGTTTTCCTTGGCTAATTAGCATCCCTTCTTAGCAGTTTAAGTAACTGCTCATTTAGATCAGTGAATGATTGCTCTGAGATTAGGGTGTGGGGAAAATCTTTCTATTGGGAATAATCTACTTATGCTACTGTTTATCTGAAGCAGTGATAAACATAGAGATTTTCCTTCCATATGTGCCAAGTGTAAGAGAGAGCAGAATGATTAATGAACCTTGCATTTTGCAAATAAATTACTAACTTCAGGAACAAATTTATAGTTTTCATTAATACAAGACATCACAAAAAGTCCTAACTAATTTAAGTCAGTTTCATTGTAAACTATTCTTGTTTTTTAAGATTGTTTTTTATTATTTCCATTTGATCTGTAGGGAATGGCATTTTGTGCACCATTATTTACAATCTGAAAAATTAATTATGCTTCTAATTAACAGCATGCAAATACATTATTGCTGTACAAGTTATTTAGTCAGTTGTAAATAAGGAACTTTAAGGCTGTATATAGATTTATTTTAATAGCACTTCCAGGTTTGTCTGTTTTTTTTTCCTTTTTTAAATATTTCTTTTTTTTCTGGAGTTTTAAAGTTCATTAAAGTTTAACTCCAGCTTAAGTTTCCAGTGGCTGGCAATTATTGTGTTCATCAGTAAAATAGAACTGTAGAAATAATTTGATACAATTCTGCAACTTTACATACATGCTTTTATATACAAGTTGTTTTTCTACAACTTTATGCATCTGTTTTCTATACAAAGTAAAGAATATTTAAGAAAAATACAAAAGCTAAAAAAAAATTTAAAACCATTTTAGCTACAATTGAGTGAAGTTAGTACTGGTGAAATATGTTAGACTGGTGACCATAGAGACTGAAATCTGTTTCTAGAGAACAACAGTGAAAAGCTTCCCTCTGTTGCCTTATTAATACACATCGTGTATAACATGGAGGCATCACCTCAGAAAGATCTAACATCATCGATAAAGGTAACCTAATACTGATTCTTGTCATGGATTTGTGATATATCATAGGCACTTGTCTATCTATGAACAGGGATGTGACAACTAATCTCTTTTCAGAGAGATTATAAATAACTATCAGTCAGCAAAACAGTTACTCCTTTTGTTTTGGCTTTCCAAGAACATTCCAAAAGCCAGAGATGTGGTCATATAAATCATGTCTTGAATTATTCAAACAATGAACAAATTAATATCTGTAAATGGACAGCTCACAAAAAAGCTGAATTCACATTCTTCACTGTGAATTTATTTCTAATTCTATTTTCTGCTAATCTGGAGGAGATTGGAACCAAATTTTACACTAAGAACATTTAACTATTGGAAGAATTCACCCAGGAATTTGGAAGAAATCTCTACCAATTGAATTCTTTATATTGAAGCTCAGTGACTTTCTCAAAGATATTCTCTAACAGAATTACAAGCTTGATGCAGAAACCATTTGGTGAAATGTGGGAAAAGAGACTAGATGATCACAACAATCCCTTAAAATCCATGAAAATATAAACCCGAAAGACTTCCCGACCCTCTTTTTTTTCTTACACTAGTATAAAACAGGGTAACGTCACTGAAGTTGATGAGCTAAAGTGATGGCATAAGTGGAGCTCCCTGGTTCAAGAAACAAGGTTGTGTCCAGAAAAGCCCACATTCTGAGAGTTCACTGTCATAACACCATGGTACAGATGAATCATGAAGCAATAATCCCTATAGAAACCTGCAATCTGAATCAGTTTCGAAAATGGAGGGTAGTTGTTGGACTGATAGATCACCTCAACAGAAAATCTAAGGAAAAGTGATAAAAGCTATAATGGAACCCCAAATTCTATGCACCTAATTACTCTACTAGACAGGCTTCTAGAGGTGTTCTTTGAGATGTTTTGATCTTTGAGGAAACTCTTGTCTTGATGTTACGACATTTGCAGTTTCCTTGTATATATTTGAGATATTTTTATTCCATTTCAATTTGTCATATTAAATATTACCAATTGAAAATACCTCAAATGAAAAAGCATGTACTGGCCCTCGTTTCTTCCATGCCTGGCACCCTGTGCATTCATTTCTGCTAATGGAAAGTGAATGTGAAAATGTTAAGAAATTTGACATCCGAATTGTACTCACTTTTCACATGTTTATATGGTTTGATAGGGCAACAGACGATTTAGTCCACCAGACTGTATTTCAGGCCACCTTGTGGACTTTAGTTAAAGAAATAAACATCTTCTCCTAATGGATGTCTTTCTGTCTCCCTGACCTTCAGATGCCATTTAATGGTTCTCAAAACATGTGAGAAAGAACTGTCCTTATATCCCCATGATAGCTTCATATATCTGGCTCCACCAGAGCCAGCTGGGTATTTTTAATGTTCACATTTGCCTGCCAGAGCTAACAGAAGACAGTCCAAGGAGACTCCTTTACACAGTGGAGGGAGACAGAATCAAAGTGATCAATTCCATCTCTCTGGCACCAGATTTAGAATCTTCTGCCAGCTATTTTCTTGAGGGTTGCTCTGGCAAAGTCCTTTTCAAGAGAAGCTGCAGTGGCAGCTGGAGCTTTTTGGCCATCACCACAAATAAAATGAATTAGTAAGATGATTAAACAGAAATGCAGTTAAAAGAAGTGCTGCCCAGCATTTATAGATAGGGACAATTGATATTGTACAAAGTCATACAGTTCATTATTAGCAATTAGACTATCATGTGCAGCAAATAACAATAATTCATACTGACACTTGATTTGTTCCATTTGAAACATCCAGCATCTTCCTTCTGCTCTAGGTGAAGATGGAAAAAGCCTTTTTCCCCGTAGGGAAGAAATTTCATTTCAAATATGACCTTTTTACTGCCTGTCACTGAGATTCTTGTTTTAGCTATTCATTAAACATATGTAATATATGTGATAGTGACATGCAAGGGCTCTTAGCAAAAAAAGGGAATATAGGATATTGAAGCTCCTCAAAGATGGCAGAGCAGGATGACAGGAGAAATCTGGTGGCACTGAGATGACAAACAATGAGCTTCTTCTGCACAGAGATATATTTCAGGTTCAGTTTACTGAAATATATTTGTCTAGATCATGAGTGATGTGTACAAGTCAATAAGAGTCAATCCATATACACAGAGAACTCATGCTTGGCACAACACTATGTCACAGAGAACATCCAAGGCTTCAATTCCAGATCTCCCATACATTCCTATTACATCAGAGGAAGCCAGGGGACATACAGCTTATAGCATTTTATGAAAGTCAACATACTCAGACTTAGCTTGACTACTATTAACTATACTATTCCTGTTACAGGTATAGTTTTATTGCCTATGAGCCATGTTTATAGACCAGGACTCAATTTCAATGTCAAAGATATTTACTAAAAATACAGTGTCACTAGCGCCACTTTCTCATTTAAGTGTGGAAGCTGTTAGTCCCAAAATCCCAGATGTTGGCACTCATAAGGGAAAACATAAGAGAAAGCTGGGGAGAATCCCAACTCTATTAAATCAAAGGGCAAAACTCCAATGGTGCCACAATTCATGAAGTTTCTAAGTTATATTGGCCAAATCATAAACAATTTTCTTCAGTCTATTAAAACTAAACCTTTAAGTATTACCAGAAATGAACTGGAAACTAGTTTAATGTCCAAAGCATGAATGCAACATCTTTTTTCACCAAGCACTGTTAACAAAGCTGTGGCTCTAAGGTGAATTTGAGGGTCTCACTTAGGCATAGATAGTTATAGAAAGTCATGCTTAGTTAGGGTCGCTATATGTCCAAGAGGAGGCAGAGATAACACAGAAATGAATCTAAGAACAAGAGATAACCTTGCTGACACTAAGTGGAAAAATGAAGTAAAAGGGAAAGCAATGCTATATTCTTCATCCCTTTTTAATAGAGATAATCTCAAATTTATTCTGAATGTGGTAATTAGGAAAAAGAAAGAGATAACTTCCTCAGGTCAAAAGGGGGGCAGTCATTCACAATGCCGTCTTCTTTTAGCTGCCAAAACCTTGGATATTTCCCAGACTTCACCAAGGGAATGCCCTGTGCCTCACTTCTATGTCACATATTCAGCAAGTTCCTGTGGTTTCACAATTAAAGTCTGGTCTCTTTGCATCCAGAGTTCTGCACCAATTCAGAAATGTCCAGAAATGATGCTAAAGCATATGCTTAACATCAAGCCTGCAGGGCTTCTAAAATGTCCAGGAATACAAGGGAGGGGCCCACTGCTGAAAACTAGGGTACAGAATCCACTTAGGAATGCATGTCACTAGCAGGAAGCAAGCGATGGCTGCATTAACTTTTAGAGTTCCCTGATACCACTTGACCTGATGCCACTGTCAGGTCCAGATCTGGCCCTTGAGGAGCCCCACAGTCTGGATCAAGCCCAGGAGCCCAACTGAGTTTTACACCCCCTTTTTAGGGCATCCAGGATCCTTCATTTCCCTGTTCTCTTATCCATGCATCTTCTTCTCTGGAATATGTGGTCTTCTCTCTAACTAGAATAGTCATTGTTCTTTAGCTCTGCCTAGTCCAACAGTCAGCTGACCACTTCTCACTCATAAATTCTGTTTATACACTAAGAGAAAATGTGGCTTCAACTTTGGCTTTAATATGGTGATTTTTTTTTATTATGTTCATACCTGTCTTTTAGGAAGAGCATTGAGATCCTCCACTGCTGAGATTTCCCATTCAACATATACTGAGTCAGAAAAGCAGAGTCCTGTAGTTAAAGATTGGGACTTGGTAAGTGTGATTTCATTCTATTATTGTGACACAGTCTTTCTGTGACCTTGTACAACTCTCACAGGGTGCATCTATACCATGGCAGTAATGTGTTCAGCAGAAGAGGTTCCTCACCACACTCTGCCAACCCACTTCCACTAAAAGCTCCAAATCCAGAAATGTATGTGTGAAGCCATTTTGGGCCAGCACTTTGCAACCTCTCTCAAACCTGTCTGTGCCACTGTCAAAGGCATCTGCTGAGGATGACTTTGAAGAGTAGCTACACTAGGAACAGACATTCAAAAAACCTGAGTCTGAACTGATTCAATCTTTGCAGGTTAGTTTAAACTGGCTAGGCTGAACTTGTTAGAAAATGGACAGACATTCTCTTTGGACTGAGGAAATTCAGGCACATGCCTGAAGTGGCTCAGGCTAGAAGCCAGGGGGGACTTGAGCAGACCTCCCTTCCCTTGCACAGTGCTAAGATGAGGTGTGGTATGGCCAGGTCCTGGCAGGATGCTCTGATTAGGGAGGGGTTCCCCTCCCAACCCCCTCCCTCCCCCCCTCCACACTGCTCCTGACCAGGCCAGCAGGGAGTTGATAACAGCATTTAGCACCCTATCAAAACAAAACAAAGGCCTATCTCATTAGTTCAAGCTCTTCTTTTACAGATTTTTCCAAGGAAGGAACAGAAGGACATTACCAGCTACCTGTTGATTAGCTCCAAAAAGCCCTAAGCAGATACTGTTCTGTTTACTTTACACAGACACCTCTCAGCATTAGCTAGCATACCACATGCTCATTACCTTCTGTGCTGTTGGAGAGGGGAGAGGGAAATCCCTGCTTGAGCAGGGAGCAATGAGGCAGGGATGGGGCAAGGGAAAGCCAGGTAAATCCTGCCCTGCCTGCTGCCTCTGCCTGAGCTCCAGCTAGGGAGCAGGGGGATGGGGCCAGCCCAGCTATGGAGCAGAGAGCCCCACCCAGGGCTTCAAAGCATCTGGAATGCTGGGGGACTCTGGTTGAAATTAAACCAGGAAGGAGTTTGGGACAGACGTTGCATAAACTGGTTTGACCCAAATCAGTTAAATCTGATACTACATTCAACCAGGTTTATCTCAAACTGGTTTCAGCCATTTTCAAACTGGTTTATGTGCACTGAATGTCTGTTCTGTTACAGGTTTAAACCAGTTTCTGATCACTTAAACCAGTTTATGTGTAATGTCTGCCCCTAGCCCAGGGCATTTCACTGTTTAGAGCATGTAAGCCAGACATGTTTGGGAGAGGTGCTGCTGGCACCATGTTAATCTTTTCATGCCTTAGAAGAATAGCAGTGGGATTAACAGAAGGCAGGTTAGGGATTCACCTTATAGACTAACAAATTCAGAGATGAATAAACTTTTGTGAGGCCAAACACATTTCAGCCAATGCTACAAAAGGGTATGTTTGTGCATCTCCTCATTTCAAATGTAAACTCTTCAGTGCCTAACAGAATAGGGCTCTGATCTTAGCTGGGGCCTCTAGAGGTGATTATAACACATATAAGAAATAACAACTGAAAGAAGACTTATGGGTCACTGTTTCCTTTGGGTGGATAGTACCCAGACATAGCTTTCCATTCCCATGGCCTATCAGGTATCATTGAATTACCTTCCATATGTCTAACTAAGAGTTAGTTATGAATGAACTGATGTCCTCCCCTCCTCACCCCCACTCCTCCCCCTCCCCCAGCCTAAATAAGGGCAGCAAATGAAATACATGGAATTTATATTAGATGAACAATTTCTCAGATTCAGATTTAGTTACTGTTGAGTCTTGAGCAGCACTTTAATGACATAAACCAAGAGTACCAACTTAACAATTGTCAGTAGGATTACTCAAACCTTGGCAGCATGCAAAGGCACCCAGGGAGGTAAAAATCATCCTGTCTAATACTTCTCAGTTTTCTATTCCCCTTAGTACACACTGTGTGGAATATGATGAAAATATAGTAGGAGTGTTTTGCTAATACAAAATATGCAGTACAGTTTAATAGAAAGTTTAATAATCTAAATAGTTATTAGTAATGAACTTCTACCAAATGTATTAAGTATCAAACTATATAATTTCTAATAAAGTGTAACATAAAGTAGATGGATTATAATACTCAACAACCTCAGTGGTAGAGCTACAATTGAATTATATAAGAGAAAAAAACAGCTCTGTTCTGATTCCATAATTATAATGATCTACTATTATGATCCATCACTGGCATAGCAGTAGGTGAAGCAGTAATAAATCACTGTTATTTATAATGCAGCAAATCATGAAGAAGTATCATGAGGAGTTATAATTCACATTCACTTCAGATCATAATTATACATATATTGCATTATATTTTTGCATAGGTATATCAGTAGCGTAGTCATTTATAATCTGTCACACAGAACCAAAACAAATGCAAACTAAGTAAAACTATTTCTTTATCCATTGTATTTAATGTGTGCTTTAACTAACCAGAATAAGTACAAAGTGCAAGTGATATGCATTACATTTTGCAAATTTAACTAATATATTTTTAATATTTTGTGTAAAACTCGCTAAAGAAATAGCTTTTGAATTCATGAGCCCATAAGAAGTGTATTTTACATGCTTCAGGAACATGTATTTAGCAGTGTCCCTCTGTATTGCTTTGGGGGGCTTGGCTGATAGTTTCTTAGTCAGATAGCCTCGATGGATTTTTCTTCTGGTTTCCAGAAAGATAAAGGTTCAAGGTTAACATGGAAATGCTACTTAAATTAGAATGGACTTTCATTCCAGGGAAAAGTTTCATAATCTGAAATTATTTCTTCTTTCTTCCCCTCCCCTTTACCACTCCCACCCACCCTGATGAGAGAATTTTGTTACGTAAATCACGCAAGAAGTGCAGAAAAGCAATGACTGTAATATACACCTGTTCGGATCAGCATAGTTTATTATGACAGGGATTATAGAGTCTTAGGTGTATTTACAAAGAATTTCATTCTAAAGTAGAGTGAAACCCATGCAGCTTATTCTTCATAAATAAATACTTAAAAAAATCAGCCAGCACAAGATTAACATGGCCATAGAGATGTTGAATTATCTTGTTTTAAACCAATGCAAAAGTTGTTGAGGTGAGGTGTGCTGGAAGCTAGGCCTTAGGATTACTGTAAACTAGGCCATCTATTTCCTAGATAATCTTAATTTATTCATGCATCTGATGTATAGGAACTGGATTCTAACCAGGGTGGGTGGGCACAGACAGAAGTGATAGTTTTTGAGTGATACGGCTCCTGAAAAAACTGAAAGAATTCTATAGCTGTGACTTAACACACATGCACTACTGCAGAGCTAGTTAGTGTTGCATACACTAACTTTTTTAATGGCTGACTACATAAAAAATTAACCCTGGTAAGATCAGGTATTACACTGGTACACTCAAAAGCAGAGTGCCATAGGAAACATGTTCCCTCCAGAGCAAATTACCTTCAAGAGCAAATTGGATGCTTATCTTGCTGGGATCCTATGACCCCAGCTGACTTCCTGCCCTTTGGGGAGGGGGCTGGACTCGATCTCCCGAGGTCCCTTCCAGCCCTAATGTCTATGAAAATCTATGAAATCTATGAAATTAAATTTCCATGTGGGGGACAGGGCTAGGCTGGGTTGGGTTGTGGGGTGATGCTCTACCTCATAATGCTTTATGTAAAGTACCATGAGTTAGAGCGGGGGCCTGTCTGTCTGAGCCCTAAATGTCCTCGGGCTATGTCTATATCACCTCCTTGCTGGGTTGGGGACCAGTGAGGACAAATAAACCAAGCCTTCTCGTTTCTACTCCCTAAATGACCCAAGCCTATATATGTCTTAGAGGAGTCCTGGGTATGTATCCCTGAGAGATGGCCTGAAAATGGTGCTGGGGAGCATATTCATGACTTCTGCACAACCAATTTAAGAACTCTACACTGCCTACTGACTTTGTAGTAGGACTGCTTTCTAAAAGAGTGGGAAGAAGTGAATGGGGGTTGTTTTTTGGCAGGACTTAGAAATCAAGCACAGAATTAATAGCCCAGAGATAACAGGGGATGAACATGGTTTTAAGCAACACGTGCAGTCTCTAAATTCTAAGAAGACCAGGACAGCAGAACAGCTTCTTACATAAGTTATATATCCTGGGGAACTAAGTTTTGGCTGCCTCCCTAGGCTCACAGACCTATTATTTGTCCTTGGATTTATAAACCCTAGGGCTCCGTCCTCACGAGCATGCACATGCCTCTTGCAGCATCTCAAACCCCTTTGAGATGCTGCAAGATGCATGTGTGGGAACAGAAAAAGCATTCCCCATGCTGCATATTTGCAGTGTGGGCTCAAAATTTGACACCTGGATATCCAGGTATTAAAAAATACCACAGAGGGAAAAAGTGGGGCAGAGCACAATTCCTGATCGTGTCTTGAGGCAACCCTGGAGTTGTTCCTCCAAGACAGTTGCTCTGGCTTTTAGCCAGAGCGTCCGTATGGTGCTCTTGCTGCCCCAGGCACTGTCAAGGGTAAGTCAGGGACATGGGGGTAAGGGGGTTTATGGGTGTGGGTGGGTGTGAGGAGTGGCAGGGGGGTGTCAGGAGATGTTGGGAGTAGCAGGGGGATGTCAAGGGGTGTTGGGAGTGGAGGGGGATGTTGGGGTGGTGAGGAGTGGTGGGGGAGATGTCCTGTCTGTGAGTGGTTTCATGGAGGGGCTTGAGCAGAGGCTGCCACACACCTGCCCCCCCCAACCCAGCTGCCATGGCACCAGCAGCAGCAGGCAGCATGGCTGTGGCTCTGCTGCCAGCACAGCCGGTGGCAATGTGGTGCTGTGTGACCCAGGCTCTGTACATGCTAAACGGACCCGGCCCAGCCCACTTTGAATGGGCCAGGCTGGGTCAATTCAACATGTACAGAGCCAGGGTCACACAATGCCAGGCTGGGAACCGTATCCTGCCCTACTTTTTTAACCCAGGTTTTATTTTGCTACCTGGATTTCTAGGTACCAAACTTTGAGCCTGCACTGCAAATACGCAGCACGGCAAACATTTTTTTGTTCCCAGTGTGCATCTTGTGCCTTCTCAAACTCTTTTGAGAAGCCACGAGAGGCACGTGACTGTTCGTCTCGACAGACCCTAGGAGTCCTTAATCACTCTCACAATTTGTCCCCAGGCCATAAGCAGTTGTGCTCCTTCGAATCTCTGCAGGATTCAACACCAGCAAGTTTCTCCTGCTGCTAGTCTTGCCCTGGTACACACTGTACTGTGGTGGAACTCACAAAGACGGCCCCAGCAGTCAGCTTCCGCCCCATAAGGATTCTTCTCCAGAATGGCACAGGGCTTTTTGTAGCCATTGCTTTACAGAGCCTTTGGTCTCTTTACATGCCATCTTGGTAGAAAGTTTATCAGCCAGGTAAACCTAAAACCTACAAGCTAGGAAACAATATAGGAATAGTATTTATGCTACTCCATGTTTTCATTCTTTTCTGCTATAGTCTTTCATTTGATCTCCTTCCCTGCACACACATTCACAGCTCTTTTGACCTTTCCCCATCAGCGAGAAACTTCCAATTTAATTTTAAATGCCTTCCTTAACAATAAACTGGCATCTTAAAAGGTGCCTAAAATGAAGTTAGAGGCAACCCCCACCCCAAAAAAAATAAAAATAAAAAATTGGGCCTTTGAGAGAAGACTGAATGCCTAGGGCTATGTGTTAAAAATGCTTTGTGATACTCAGTAGAGATTTCAAACAGATCAGTATCTACTTTTAAAAACATTTTTCAGAGCAAATGTGTCTATATCCTATTGATAGCAGATATACTTTTTCAATCTCATTCTCCTTCCAGTTAGGGCTTGATCCAAATCCTCAATCATTTCAGTAGCATTTAGATGAGTCCTATATAACAGATAAAATGATGAGTAACTTCATTGAAACAAGAGAAGTTACACCAATACAAAAATGGTATGAAAGGGAGAAACACTCTAGAAAGAACTCAAATGTGAACTATTTCAAAGTTCAGGGTCTTTCAGATTCAATGTTCCATTTTGGATTTCTCTCTAATTATGTTGTTCACTCATAAAAACTGAAAGAATGAATTAGATAGCTAAGTAACCTAGGCACAATGTTAGTATAGCTATAGGTTATCCTTCACAACATAAAAAGTTAATATTTCAGTTATTGAGGTATCTATATCTCTTTACAACTATGAAAAAATAACACATTTTGAGTGTGTGTGACCACCACATAACCTCATAAATATTTGCTCTTACTAGCTATCCTGGCAAAAACAGTCAAAATCAATTACAGTTTTTAGGTGCTTAGGCAGAGTATAAATTATATAGTTATAATGTTTTTTGTTTATTATTTTGATATTTCTATTCCCATGTGAATATGAAGCCTGGGGAGATAGGATCTCTGAGGGTCTCAGCAAAGTATTTCAAACCCCTATAGCTGGAAAGAATAACATGACACATATTCAAAATTGAGGAGCTCATCAAAGTAATCACTCACTTAACAAAAAGTTATTCTCTGTGGTTCAGGGAAATGAGATTTTAATGTCCATCTTCTCAAATTTGAGTGGATAAAGTTCCCACTTCTCAGCACTTGCAAAAATCAGACAACTTTGATTCAGATGCCTAAACATTGATACAGATTCCCAGATTTTTACTATTCTTTTAAAATTATCCCTTGTACTATGAGAGAAAGCAGAAGACACCATAGAAGCAGTGTGGCAGTATGTTCACATTCAGTCACTCATGCCTTTGTAAGGTGCTCTCTACTGCTCAGGACAGACATGTATTACAATACCTCTAACAACACATGTGCACCAGCATTTCCTATATGCTTGTAGGGCATATAGCAGGGCAACTACCCCGCGTGCCAACTTGTGACAGAAGAAAGGTGAAAAGAGCAGCTGTCACTGGCAGCCACATTTCTGCAACCATGGTCATGCCAGTGGCAACCAGAAGTTGCTGCTCCCCCAGTGTCCTAGAAATCCAACTGTGCCACTATGCTATTGAAAAAGTAATAATGGAGGGAGAGATCAAAGGAAGTAGTCTCAGTCTCAGCTTCCTCAGAATGGCAGGAGTCACTGGAAACCAGATAAGATGGCACATTTTTTTCAGGGCCCTCACTATCAGACACTTCATCTATGTGGGCCCGACTGATTATAGTTGTGTGGCCCTGATTTACACCAGCCAAGAACCTGCCCCTTTATGGCTATGTTCTGGGGATCAGGTAGAGACATCTGTCTGATAAATAGCTCATTTTGCAATCACTATTGTATAATGTTGTATTTTGACAGGTGCATAAACTTCACATGAGCTTTACATAAATATTAAACAGCTTTTCTAAAAATGAAAGCTCTGAAATGAACACAGTTCCCTAGGCTGGCCTTAATAATTATTCTAAGGAAAGGCTTTCTGAAGAAGAAAGAGAAAAAGATTTCTCTAGGGACTGAGTGTTGGGCAATTTGGTTATATTGTACTGCATGAATATCTGTTTCAGGTGCTATCAGACTGTACTGATGATGAGGGTTCTGTAGCAAGCTTTGTTTTGCTTCTCTTTGTTTTCTCCTCTTTTACAGTTCCAAGTTATCTCTTTTCCACTATCCTGAAGGGAGATATTTACTATAAATCTGCAAGGGTATCACAGAATGTGATCAAGGCTGAGTGAACACACAAGAAGACTTAAGAAAGTAAACATATGATAAAATAAATGAAGATGTTTCCTCTAGTTGCTCTTCCTATTGTGCTCCCCTCTTCACACTCAGATAGCCTTTCTATTGTCCATCCTCTTTCCTCTAGTGGCATCAGCTGCCATCCCTGGTTGGTAGGTCTTTGTTTCCTTAGAGACACTTAAAAGATAAATCCCAAGGTCTTTAGACTTCTTTTTTGACAGACATTGATTTTACACAGAATGCACACAGCTCTGATGCACTTATTGCAATCAACATGAAAAATACTGCCATACTATTTCTAACGATGTCTTTGTGTTGTCTCCTACAACAAGAGATCATTTAAAAAGGATGATATTGCTGGTGCCTTCTGTTTAATTTCTTTTTGTAAAGATGCTCTACTTCCCTTTGGCCTTAAGTGCAGTATGTAAAGTAAGTTTTGTTGGAAGCTACACTTTTGTTATAAATGCCAGAAAGACAGCAGTCTAAATGATCTCTTCCTCCATCCTACTTATAACACTAGTAATTACAAAGAATATAGTCTCTTTTTAAGGTACTTTGTGTATATTAACTAAATTTCCTCTAATGTCCCTGTATTATAATTAAGTACCCCACTGCTAATTCCACATTTACAAAAGGGACAATAAGAGATTATGTGTTGCCCAAGGTCATAGAAAGACTTGGTTTCAGAACTGAAATTAGAAGCCTGGAGTTCCTCCACTGAAACCTTTACAACCATGACTCTTTGCTTAACAATTTTTTTTTAACAAATATCTTCCTGTACATTCCTTAAAATCTTTTCAATATACCATGAATAAGGTACTGAAATCCCAAGGAGATCTTCCATGTAATTATGTCCCCTCTGTCTACATCAGCCTCCTTTAACTTACTAGCCCTCCCAACAAAACGTATCCTGCTCCTTGTATACTGAACAGAGCTCTGTGAAATTTACTCACCAAAATTGTTGTTATTCTGTTTTGAACAAGTTTGCAATCCTAACTTCTGTTTTTGGAAAATGACTATGTTTGCTTTTTGATCTCTCTCTCTCTCATAATCAAATGCCATTCATTTGACAAATGTATTTCATCTTTATATATTTATACCTTCCCTTGCTCATAAGCAGGTAAAGATAAAGGCATGTTCTCTACATATAAGGCCTAAGTTCTGGTGGAGTGACATTCAGACTTAGATTTTCAGACATTTCCACGGGAGTCAGTGGGCTACATCTAGAAGTGTTTTGTTAAAATGACATTTTATTAGTAATGGCCTTATACTTGAAAGTTTATTTTTCAGCTGATTTTATCTGACATATAAACATTATATGCTCGTATATATATACACATTCCAACAAACTACTAAAATCTGCATTAATTTAACTCTTTACTATATAGATAATATAAATGTTATTGTCTCTTTAGTTACAACTTGTATCATATAAACTGTTTGGAATCAAGATATTACTTCATTATTTTAGCAGTTGCCTTTTTCAGTATGCAAGGTACTAATTTTTATGTATAAATTTGATATATTATTCTGAATCCTAGGCCATCATGTTACCGAGACTATACATGATGAAGAAAGTCAGCCTGAACCAGAAATTCAAAGGCTGATCTAATTAAATATGAAATTTAATTGCATTAGTTTATTTAAAGTAAAGTGAGAGAACTTCAGAGATGTAAAGATGAGATTTAAGAATGACAAGGCAGGCTCTAGTACTGTGGTCCATTTACCAATTATAGATGTTTATATTCCTTTTAGTAGTTGAATCAATTACTACTATAGCCTAATTTGCAAATGTATTAAGCTGATTTTAAAATATGCATTTAACAGTAGTTTCAATCATATGATATATTAATACCATATAACATTACTTTTTAAATAATATTGCTTCCCTACTTTTATCTACCATTTATCCTGACTGTGGCCAATCTTACTGATAAGTTAGGTGCCAATAAAATATACTTTATTTATATAGGGTTGTAATGAAAATAAAATAGAGCTTCTTAGGGTATGTTCAGGCATTCGTGGAGAGTAGATGGTGTTAAAAAGGCCACCTGATTTAAGGTAAGTCAGTATGGGGGCTAGCAGGATCAGGGAAGCTAGTGGGGTCCCCCCACACACACTATGGGCTATTTTTAGCTCCCCGACTCCCCACCCCCAGTGAACTCACTCCCACACTCCTGCCTGCCCCTTCCCCCACCCCAACTCACTTCAGGTGGCTCTCAGCACCAGCGAACACCACCACGGTAAAACTGGCACTTGGAGCGGCTTGCAGGAAGGAGAACCTGGCAGGCTCAGCAGGGGCAGCCAGTCCATGGGTTGGTCGTCCATTTGGTGGAGGGTTGAGGGGACTAAAATTAGACTGATGTCAGGGGCACATGTAGGAAAAATGCAGCCACATGGCTGGGACCAGTGGCTGGTCTTTTCCAACTCTGAAGCTGTACTGGGAACTGTTCAGACGTTCATTTAGACCAGTCTTGCTTGCATGACCCCATACAAGTTAGACTACCTTTGAGGTACATTTAATTTAAATTGGGTCAGCCATTTTTAAGCCAGTCTACTAAACTTTCTGAACTTCTGTACACTTCGAACTTAGATCCCTAGTTAGGTCAATCTAAGTGTAAGGTCTGTACCTGGGCACACTAAATTTGATTGGAGTGAGGAGGGGGAGGAGGCATTTTAAATGTGATCTAGCCTCCCCAAATGTATGTACCTAGCCTTAGCCTTTAAAAGAAATGGTGATAGCAAAATAAACGTCAAAAGTAATTCTGAAATAGTGGAAGAAAGCCAACTATAAGCTTGTATGAAAGAAAGGAAAAAAACACTAAAAGAAAGCAAAAATGTATGAACAAAACCTGAGAGGTTATTTATTTCAGTTCTAGGTCCTGAACATGTAAGCACTTGTGCTCATGAGCAACTTTATACGGGGAAGGAAGAACTGAGTGCCAAAGTATCTAACCATGCCATCATTTCCAAAATAAGGGCCTATAATTTTAACCAGAAAGTTTTATGCGTTTATTATGAGACAGAATTATCAAGAAAACATTTCTAAAGAGTCTGTTTTTGTGCAGGGAACAAGTTCATTTGAATTGGAATTAGAGACATTTAGCAAAGAAAGGCTACTAGAAAATTTAAATTTTACCTGTTTCTATTTTCAAAATTTAGTCTTCCACAAATCCCTACTCTTAAAGTTTTCATATCCTTATTATGTATTTTCTTATTTGAGAAAATTCATTTAAGTCAGGCAAATAGCTTCACTGAAGTCATTTATCCAACTGAATTCAACTGAATGGGGCCAAGGAATAAGGAAGAAGATTTTTATGAGTAAGGATTGCCAGGCTACATTAGTCTTTTTCTGGGAAGATCTTTTTTCCGGCACATCCAAAGTAAGGAAACTCTCAAACTAGCAAGCAGTAGTTTTCTAAAGACCCTTCTGAATTTCATGGACAGGCTTTATCATGTGTGATTTCCATTCCATTTCCATCATCTCTGTTATAGCATAAAATTTCATCAAGTGTAAATGTCAGATCTTTTCTTTATTATTTGCTAATGTCATAAAAATTTGAATTGTTTGCTTTGTTAAAGGGCTTACTGAGCATTGACTTTTCTTTATTTGTATTTTACAACCAAAAATGTTTTAAAAAATAAAATAATAAAAAATCATCCCATCTGAAATGGAATTTAAATAACAGAACAAGGTTTGCTGTTATCATAAAAGTATAAAGTACTTTGTGAGTAATAAAATGGATCATGGATTCAGGATAATTCAAACTGAAATGTTATGTTCAGTATCAAGATTAGATTACATTAATGCAGTTCATTTTAAATGGTTTAAAGGCCATCAGATGCATGTGAAAAGAATCTGTATCATAACTTAGAAATAAATAGACTGAGACATTTGTTTATAATGTCGGTGCTAAACAAATCTATTACTACATTTCTGCATGTAGCATTATATTACCACTGCTATTAAACAAACAGAGCATGAAGATAAATTATAGCTTTAATTATAAGCATTACCTTTGCATATTTATTAATTTAGAATGGAGCGATGTTCACCAACCTTAGGTTATTTATATTCGCTAACATTTTAATTAACTTTTTTGTATTTATGCTATATATTTGTTGCTATTGGGCATATGTAGCTAGCAACGTGATATCAGTAATTTAACTTATCACAATATGTATTATCGATGAAATCATAGGAGACTGTTACAACTAGTGTTGCAATGAGTTGAGTACAGAAGAGTCTGATGGAAAAACCCCTTCAAGCTCACACCATTTTTAGCCACAAGCTCCAGACTTACTTTTCTTTATTACATTTATCTATGACAGGTGCCTACTGGACTTCAGAGAAAGCTACCTGCTTACCTCGACAAGTAGTCCTGTTTGACAATATTTGACTGCTTCTCTGTACCTCCTTGCATTCTAAAAAGGTAGAAAAAATATTCAGGTGTCTATGCTTATTGTGTCTCCAGAATGAACAGCTAAATTGTTAGTTCTACAGGTCAAATTATGGTTTTGGTTTCAATTTGACAATATCCTTATATTCAAATTATGCCCTGAGCTACACCTCTATAATTTATTCATTGCAACTCATTTAAGAGAAATGTGGTTGCAAGGAGGAATTAAGGGCATAACAAAATGGCCTGAAAAAAATCTGTTACTGGTTATGTGTGAGAAGGGAGGAAAACTGCTTAAGTTTCAAAGCCCTAGATGAGTTAGAAGTGCTCACAGCTAGAAAAAGAGAAAATAAGCTTAACTATGGAGCCTTTACTGCTATCCTATAATGAATCTCTCTGTGGGAGTCTCAATTGACTTGCACTGACTTCAATAAGAGTTGGATTAGGCCCATATTCAGAACTTTGACTGACTTGAATGGAAGCCCCACAAATGGATGACTTAGAAGATAGGGGCTTTTGTCTAGTTCTGGTTGTGCAGAATATGTGAGAATGTGATGAGATAAAATTTTATTACCATTTAGCTTGGGATAGTTGCATTATCCACGGGTGACGAGTTATGAAGGCCATCCCACAGAAATGCTATTAAAACTCATATAAATCCTGCTATTAAATACCACATTATGCCATAATTTATTTTGTTCATGCCACATGTTTGAGAGAAATAATATTTCTAGTTTTAAAATAAAAATTATTGATACTGTTATATTCATCTCCTTACAAAGCTAGAGTTGCCTTAGTTACCATGAGTCACAGTAAATAAAACAAGCCAACTGTGCAGGATTTGGAGCGGAGTTAAAATGAGATTAACATGTTTTTAAGAAACTAGATAAAAATCCTAAACCATGTTTTTTCAAGGTTTTAAGTCTTTAAAGAAGTGGGAAGTCTTGATCCTACAAAATTTTACTCCCATGAGTAGTTCCAATTTTTTTCAGAAGACCTGTTGTGTTGAAATCAGTGTGATTAGCATTATAAGTAAGAACTATTCATGCAACTGCTGTTTTGCAGAATCAGGTGGTTAAAGCTCAAAGTCAATAAGAGTTTTTGAAACTCAACTCGTCTGAAATCAGGCCATTTTTTATCTTTGGTTTCTAAATATGGGTTCAGCTTTGTCATTCTGGCTGCCCTACTTTGAAAACCCTGGCCTAAATGCACTGCTCACCACTAAAAGTCAACCCAGGCCAAGAAATATCAGAATTGCATCTGACAACTACAGCAACTTGAGCATTTCCTTATAACAAAATATCACTGGGGTACAAAAGCTATTTAATGTGCTAATTTTTTTAAAGTTACTTTTTAATGATGATTACTGCATTATTGATTATGTATCATTTATTTTACAGTTCTATTTTTACTGCCCCTTGGAAAGGCAGTCTAAAAAAATTACCAACATCAAGTGTTTATACATCTTACTGTGCCCAATCAAGATAGAATTAAGATACCTGTGAAGAAAAACACCTCCAGTGTACTGGACAAAATGCAATGAGTCCTAGATCTTGATTTAAATTTACAAAGATATTGCTATACATTCTCTTCAGCTCAGACATGCCTGTATTTGAGGAACACAATGGATTGGGTCCCCCCTTTAAAGTGAGGTTCATAGGAGTTAGTGCTGATCAACCCCTCTCCTACCCCCTCCCTGCTTTTTTTTTTTACTACAAGCAGACATCTCCTTCCCCTTCTCCTTCTCACCTCCTCCTGGGTTATAGCAACAGACCATTTTGCCACAATACGTGTCCCCAGCCATAATTTAGCCCCTTCATTCAACTTTCCCATGATTTCTATTATGTCTGTGGAAACCAGAGGCACAACTGGCCAGTGTTGTGCCCCTCCCCACACACCTTACACTTTCCCTCCAATGGCCCTGTTTGCCCACCCTTCATTACAACTACTAATAACATCTCTGTTTTTAATACTGTAACACTTGGATTATGCTGTTTTAATAAATATCCCAAGGCTGAAAAGTACGTTCAAAATAGTTATCTTTATTAGAAAATGGACCTTTCTCTACATTCTACATCCAATAAGCGCTTTCCTTCATCATCCCAATCTCAGAGAATCAAAGTGCATAAAAAATATGTGGTACACTGAATTAGATTCACAGGAATTTGATTCCTTTAAAAAATTATCCTCATTAAGAATAATTCACTTCTTTTCCAAAGCCTGATCAATAATCCATCTAACAGTAGCTGAAACTCTTTAGTAAAATCACACTTTAATTTCTGATAATCATCACTATAACTGTCTAATTATTCCAACTCATTATTCATTCTGACTACTGAAACCTTCTTTATCAGCTGCTTTGACCCCTGGAGTTTTATCATTCTTTAAATCATTTGGAACATATCTCTTGCCAAAGCTCAAATTGTAATTAACCTTAGAGATACAATCAAAATTTTTTTCAACTTCTTTATCCAAAACTTTGGAAAAGGTCAATACTGATGAGTTTGTTGTACAAACAGGTGAATGAAAAGAAAATGTATTATTTACCTAAATAGAGTTGCCCCTTTAAGTGCCATTTTCTTAGGAAAAAAATAAAGATTATGTATGAATAATAAGTGACTTTCTTACTTTAAGAAAGTAATGCCTTAGTGTTTGGACAAGAAGACAGTATTTCTAAAGATTTCCAGTTAAACTCAGTAAACCAATTAGCATTAACTGTCTTGGCTTGACAAAGATTGTACCTTAACCAACATGCTGATAGAGTTTAGAGTTGAAATAAATATGTGGCTTACCATACAAGGTCATTCCCCGGTGTTATGATCACTGACAATGGAGTCAGCATTGAAAGAGCAGTGGAATATGGCAAATGTGCATACTTGTCTGATCCTGCTTGGGCCTGATTTTCTTGAAGGGGAAAAACTTCTTCTGGCAGAGTTTAGCAAAATCTGCATCCATTTCTTTCCTTCAGTTAGGACCAATAAAATTCTCAAGAAAAATTCAAGAGAAAAGCAATCTAGCTAGGCAGAAATTAAAATCTAAAATGCCAACTTAATAGAATGTTACTTTGTATATGCTGGAAAGTAGGGGTGTGCAAAGCGAGCCCTATTCAATTCAGATTTGGATTTGGCCCGAATCAGGGGCAGTGATTCAATTCATTGATTCAGATCACTGTCCCTGATTTGATTTGGCCAAATCTGAAGACTCAGTGCTGATACGGAGAATCAGAGATTCAGACATAGACACAGCTTTAAAAGTTTTTCTACATACCTTGATGTAGCAGGCATGGCTTGTGAATGCTGTGATGCTGGGGCACATGGAGTGTCCCACAGAAGTGCCAGGGGGTCCTCCATGTGCTCAGCAGCGAACCCAGAAGTGCTTCTGGTCCACTTCCAAGTCTGCCGGGGAGCACTCTGCCCCCCGCAAGCCTCCCCAGCTTGGTAATCAGCCACAGAGGGACCCTAGGTGCTCCCCCCCAGACCCAGAAGGAACCAGTCACCAAGCCGGGAGGATCCCTGTGCACTCCCTGGCAGACCCGGAAGTGGACCGGAACTGCTTCTGGTCCACTTCTGGGTCTTCTGCCGAGCGTGCTGGGGAGCCTCCCATTCTTCTGTGGGACACTTCATGTGCCCCAGCACTACAGCACTCATGAGCTGTCTGCTACCTAGAGGCATGTAGAAAAAACATTTAAAACTGTGTCTATGTCTGAATTGCCGAATCCTCCCAAATCTCTCTGAATCAATTCAGAGGGTTCTGATTCAATTAGGAAAGATTAAAGGGTCCTCTGATTCAATTCAGATTTAGAGATTCAGCCACTGAATCAGGCCAAATCTTCACTGAATCAAATCAGGGACCAAAGCTTCACGCAGCCCTACTGGAAAGGCTGATAGAGCAGAAAAATAAGCCATGCAATAAGAGAAAAACAAGTCAAGTTTCAGTCTTAGGAGATGTGAGTCAATGAAATTCTTAAATCTTATCTTCCAATTAGAAAAAGGCCATATCCATTGTTGCAAGGATGCTGTTGAGTAGCAATGAACAAACCTCAGAAGACCTGGGTTGATCTTTTAGAGGCAACTGAAAGTCTGGATAGTTTTTAAAAGCTTATTTTACTGTGTTTGCCCTTTATTCAACAAAGCATGTAAGCCCATGCCGTGAAAAGTATTGTTAAGCGTTGTCAGTGGGTCTATTTTCAAGTTCAGTGTTAAGTAAGCATGTGTTAAACAATGATCCATGGTTTAGTCATCTATTCACAACTGGCTCGCTGTCCTCTAGCAACCCATGAAGTACCCTTCCCATTACACTTCTGAAAAATTAAATTGTTTTTAAAGCGTATCAGTACTTCCACTATGACATTAGTGCATGTTAAATTGTGTTCCAGGTTTGACAGGAACAAAAACACATATTCAGCAACAGTCTTTCCATTGTATTTTAACTACTAGACTTGATTAAAGATTTTAAAAAGTAAGTCAAGCAGTAAGTGCTAATGCCAACTATTTTAGGAAAACAGAAAGAGATGAAAAGAAAATGAAGTAGCTCCAGTGTTTGTGAACCTATGCAAATTTAGAGCTAAATTCTGTTCTGAAATATGTCAAGTATTCATGGGAAAGACTTCAGTGGGAAAAACTCCGGGGGCAAATTGCCTTTTTATAATATGGTAAAGGACTAATTATGCCTTAGCATCTCTTGCCTGAGTCTTGTTGTTTCCTTTCCTTTTGTAAGTAAATACAATAGAAGTTTTCAGACCCTCATTGATGCTGAGTAAGTTAAAAAGGGGCATAACATGGTTAGCAATGTGGCTCAAAGTTTGAATCAAGACCAAAACTCAAACTTTCCAAATTCAAGATGCTCCAGTTTGAAAAATGAAGAGTAGCATCAAAGAAGCAGAAGGAAGGTGTTCATTATAGCAACTGAAACTACCTGCCTTCAGAAATACAAAGCCTATTAATACAGCTCTGGTTTGTGAATAAGTAAAGTGTTGGATAAAAGGATTTTAATAAGCAAAATGGAGGCCTAAAATAAAAACAGGTGTGACTACAATCGACTATTTGGATTAGATCAGATTCTGGGTTACTAAAGGTTTTAACACTGTTACACCACACTACAGGTAAAACCTAGTTTTGCTTGACTGGCTCTGCAGCAACAACAAACATCTATTTAAATTACACAACACATACTCAAAATTTTATTCTATGGATGTTGTGTATATAATCTTAATAACATGCTAGTTTAATCAAGTCTGCTACAGTACCTTAGCTATCATTTAATTGACTGTGGCTTATATCCTGCATATTTAATAGTTATGTGATTGAAAACTTAATGATTTATCCACTTAACTAAAAAAAGACAAATATTAATAAATGTTAGGCTATAAACTCAAATTAAATAGGATGAGCTTTATTTCACTTTTTATTCTACCAAATACAATGCATCAGCTCAATCTAAAAGGGAAAAAAAATCTTCTGTCCTGATTGTACATTTCCTATCTTTTCTATGGAAATGTGAGCATCACTGAGACAATGAAGGTATTGCTAAAAAAGATCTCATTATATTATGTACATCCTCTCATTCTCTTTAGTGAGGATTTTTGATATTTCCTCATTCCCTTTTTTCTTCCACCTTAGCTACATTCAGCATTTGTGCAAAAAGCCACAGTATGTCTCATGACATTTCATGAGCATTTTTTTCCCTTTACTTGTTTCCTCTGGTAGCTCTAAATCAGTTTATCTTTCCCACAGAGCAGAGATCATGACCTGACATGGACCTTTGACCTTCACAGTACTAACACAAGGGCTCACTTATCAGATTTGAATGCCTTGTAAACCCAAAGACAGCTGACAGTTATTGAGGACACCAAGTTAGTAAAATTAATTACGTTGTATTGAAAGACACAATGCAAATATTTTGATATGTTAGACAGGACCTCACTCTAAGCACACATGCAAGCTCACATTTATGGATATATGAACATGAATTAAAGGTGAGCTCACAAAGGAAAGAATAGCATACAGAATGCTTGAAAGGGCTTCCCCTCCTACCTCCAATTTTTTTATTTTTAAAATTTTGTTTCTTTAATTTTAGCTTGAAAATATCAGGAATGTCAAGCTGGTCTTTCCTGAAGGATTTATTAAAGGTCAAGAGTATGCGACACTTACTTTGAACATTTTCAGACCTTCTCTGAAAGGGACATTGGTATTGAATTTTTACAAAGATAATTTGACATCCACATTTTTGGCATTTGAATTAAATCAAAGATTTTAAAACAATCTGTATAAAAATAATTTCCAAGTTAATCAAATTTCACCTCTTGGGTAACTCTGATTTTGTATTATAGTAGATCTCCAGCTTCCGAAAGAAGAGAATGCATAATACCAGAATTTCTAAAGTAAAAAAGAAAACAGAAAAAGAAACATTTCAAGGCTTTCTATTATATGTAGAATTTTACAGAGGCAAAGAAGGTAAAATCCTAATGTTGTTTTCCTTTGTAAATCACATTTATTTAGTAAAAATAATGGAAATGTACTTGTAATAGAGAGTTAGTATTTTTTATGAAGCAATAAGTATACTGGGTGAAGTTCTAAATGGGAACATCATTGGTACCATGCTCACCACAATACTCACCTTTGCTAAATAGGATATTATACTGCTTTCTGGTTATCTGAAGGAAATTCCAATGTAATGATGTGATTAAAGAAGCTCCAAGAAATTCAAGCACTGAAATTTATTATCACCAAGATGAGACTCTCAGGGAGTATAACTAGAATGATGAGATTTAATTAGTCTGTTGTTTAATGAAGTAAATTGAAGGGCATAAGTTATATAAGCAATCTTATTCATTGTTTTGACCAATAAATGAGTAGAGGTCCCCTGCCCTGGTCTATATCTGTGGAGTTAGTAGTGGAGGCACATAAATGCAGCAAGGAAGTGACAGCATGAGCAGATCTAGGATTTTGAAAAGGGGGTGCCTCATCACATGTAACACAACACACAGCTTTCACCAGTTAAAAGAAACTAAAATAATTATTAATAAGCTGGGTTCCAGGGCTATATAATTCAGTTTAAGATTGAAGCAAAAACAAATATAACTATTGGAATGTATATTAATTTGCTATATCATATATTAGATATAAAAACAACAAACTAGGCAAGAAATACTCAAAAGATACTGTCTCATTAGTCCTGTAGGCATTAGATTTACATGTGTCTATTTTTTCAGATGCATAAAACAAAAGCTAGCTTCTTGACAGTGCATCCAATGCTTCACTGAAAGTTATTTCTACACCTGAGTTGATGTCCACCTTAGTTAACGTTTCCACACCTGGGTTAATGTTTTTAGCTAGAGTTAAAAAACAGTCTAAGGGCTGTGAAATAGGAGCTACATTACCAGGAGTAGCTAACAGACAGAAGAATTTCAGAAGAAAGGATAGCTTGATTTCTGGAACATCAAGACAATTACAAAGGACAGAGGGTTAACACCTATAGAATAAAGAGTATAGAAGGAATTGGTCAGGGATAATCTAGGCATTACTATGCCTATATTACGGGTATGTGCTATGTTTCTGTGCTTTCCTGGTTGCCACATGGGACTGGGAGGGAATTTTTTCCCCTCCTCCTGCTATACACTTTAGGGGCATGTCCAGATGAGCCTGCACGTGCCTCTTGCAGCATCTCAAATCCCTTTGAGACGCTGCAAGAGGCATGTGCAGGAACAAAAAAAAAAAATTCCCTGTGCTGAAAATTTGCAGCAGGGGAGCAAAATCAGACCCCTGGATATCCAGGGTCAAACAATACACCAGGGGAAAAAAACTGGACCATGCCCTGAGACAACCAGAGGCTCAGTCGTCCACAAAGAGACTCTGGTGGCTTGCCAGAGCATCTCTGTGGTTGGCCCTTTCCCCAGTCCTGAAGCACACTGTCTGCCTGTGTGGGGCAGGCAGTGGTGTAAGCTACAGGGACCTGGACCCAGCTTCTGCCAGGTAAGTAGGGAGTTGGGGAGCTGGAAGGGGGCACCTTGGGGGAGTCCTGTTCATTCCCCCAACTCCTTATTCATTGTCCCCACCTGTTCATTCCCTTACCCCCCATTTGTTGTTCTTACCCCCATTCATTCCCCTCACCCATTCATTCTCCCCACTCCTCATTTGTTCTCCTCACCCCCCATTTATTCCCCTCACCCATTCATTCTCCCCACTCCTCATTCGTTCTCCTCACCCCCCATTTCTCCAACTCACCGCTTCCTCTCCCAGCCCCCCATTCCACTCACCAGCAGTAGCAGAGAATGAGCAGGAGGCTGGAGAAAGCAGGGGAATGTCTCCAGCTCAGTTCCAGGAGCTGGTCTCCAGCTCCCTGCTCCTACTCCTGCTTGTCTCCAGCCTCGGGAGGCTGGAGACAGCAGGGGAATGAGCAGGAGACTGAAGACAGCCCCTGGAGACATGCTGGAGACATTTCCCTGGTGTCTCCAGCCTCCTGCTTGTTCCCCTGCTCATCTCCAGCCTCAGGGGGAATGAATGGGGAGCAAGGGGAATGAATGTGGGAGGGGAATGAATGGGGGGCAGGGGGAATGAATGGGGAACAGGGGAATGAATGGGGGCAAGGAGAATGAATGGGAAGCAAGGGAATGAACAGGGACCTGGGGGAACCAATGGGGGTGGGGGGAACGAACAGGGAGTTGGGGGAACCAACGGAGGTGGGGGGGAATGAGACACCTGCTCATTCTCCTGTTCTCTCCAGCCTCATGCTTGTTCTCCTGCTCATCTCCAGCCTCCAAAGGATTGAGAGGAGAAGGGGAATGAGCAGGGGACTGGTGGCCAGTGGGGGATTGGGAGGGAGCTGTAGCCCTTGTGGGGGGCTGGGACCCTGCAGGCAGGGTAGTCCATGTGCTGTGGGGGGGTCTGCCCTGTGGGGGGAAGGGGACCATTGGCAATGCATAAGGGGTGTACATAGGTGCCGTGCACCCCCTGAGTGTGGCGGTGCACCCCCTCAGAAAAGGTGCTGCCGACACTGTCAAAGGCACCTGTGGGAGGTTGCCACTCCCCCCCACACTGCAAACAGTGCCTGTGGGCAGTCAGTGATTGTCGCTGCCCACCACTGTTGCTGCCAGTGGTGCCTGTGGGTGGTCATTGACCCTGTGGTCAGCGCTTGCCACCCTCCCCCTACCACTGACAATGCCGGTGGCATCTGTGGGAGCTCCCTGCTTACCACTGCTGCCACGCTCTCACCAGCACCACCATGCCTCCCCAGCCACTGGGGGCACACACCATTCATGCAGGGGACCCACCCCTCCTAAGCAACCCCCATATCCAGTCCCCCCACACCTACCCACACACTGATTCACATCTCTCCACATCCCCCACCCCTTTTCCCACCCCCTCCTGCAAACCCCACAACCCCTCAACACACACACCATGTGAAAAGGAAACCAAAAGCAAACATTAAGACATGTAGATATTTAGGATTTGTTTTATTATCATGCTAGAGATGCTGGTAGGCTTCCAAATTTCTTTAACATTGTAAATATAGCAATAAAACATTGCCCATCTGATCAATCCCTCCCCCCTCTTTTGTTTTAATTGTGGAAGAATGTGGATTTTGGGGTATTTTAAAAAGTGAATTTGGGCTGCTGACACAAAGGACTAGTGTCCCCAGATACCAAGTGGCTGGGCCTCAGAAGCTCATGAGAACAAGTAGCCCTGAGCTGCTAACCAGGGCAGGTTTTTATACTGCTGACTCTAGCTCCCCCTGGCTGCAGATCCAGGATGAGTCAGGCAGGTTTATTTTGTCCCATGTGGCACAATTTGCTCCAGAACAAAGTGCATGTCTGGGCACATGCACTGAGGCAAAAAGCCCCAGCTTAAATTTGCACTACTTCTATTTCAGCTGCTGAAAGCACACTTACCTGCATGTGTGGATGCACCCTAGGAGTATTCTTAAAACTTCTTTAGAAGTATTGAGTGCTGGCTGCATCCAAAGCTGGGGATTTTGACTGGAGTATCCTAAGGCTTCTGCAGGGACATAAATCAGAATGTTCCTGGTTAAAGGGTCTTGCCCCTCCACTCAAGGGAAGACCTATCACCATAGTTGGGGTCAGGAAAGAATTCTACCACATAGGCTATGGGACCTGAACCTGTTCAGCCTCCACAAAAGAAGGCTGAAAGGGGATCTGGTGGCCGCCTATAAACTTGCCAAGGGGGATCAGCAGGCAGTACGAGAGTCCTTGTTCCCCTGAGCACTACTGGGGATAACAAGGAACAACAGCCATAAGTTGACTGAGAGTAGATTCAGGCTAGACATCAGGAGGCACTGCTTCACAGTCAGGGCAGCTAGGAGCTGGAACCAACTTCTAAGGGAAGTGGTGCTTGCCCCTACCCTGGGGGGTCTTCAAAAGGAGGCTAGACAGCCACTTAGCCTGGGTAATTTGATTCTATCATCCTTTCCTGCCCATGGCAGGGGGTTGGACTTGATGATCTGCTTAGGTCCCTTCCAACCCTACCAACTATGAAACAATGGACAGATTGGTACATACTGGGGGGGGAGGGGGTTTGCCTTCCCTAGCAAGGTGTGCAGCCCTCTTCCTTGGATCTCTCAGGCATAGTTTAACAAAAATTGCAGTAGCAGAACACTGGTCTGCTTTACCTCTGGCAACTTAGGGTGTTATGTCTGCTGACTGTGTCAGGGTTAACTTCGTAGTTTTCCTAATAGGTTAGATAATGGATTTGTATAAAATAGTTTTAATAGGTATGATCCTGCCTCGGGCAAGAGGTTGGATTAGATCTATTGAGTCCTTTTCAACCCTACTTCTCTATGGGCATATCTACATGTTCATTAATATGCTTTAGGTAATGTACATTACATTTAGTACCTCCATTGTGAGGTACTAAGAAAAGGTATTTTAATGCACATTAGCTAAAGAGCACGGGTTTCTTGTGACACTTCTATGTGCTTTAAAAGAGGCTAAAGTGTATTAAAGTGCACGTGTAGGTGCACCCTATGATTCTACAATCAGGTAGATTATAATGAACCATGAAATAAATAGACTCCCTCACTGCTGCCTGAATACAAATGCTGCTCCCACTGTTAAGCAACTGCTTTTAAACTGTGGGTGCACCACTGCATTCCCATGCAACTGTCCTCCAGTGTCAGCACTGTGGCTTGACTGCATGAGTTCCATTCCACTCTGCTCTGACATCAGCTGAAGGACTACTATAACTTCCACTATGCAGACCATAGGCCCTAAGATTAGGTAGAATGCACTTCTACATACCCCTGTGGCATCCCTTTGTAAAGTAAGGAGACTTCATTAGTTCCTTGGATAGTTAACAACTTGCTTCATAATATCCTTGAGAAATTGCTGACTGATGTTTCTAAAAGTATTCTACAATTCAGTCCTGATATAAGAGAAAAAAAAATAAAAGAGCTTCCTTTCTAATGAAAAAGACATTTTTTTTCCAAACAGCATATATTCATAGATATTAAGATTGGAAAGAGCCATTGTGACTATCTACTCTGACATCTTGCATAATACACACTGTTGAATTTCACCCAGTAATTCTTGCGTCTAACCCAATAATTTGTAGTTGAACTAGAATATATACTCTAAAAGAGGTCCTAACTTAATTTAAATAGGATAAAAGTGGAAAATTTACCACATGCCTTGGTCATCTTTTGCCATGGTTAATTATGATCACGGTTAAAATATTGGTATTTCAGTTATAGTTTGAACTTTGATAACTTCATCGTCCAGTCTTCCAGCCATTGTAATATCTCTGCTTGCTAGATAGTAGGAACAAATCTGACACTACCAAATTCTTCTATGTATGTGCATCTACTAGTATTACTTCAAAAATAAGCTTTTGGTATAGATGATGCATATTTACTACTCTGTATTTCTTCCTTTGGACCCAGTCTTATTCATCTGAGTAATCTTTACTTTGCTGTTTAGTCCAAATAATGTCAACGAGTTTATTCTGTGGATAATGGTTAAAAGATCTGTTTTTTTATGCCCTGGTCCTAATAAAAAGTTAACTAAACAACTTGTGAAAAAATGCTACCAACTGCATGTTACCTGAAATGTTAATACTGCAGGTGTCATTTTGATGATCATAAAAACTTCTTATAAAGCACTCTTTTTCCTTTTCATAATTAACGATGTTTTTCTGTATTTGGAATGGCAAGGCATGATGCTAGAGAACATTCTGCCACAAGCATTCTACAATTTTCAGCCACGTTAATGGGAATGCTTTCTATGAATAGAGAAAATCAGGCCCATAAATACAGTGAATGAAATCCTGGCTTTTATTAAAGAGACTGGGAAGTTTGCCACAGACTAGTGGAATCAAAATTTCACCCAAACACTTATTTTTTAATTTGGTTATCCCTTTTTGTGTCTGTAATTAAACAAGCTGGAGGAAGCACATAATGTATTTCTATGTTGTTTTGCAAAGAAACCAAATCATTTTTCCCTCTGTGCTGCTATACACCATTCTATTAAAAAAAAAAACCCATGCTAATCAGAAGTGAGAGCATAAATTGTATAAAAACAGCTACATTGTTTTTTTCTCCTAGTTTTAGTTTCAGATTTGATGCTGACTGTAGTGGGATCACAGGCAGAATTTGATAGTTTACAAGCTGTCCCCCAAATTCTGAAACATATACTTTGCATTGAGTCTTTGCCCTCATAGAAGCAGCCAAGCAGGCATCACACTAATCCAGTATTGAGCTACTGAATCATGTGGGAGTTTAAGCTGTCAAGTACTGTAAGAATCATATGTAAGAAGTCTAGCTTTTCTGTCTTTTTCCTGCTCAGTTAATGTATGTAACTACATGTATCAGTATGGCACGTGTTCATCTTCACCTCTAGATTATTTCTTCTGATTCTTTACTATGATGAAACCATTATAGTAAATATAAAGCATGAATTAACTATAACACCCTACCACTGACATTAGAAATAGCCTTTTGTGAACAAAAGTCCTTCAGAACAGATAGAATTTGTCAAATTAGAATTTGCTGAAGAAAAAGCAATTTTTGCAAACGTACATTTGAATTCTGCACGGGTGTTCAGTTCAAAAAAGTACAACCCAGCATTTTCTCCCCTATTATTTAAAATCATTTCCAAAATTGGGTCCTAATTCACTAGAATTAATGGAATTAATGGTTTGTTATAAAAACAAACTATATAACCAAAAACTTCATGAGCCAGATCTGCCTGCCCACCACATCTATTGCGAGTTACAGTCCTAAAAGCAACCAACCTACTGAACTCCATGGGACTTTTTGTAAGAGTAAGGCAGCATTATCAGTGGAGATCAGCTCATAGAGAATTTGGAAACCAGACAAAAAGCTAATTCCATCAGATAACTTATTGACAATGAATCATTTAACATGGTTTAAATACGGGACTGATTTTCATGATTCAAAATAAAATTCTGGGAAGCCTCATTGGACAGCAATGAATTTATTTTTTAAACAAGCCCATAAATGTAAATGAAATCAGAATCTGGCTGCATATTTCTTGGGAAGGTATATAATATGTCTTTGCCTGTCGAGTAGTACAAGTTGAGATCCTGTGTTACATATAGAATAAAACTGGAAACGGAGCATATAAAGAAGTCAACTACTTTTGGATGGAGACTAGTAAAATTACACTATAACATATATTTTGGAGAAGACCACAGCTTGAGACATGCTTTATAGCAAAATGGACAATATTTATTTCAACAAAAATATTTTTGTCATTTATTAAGTCATTAGCAAGGGAGTAAAATAAACTGTTTATTATCATATATAAAATGCTGTTGATCAGCCAACTGAAAAACTAATTTCAATTTCTCATTACACTGCCTCAGGCATCCTTTAGCGTCAATTTTTATTACAGACAAAGCAAGGAAATTAAAATGATCAGTTACAGTGGAGGATGAAACATTTGTTTCAGAATTTAAAATTTAAAATTTAAAAAAGTAAGAATAATAAGCACTGGACTTGCTAATCATTCTTGGTAATTACAATTAATTTTGTAGGAATCAGAGGAGGGCCCTTAGGTGATATTTTACAGTCCCAATGTTAACTCTGCCAAGTAAAACATGGGAGAGCACTAAAGTCCTTTAAAATATTGCAGTACTAAGTTCAATAGACTGATCAATAACAGATGGATTTCTGGGTCCCACTGCACTGGAGTTGGAAAGCCAGTTATCCGGTTGCAGCCTGAAGATGAGAAAGGAGAACTAGAGGAATTTTTCCTGCCCTGGTAGACTTTATCCTAATTTCTGGATATAATCAAATCAGCCTAGTCATTCCTATTATGTCAAGGCAATAGTAAGTTTTTGCTTCTTAAATGTACCAGATGGTATGGCCTTGCAAAAAAATGCCCCTGAGACAGAATATACAGAAACCTCACAAGAAGGGCTTTATTCTGTTCCACATAGATTGCAAAATTTTTTGGATTAAGGGTATCAAATGCTAGAAGATGAAGTATACTCCTTCCTTCAGGAGACCCAAAGATGGGATCCAAGTGATGTTCAACCACTACTAGTAAAGGTTCTGCCATTGCAGGTAATAAATGGTGAGTGGTGTTTGTACAAGTATATAGTAATCTTTAACCAAACTTTTTTAGCTTTAAAAATCTTAATTGAGTTTTATTCAATGGATGGAAGGATTTGGATTTTTCTTGCATGGCAGAAACTGTAAAAGCTGTACAATGTTCTACCTATCTGAACACTTTGGTCTCTACAGAGTCAAGAAAACTATTGCATTCCTCCAGTGCAGACTTTCACCAAAGACACCCACATCCACACATTGATTTGTCAGGGATACTTTAATTTTGTTCCTTCATATTTGTTATTGAAGTTAATCTAAAATAAAACTCAGATTGGAAGTATAATATGGGTCTTGGAAAACAGCAAAAAAGACAATGGTTCTTTTCTTAGGTCATTTGTCTAATGCTACTATTTTAAAAAAAAGTGACTTTCTATTCTGATTCCCATTTATTTTCAATAAGCAGCCCTAAGCAAATGATAGACCATTTATTGATTAAGATTCCAGCTGACATAACTGACATAATGGGACATACTCAGGGGGTGCCATATGCATCTGAACACTCCCAGCTGGAGGTGGTCAAATTTGTTGTTCTGATTTGGAATATTTACAGTACTAGGTTTGCATCTGAACATGAATATGAATTTTCCCAAGGTCTGCAGAGTGCAAGAGCCCAGGGCCTGGACTCTAACTCAGGCTTATCTCTAATTAAAACAATACTTGCTTTAGACCTTGTTTCCATTCTGTGCAAAATGGTAACTTCCAGCAGCCTAAGGAACAGCAGAAGTTTAGGGCTTGATTTACTCCCAGTCTGTGTGAATGTTCAGATTTTACTGCTTCACCTTCCTTCCTAATGACATGGGCAAATAAGTTTACAAAAAAAAATCAAAATATAAAGGTAAGAGACATAATTATGAATTCCTGTACTCATGAAACAGTGCTGAAGCAGACTCGTATGATTCCCCATGACTTCAGCAGGGATCTCTGTGGGTTTGGAGATGGAAGACACTGCAGAAGTAGGGCCTTAGATCAGGGCCAGATTAACACATAGGCAAACTAGGCACATTCCTAGGGCCCAAAGTGAAAAAGGGACCCAGCTGTGCTTATTTACATACTATAATTATTGAGTAAAAATAGTAATATAAATATACAATATTAAGTAGGGGCCCATGAGTTAGTTTGCCTAGGGCCCACTAAAAGGTCAATCTGACCCTGCCTTAGATTGCAAATCGCTCTGGAAAGTGGCCAGGTTTACTTCTACAATTGTACACTGCATAGTACAAGAAGGCCTCAGACTTGATTGTCTCTGAGGACAACAAAGAATAAATAGAATGCTGTAGTGTCATTTCCTCTTTAATTATTTTTGAAAGATAAAAGAACAGAAATGTCATCATTGTGAGTTGCCAGTCAAAAAAATGTATCCATATCTTCAATCTTTTTTGGTCATTATAAAATTTATTTTTTGCTTCAGCTGTTTGGGAGTTGGTGAGATGGAAGAAAGCCAACTAATAGTATGTCAAAAACAGTGATCATACCACATTTCTTAAACTGAGCTTTTTGCAAGTACTATGACAAAATAGCAAAGTTAATCAAGGTAATAACACAATGAACCATTTTGTAACATTAGAAAATGTCACTATTTCATTTTGTATAGCAATTTTATAGGCATTTCCAATGATACTTCTAAATTGTTTATAGGCCCAGGAATTCAGGCAGTTCATTTCCTCCAGAGTCAGCCCCAAGGGCCACCCTTTTTTAAGCAAAACACCCAGTGACTTCAATAGGTGTCATTCAAGCAGAATGATGGTTGAATATTATCCTAAATGGCTATCATTTCCTTCCATGTAAAAGGCTCTGAGAGGTATATGTATAAATGTATGAAGTTTTAATTCAACTATAGACTGAATAGTCATCTTGGGATGATGGAGTCCATGAAAGATAGAAGAATGATAGCTATCATTGTGCATTTTTTGAAACTGCAAACTAGGTAATTTTCTGGGTTCAGTCTTCCATCCACTACATATTTATATGGATCAGAAATAAGTGTCATTTAAGCCATGCTACCCTTTCTATATTTTCACTATATATGAGAAGCCACATCCTCTTACTACATTTAAAGTACATTTTCCCAGAATGAGATAGTTGTATTTATAAACCTATCTTAGACCCCAAGAAGAGGGAGATGATCACAAAGAGTAAATTTGGATCACTTAATTGAATCTGACGAAGCTTATGCTAGTTTATAACAACTTAGGATGTGGCTCATACATGTTTGTTCCATATACACCTAAGTTCTTTCAGATATGAATTAACATGTGGATGCAAGCACAGAATGTATAAATGCAGAACAAAGCCTTGCACCCTGAAAATTTGAGCTGTTCTCTTCCACTGCTCTAAATGTTTCATGCTGGTGCTTGTATGATCTGCATAAAAAACTGACTTAGCATCTATCTTCCTTGAAAGTGACATGTTGATTTAGTACTGCATGGCACATCTGTTATAACATGACTAAGCCCTTCTTAATTATTCTTTTATTTAAGTCTACATGTTATCATTAGCTGTTTCTGTGCCAGACTAACACTGAGATTGTGGCAAGAACCCTTCATTTTAAAATTCTTCAGGATCATATCAAGCAAAATTAATGTTATTAGTAAGCTATTGAATCTTAAATGTAATTCATCTTAAAAGGAGGCAATGCCAAACAGTTAATGCATCAGGATGATGTGCAAAGCTTGCGGTTAATATGCTTCCAGGAATCTAATACTTGCTAATGGCATGCAAGGCAGACAAGTCTCAGAACAATACAATCATTCAGTATTTAGAAGCAACATCATTCTGAATAAGAGATGCAAGATGTTCTGGGAGAACACTTCCACAGAAGCAGAAGAGACTTAAAATATAATGCCACCATTATATAGGACCAAATGCAATATTTTAATGCACCTGCTATTATTCTCATGAATATTCTGAAGGGACAGGCAAGCTTTATATCATAGATAATTAAATGCAGGCTCTTTACCATTATATCAGCTGTATGCCGGAGAGCAATAGGTTATAGGGCAATAGACTGAAATTAGATTTTAGTAGAACATATGTCATGACCTTTCCTTAAAGCAGATCTATTTACTTTATAATGCAGTTCATCTTGTAGGAACTGATGTACTCATAGCCAGTGTAAAGGTTAAGACATATGTGAATCTTAAACCTTCTTGTTTCTAACTCTTAACATTATTCTCTTTCTTTATACTGTACAAAGAGATATTTTTAATATCAAAGGCTGAAAATAACATTTTTGTGGTGAACTTAATTTAAGCCTTCTTGATATTTATTTATGTATGAAGTAGAACATATTGGGCACTTTTACATGTGCTCCAACATGTTCTGATTAGAAGGCATCAGAGCAGATTTGATTGGTGTTCTAATTAGAATGCTCCAGCATGCTTCAGCGTCTTATGTATTCAGTGTTCCCATTTTCAAAACAGCAGTGGGGGCACTTTAACTAAAGCTTGTCAAATGAGCTTTAGTTAAAGTGCCCCCACTGCCATTTTGAAATGCAGGATACTGAATACACGAGACACTGTGGGCATTTTAATTAGAGTGGCTCCCAAGAGCCACTCTAATTAAAAGGCCCCCTACCCCTGGAGCACATGTATAGGTGACCATTGTGTTCCCAGTTACAGCAGTAGATATGTAATGGACCACATCTTCTTGGGGGTAAAAAGAGCACAACTTTACCAAGCCACAGGCTAGAAGCCAAAAGAACTACAGAGATTTACAACAAAGGATCTGGCCCAGTCATTTATATCACCTTGGACCAAATCTATATCCATTGCAAGTCATAAAAGATCTTGGTCTCTCATATTTCTATACAGTATGGACCAGATAATACAGCCTTGATGTTGGCAGGACAATTTGTGAAAATAAGTGCTTAGTGATGTGACTGTGGGCTGCACAATCTGGTGCTATATTATACAGGCATAAACAAATAACTGTGAGAAAGTTACTGAGTGCCTCTGATGATGCCCTAAATCAATAACCATGATATGTCAGTAGTTTTAATGTAATCAGAATCTCAGGAAATACATATTGTCTTATATTACAGGTGTTCTGGTTACGTTTAAAATTAATAAGTGGGAGTAAACTTGAACTGTGCTATGCTATACTATATTTCTGGTTAACATTAAATTTACAGAGGAATAAAAACATGCTTGAATGTAATACACACTAGAAATAGAAGTTCTCTCAGGTTTCTTTCTGCTGTAATCCAATGATTTCCTAACATCCTTTGCTTACCTTTCCTATGTTTTATAACCACCCTGCTTTCATTTTATTCTTCCTCCATGTTTTTGTGTTATTTCTCTAAGTTATGGCACAGACCTCCTTTGGTACAAGCGTATTAATCTATATATCCCTACAGTACTACACTAATTATTATTATTCTCACACACTCACATGGATTGTTTTGTTCATGATACAGGTTAACCTTGTTATTTATATGGAGCACAGCCTTATACTCTTAATAAGGGCATCCAAATTCCCAAAGCAGTTATTACGTATCTGCTCTTTCAGAAATATGTGCCTAGCACATTCATACCCATTCATACAGATATTACTCTATAATAGTACTGCAGTGCTTCATAGTGCTACATTTTGAGGCCATTTATGACTTGTACAAACACTCTCTCATAACATATCATTCATTCAGTAGTGGGTGAGAGATTACAGAATTAGCTCATTGACCACGTCTGAAGCTCATAATCACTAAATATGACATAAACTATCACAGTAAAATGGCCAATGTTTCTTCTATTGAGAGCATGAAGAGCAGTAAATAAAGAAAGGAAAGGAAATAAAATAATCTTTGAGTTTTAGACAAAAGCAATGAAAGCTTAGTTTACTGAAAGTTCTTTGAACAGATCTCAACTATTAGATTAGAGAATGGCCACACTGCTAAATTTTATAACACATAGGGATGGTATTTTGGCTTTAAATCAAGACAAAGAAGAGAAAAAGAGACTGGCTTCTAGGTGACCTGGACTTTTTCGCCATTTTAGGGAGTGAGAACAAATTCAAAAACTGCCTCTTATGGAGGAAGCTTCTAGTAACAAAATAACAGAAGATGAATACAGTTTCACAACATTTGGGTGCATAACTAATAAAGCACTTAATCCTCCGACCTCAGAAGTCATCCATCTTCTAAATGCTGCTTGACTCTTCCATAATAAACTCTAACATAGATGAGGAAGTAGAGATTTTCAGAGAGAGTGGACAAGACAGCAGCCTTCTTAAGGGTAAACTCTGGCACAAACCAAAAAATGTAAAAAGAATTATGGGAAAAGGACTTTGCTTGTTAAAAGACTTTTTTTAATTATGAAGAGTAGAGATATCAGACTTAAAAATGAGTTGCAGAATGACTTCCCAAAGGAAATTAGAATAATCCTTCCATCAATAGAAGAGGAAAAGTGGTCAATTTTTTCTAAATAAAAAGTCATGAAAAAAAAATACAGGTTATTTCATAATCCTAAATGTTCCTGAACAACACCATAAGACAAATCTGTCTTCATCATCACTAACATTATATTTTTTATTTTATATTCCACAAGCATTTCTTTTTATTTATTTTTTTACTTTTTTATTCATTTTATTCATCTTGAAGGCAGTTATATCTAATTACATTACACTTGTGTGTATTATACACACACAGAGTTTGAACCGCTACTGGTGGCAAGATGATAAGAAAAGGTCCCATGTACCACTGCTTCTCTTTCCACTCTAGACAGGTGATTCCAGTAAGGCGCTGCACTTAAGCAATTCTTTCCTGAAGCTACAGAAGCAGATGAACTCTGTGGAGGGACCCCTTACACAGCACCAGTAAAGCTGAAATTGCTATGCAGCTGGGTTTGGTGGTACAGCCTGGAGAACAGACCAAAAGTCCTTCTCAAGTGTGGTCCCAGATTCTGGGACTATGCACATGTGCAGCCCCAAGGCCATGAAAGGAATGGAGGGTGAAAGGAATATGCGACTTCTTATTGGCTACTTAAATCAGCCTCCATGTTAAGGCCTCCTCTGAAAGAATTCATGTGAGGAAGGGTGCTATACTTATTACAGGGGTGTAGGTTGTAGCCATGTTGGTCTAAGGACATAGGCAACAAGGTTCTTTGGGTGAATCTGATATCATTTATTAGACCAACTTAAATAGCTGGGGGAAAAAATTGTAGCATGTTTTCAGGTTGAAAAACCCTTTGTGAGGCTGAGGAAGCATCTCAGGCTTCCTCAGCCTGACAAAGGGTTTTTAAATCTCAAAGCTTGTTAAGAAAAATAATTCCAACTATTTAAATTGGTCTAATAAAAGATATTAGATTTACCCAAAGAACCTTGCATACTTATTATACATACTTATACATGGGTGATTATTTAGCAGTGATCATCCAAAGTTTATGTTGTTTCCTGTGGGTAATGGCACAGTTTCAACAAGAAAAGTTGAAACTGCCACATAGTATGATCTATATCCTAGGGCCCCTTTACACATGCAGATAAAGGTGGGATGGGATCTAATTCATGATTCACACAAGCTCACCTCCTGCCATGTGACACATGCATGACTGGAAGCATGACCCTGGGATCTCAAATCAGATTGCATCATGCCTTATGGCTCCTGCACCAGCAAAAAATAAGCTCCCATAGTTGGGCGAATCTTTGTTGAGTCTGCTGTAGTAACAGGGGTTCTGGGAGCTGAGACCAGTGGAGGAATCCATGGCATCATGAGGAGAGTAAGACAGGGCCCTGAAGCTGATGCAGAAGCACTGGTGTCATCATGAATCAGTCTACATACCCTTTACAGCCTTGGAGATCTAGAGGTTTGGGAGTTTGGACCTTAAGTTTCTCTTTCCCTACCTGCAGGATCTTTTTGGGGAAGGTCAGATCTGACGTAGGATGAATAGCTGCTGTAATTGAGAGAAAATATGCCATTGCTACCACAGAGTCCCTCTGTGCCCCCCATAGACGGAGAAAAGAAGTGATGCAAGAGGAAAAATTCGAAGAAAGCATATGGCATGCCACAGTCTGCATGTCTGCCAGTACTGTTGAAGCGTTGTGTTTCAGGGGCAGGCTAAGAGCCATGAGATTATTTCCTGTGAAGACTAATGTATGCACAAACTGTCTGTGTGGAAGTTATTGCAGCCTCCAGGCAATACTTGTACCTCTTCCCTCCCCCACTGCCCTTTGCTTTATGACATTTTCTTGAAGTTTCTAAACTCCTTCTCGTTCTTCTTTGTAGATGAGTGTGTATAAGGGCTCCATTATGCTCAGGAAGATAAGGGAAATGCTGAATCAAGAAAAATAGTAATTTATGCAAAAATTTCATACGAGGCACTTTGAGTAAATTGAAAGATATCAGTGTTGTATGTGGATTAAATTTTCAACAAAAGGGTGAGTGATTTTTCACAACTAAAACAAAAGGCAAAGTATTAAATAGGAGCAACACCACAAGCTTGGTAAATTATCCAAAGTAAAGTAATTACTAGCCTGACAAAAATTCGTTTAGGTTGCCAATCTAAAAGATCTTTTGACCAACAATTACAATTGGAATAATCAGACATCAACACTGATTTTGCTGTAAGTAAAATGGCTCTTGCAGTGTTCTTGGAGGAGAAAGTAGAAATATTATGGAAAAGGCCTTACATAATAACCTTTTTGTAAAGCTTGGATGGCAAGATGATTCTGTAAGACACTGAAGTCACATGTCATTAATCAGAAATGACAGTCTTTATTCATGTATATTTGACTGAAGCTGCATAATTTTAGACTCCAATAGGCCTGAATAAATGACCCTAAGTATAGTACTTTTTCAAATTGACAATGATTGATGATAGAGCAAAAAATTATGAACACAGAAGTAAACATGAAAAACAGACAGACTTTTAGCATCAAAGAGATTTTTTGTTTTCTCTTTTCTAACTCTTTGAGTTTCATTTTTTTTTATCTCCATCACCATATTCATCATCTTTTAATCATTTTTATGCTACTGTATTTGTTACATTCTGCTTTGAGTGCCCTCATAATAAACCTTGAGATTGCTGAAAGATTCATTCAGATAAATGGAATTGATTTCATATTTTCCTGCTCATGAAAAGTCTTTTGAGTTAGAAACCTTTTATGCAAATCACAACTAAAAGAAACTGATTATTTTTATATGGCACATATCTGCAACTCTCACCGAGACTGCACTAATCAGCAGTGGTTGTAGTATTATACCTGTAACTGTTTATGTCCTTTAGGAACATGAAACACCCAGCTGCCCATTGGATAAATAAGGCTTTCAGAGGACTAAGAAAAAAACCCACTATTGATCTTTTTTACAAAATATTGTGTTTTTACTCTAATTGATGTGCTAGCTAAGAAAAGTGACATTTAATTAAGTTTGTTGTGCAGTAAATAGTTTTCTTCTATATAGCGACCCCTTCTGGAAAGATTTCATAATCAGAATTGTAATTCACGTGTAACCCATGTGTAATGAACACCCTGACTTAACATCCACTGATGCTATATATGTGCAGGGTTCAATCACAGTAAAATGTAGTAAATTATCCTCTTCAATCTAAAGGAGGCACTGCATTTGAAAGCTTGTCTAAGTCTATCCCAACCATATAGTTTTGGTCCAATAAAAGATATCACCCACAAAAATCCTTGCCTCTTGAACATTCTCTTCAAAACATCCCCCATTCACATATGAGCTTGAACTAGTTTGAAGGACTAACTGAAATAATACCCTCAGTATTTCAGAGAGTCCACACTGTCGTTGCTGCTCCCTCTAAGGTGCCATAAACTAAAAGGCTAGGGGAAGGGACAGAATCACTGTAGGGAACAACATGCCTGTATCTTCTCACATACCTTACACTGGATTGGTTACTAGCCAGCAAAACTGAGTTGGCCATTTTTTTTCCATTTAAAAATCTGCTTTTACTGAAATATTCTAAAAGGTAGAATATTATAACACAAAGATTATTTGAGAGATTTTAACCAAAGAAGGGTTTGAAAAAGTGAATGATGTTTCACACTCACATAGTAACTTCTTATTTTTAAAGTACTATAAGATCTATGGAGGCCAAATGTTATCTTTGAGAGACATATGATTATTTGTTTTTATCTCCATGTGAACATGATTGCCATATCTAAGAATATGCTACAGTCCACCAGGGTTCTCTTAATTTATTCCTAGCCTTGAAGTTGATTCTGAAGGTTAAATTGACTTTTGCTAACATGTGCTATTTCCCTCAGCCCTCTTGACTTTAAGTGCATTATTTTGCTAGTTCCAGCTCTCTCTGCCATTATGCACTAACACAGTACTGTATGCAACCAACGTGTTTTCATAGGTTGCAATGGACTTCAAGAGGCCATCCAGTCCAATCCTCCTTTTTAAAAGAAACCCAGTAAATCAAATAAAAATGGTGGCTCAAATAAGAAACAACAAATTAATTCCTATTCATTTCATGTTTATTATAACAAAATGACTCTGAACAAACTCATTTTATATTCAAGTAGCTGTTCTAAGTACTTCTATAGGATTTTTACTGATCTTAATGCTAATTAATGCTTAATTACATTGTTTTAAAGTGCTACCATAAAACCATTTAAAAATGGAGAAAGGAGAGACTATATTCCTGAGTTCCATTTAAGGGCTATTGATGCTATACCCCCTTTGTATGGCAGGGGATAGACCTAGGCACATTAAACTTGGGGTCATTCTTTTCAACTCAAGTGAAGCATGAACAGTGTACAGGCATACAAATTTGTCCAGCCTCTTTCCTTATTTTACAAAAGCTGATCTAGTGCCATTTTAATAAATGTTTTGGGGGGGAATCTAAAGGGGCTATGCATACAGAGAAAGTTCTCTCAAAACTTAAGAAAATATCTGTTTCCATAGACCAACTTAGAAAAGCTACACTATGGAAAGCTTGGAGATCTCACAGGGAAGAGATATTCACCGTTATCTAGGAATGATTAAGATTATATTCTTTGGGTTTTTTGCACTGGAATCTCAGTCAGCAATGAAATTGCAACAAAAGCCCTGATGTGGATGTGTTTTACACTTCTGAACTACAATTTAAGCTAACATGTCTGACTGATAAATATTATGTAAAGCTGGGTTTGCAGTAGCAGAGCTACACACAACTAAAATGCTGGGGCACACTAGGCTTTTATCCTAAACCATTTTTAATTGTAGCAAGTAATTTTAATCTATTTAACTTCCAAGATTTATATTCAATGTTGAAAATGAGATTTTTAAATTAATGGTTTGTACAAGCTTCATTAGAGGACAACAACATTGTGGAATGCTACAATGCCATACAACACATGCACTTATAGTTGACATTTTTCACTATCATACTAGTGACTTTCATATTGGATTAACAAGGCTAATGCTACAACTGAGATCATTTGATGAAAATTACTAATAAGATTTGAAGTTGTTTAATGAAAATTACTCAGTTCTCACAGATATCCAATTCACTAATTACCTGACAAAATCTGGATTGCAGAGTCACTGCTGGAATTGATAGTGAGTAGTTTATGCAGAGAGAGAAGAAAGTTTGGGTTTCTGACACATTGCATCATGTAATGTCATTCCACATCAAGTTACCTTGAGTTACATAGTGTCAGGTCAGTTTAGGACCTCATGCTGTGTAACACAAAGCGACATATTGTAATCCAAAGCAATGAAATATAAGGGCCCTGTTTTCTCTTTAACATGCTTGTGCTATCAAGGTTGGGATTTAGTATGATCAACACTATGTCCTCTGCTGAAAGCTGAATCTAAATTCTATAGCAGGTCCCTGGATTTCGTTGTGTTTTAATGTGGCAAACTAGACTTTCTGCAGTACATTCAGTTAAACAGGAAAACAAACCAGTAAATTAAATAAAAGTAGAGTCAACACAGTTTTCCCATAATGTTTATTTCAGGACAATTTCTTCTGCTCTTATTTAAGCAGAGTTGCCCTTTGCTCTGCAAATATTTTTATGTTTTGCTGTTCTTGCAGTTTGTTTCTTTTCCAGATATGTATTCATAAGACCTGTGTTGTACAAGTCGCTAGACGAAGGCTTGAGATTTTGGTTGCTGAATATGAACACTTGAAGCTTTCCCCCCTTGGACAGGAATGGGAATTATTTAAGATCTAAGGAAGCATGAGCATTAGACCTAACAAATTATTTTGTAGACTTCAGATTTTCCCCATGGAAAGGATTGGGACAATTCATACACCTCAAAATTACTGTTACAGGCTATGTACAAATAAAGGGAAACAGTATGCAATATGGATTGTATATTGTACATAGCCTGTAACAGTAATTTTGAGGTGTATGTATTGTCCCAATCCTAATGATTTCAGGTCAAGATGTTCATTACAATCCTGATGACAACAAGAAAAGTTTCCACTGGGGGTCTAGGGAAATGGATTCTCAGCCAATTTCTGCAGTTATGGAATTTTGGATACATTGAGCCCCAGTCCATGACTTACAGCTTGTGCTCATCAAGACATGTCCTTCTCTGTCCCCTGCAACATCAATCTATGCATTTTAAGTCAGGAAACTTCATAGACTAACTATCTACCCTGCTTTCTGACTGACTAACATGGCTAACCACCTCATTTCTCTCATTTGTAAAGGTTTACAACAATGCTGAATAAAACAGCAGTGAAGCAGAGACCCCAAGGTAGTATTTGCACAGAATGTAACTGATTGAAGAAGTCTGTGCAGGAAGGTATGCACAGTGTTATAGACAATATTGAATGAATGAAAGACAGGACTTTCAGTAGTAATCTGTAGCCTCTGACATCTTCTCATTTCATTCTCTACTCCAGCAAAGAGTGAACAGGAAAAAACCATTGTAACAAATTAGGAAAACAGCTGTTCATTTAATCCAAATATCCCCTTCCTGTATTTGTTTAGTATCAGATCTATTTTAGGGCACTGAAAGAATAAGACTACTAATGGTGTGTGTATTGCTCTTAGGTACCTGGCCTCCTTCCAACATGAATAGTACCTCACCCAATGAGGCTGGAACCAAAGCACTGTTAGATACCAATTAATGACAAATTTTGTGATAAATGGGTTTGGCACTACTGACCTCACTGAATTTATATGTCCTGAGAATTCAGCCCATCTGTCCATCCCAGAAATAGGCAACCCCCAGAGCATGGCACGCAAAGGCATCTTGCTTGGTATATGTGCCTCAGGGATGGCAAGGAAGGGGCTGAGGCTGTGCTGCCATAACAAGGATGGGGCCCTTCGTGGCTCCCTCACCATCTGCTCTTGGCACATCAACATCTTACAAGTGGAGGTTGTGGGCGTTTTTGACATTGCTGACCCCTGGTCTATCATCTGTGGGTCTATGACTGCATGCACAATAAGATCTTGCAAGTATGACAACATTGAGGCTAGCACCATTCTGACCACTCACACTAGTCTATGTTTGACTGAACAGGGTTTTTGGCAAACCATGAAAAAGGTCTTCACCAGAAGTGCCCAACATATGGCCCTTTGGAAATACTAAAACAGGGACTCCCAAACAGGTTACGTGGAAGGAAAATCATAGTGGCAAATACATTTTAAAAAACCCTGAGCCTTGCTGTGCTCATTCATAGATACAGCACACCTAGTTCCCATTTATACTTTTCCGCATTAATCCGAGTGTAGAGAGGCCTCGAAGGAAGTGCAACTAAAGTATAATATACTCCTACTCTGATGTCCTTTATATGCCAGTGTAGTATGTCCAGGCATCCATCCACCTCCAATGGGGAAACTCTCCAGACTCTCTCCCCTCCTCTGTCTTACCTTTGATGTTACCAAGGATACCTTAGGGAGTCTGCCTTTAGTGTCTGAGAGTAGTTTCTTTAGTGCTGGCCCTCTTGGCTCCATCCTTGGAGCTTCTTCACCTAAACTCAGTCTCCAGGGTTTCTTCACCCCACAAACTCAGCCCTGGGTTTTTATGTTTCTCTAGGGGTGCTTCCCCCTTAAGATAACTCTGCCAGGGAACTCTGCCTTAATAATAATCTCACAGGATTTAAACATGCCCCACTGGCCCTCACAGTGCCTTAGGGGCTATAATCATGGCCTCCAGCCATGATCATTGTAGCCATATCCATGTCTCACAGATATTATTCAGTTGCAATTCGGGGGGGGGGGGGGGGGGGGG
>NW_017728998.1:34797612-34803677 GCF_001723915.1 Gavialis gangeticus
AAAAAAAAATCTCTATATTGGTTTCAGCCTTCCCAGCTTCATCCCTTTTTCTCTGGCTGTGCCCAGGTCCCCTGCCTCAGATCATGGCTCCTATGCCTCAGCTCCTCACCCTCCTGCCTAGAAAAAGTCTTAACATGCAGAGCAGCCCCATGGTACTCTACCACATGGCCTCCAAACTTCCCTTATCACCACAACCTAGTTCTCTGGTCACTCTTGAGCACAAAATATTAGCCAAATGGTTCCAAATTCAAACATAAACCCCTCCTTGGGTCTCTAACTACTGTAGCACCCCCACTTTAATAAGCTGGGCTATTCTGCAGTCTCCAAAGTACTTTCTTATTCTCTGACAACCAGCTCTTTCTACAACTCCTTTCTCCACAGTCTACAGGCCTAGACTACCAGGCCTAGCCCAAGGGCTTGGCTTATATGCATACAAGCCTTACTGCCCTCTGGCCACCTGACTGCAGCCTCTGCCAACAGGGCCCAGATGCTGCTGGCTTCCTAATCAGCATCCCTACATTCTGCTGCCTGCAATTTGCAGCCTGGGTCCTGCAGCTCTATTTAACCAAGCTACACATACCTCTGACTCTTTACAGCCAGGTTTTCTACAAGCTGCCATGGCCTTGATGGCTCCAGACCTGCTTTCCTGTTTTGTCTCCAGTAACAGAGCTGGAGTAAGTGTCCATAGATGTTAAGACCTGAAAGGATTACTGTGGTTATTTAGTCTGACCATAGCATTTCAGTCAGTAACTTATGCATTAAGCCCATAACTTCTGGCTGAGAGAAGCTTTGATTCCATGAGTATGCACATTATATTGAACTATAAGAGTCATCAGCAATGAACAGAACCAAGCTGTTTTCTACTCTGAAGTACTACTGTGGTGCTCAGATTTGCAAAAATGGAGTCCCCAGCATTTTGAACAGATTTTAAAAGCAAAATTGTAAAGTAACAGCAATGGTTTAAAATTCTGACTGTAGAAAGCTACCTATTGTAGCCACAAAAATGGCAGTCAGTAAAATTGTTAAAGAAAATAAGCTGTTAAGAATTCCTTCTACACTGTGTCTGGCAATTGACTTTACATACTATAGTGTGGTGGAGGTTGAAATCAGAGAACATGACTATATAAATCTATTTGATGACAATCACATTCTTTGACAGAAAGAAACATGAAGCACTTTGTTCAGCCAGTTCCAGGAGAAAGATCTGGATTACTGAACAACTCAGTTTGCATTGTGACCCCAGCCAAGCCAGTTGCTGTCTTGGGCTGTGATCTCACATAATTAGTTGTACGCATTTTTATATCTTTCTTAGATCAAGGCCCTTGTGTTTTACATGGTCCAGTTGTAAATATGGGTTCAGAAGCAGGTCCTCACTGAAAACCAGATGCTGTATGTGAGCTGAACAATCTTAGGTAATTAAATTACAATAAAAAAATGCTTCATTCATTAACTAGGGTAATTGACCAAAAAGCTATAGGACACTGGCTATTTTCAGTATAATTGGAATGATATAATTCAGGGTGCAATCTCTGTGCAAAACAGGTCATTCAGGTCTAATGTGCCTTCAGATTATTATATTAAATGGATCATAAATGTCCTCACACTAACTTTTTCTATTTTCAGCCGTTGATGATTTCAGTAAATTTAGGCTAGGCATACACTTGGCCCATGCTTTATAATAATTGGCACTTCATCAGATTTCAAAGGTTATTCTCTTTTTTTCTGTGTGTATTAAGTTAATATTGCATATAAAATACATTTAAATAACATTTCTCACATAAAATACATTCTTTGTAGATCACTCCAAACTCAGTAGAGGGTTCCATGCTATTATTTTAATTAATAATAAAGTATTATTAATAACATGTGTTTAATCACTTTGTATGTGATTATTATTGTTTTTATTTATTATTTATTAAGTGCCAAGACACAGAAGTGTCTCTGTGTAGAGCTTGTAGGATGATTGGATGAAGGACTGCTAGGAAAACTAGGAAATGAATGAAGTAGGAGGGGGAAGGTTGCTTTGTTTTTGACAGAGATGAGATGGTTATAGCCAGTGAGAGAGAATTTTTTTCTTCCTAGCAGGGCACCATACTGGGATGACTCCTGAAGTCCCAATTCAGAACTCAGACAAAATTCTTTTGGAATAAATACTGATTTTTCCCAACTTAAGAACTGTTCTGATGGCCGGAGATTCATCCGTACACATCTCTCTTATTCCAAAATTTAGGGAAGGGGCTTCTGGTAAACAAATGAACATCATAGGACTCTGTAATGAAACCACACAACAATTCCAGCTTTTGGACACTAGTTTTTGGACATGTTCTGAGAATTTTAACAGAGATCTTTCTTCAGATTAATCACAGACAAACTGTATTTTATAAGACCTCCACTAATTTCCAATTTCATCTGAACAACTTGCACAGCACATTAGATGATTTAACCAAGCAGATCTGAAAGACTAGCTTTCAGCAGACAGTGTTCTTTGTTAAAACTTAGTCACAGACCAAATTCAATAGACCCTCTGCTGCAGGCTTATGTTGAAATGCCAGAAAGGCATGTGACACTGTTGAATATGTTGGAATTTATTGTTTGGAAAAATTAAGCTTGTCTCCATATTTAATCATTAAATAGCCATATTCTCAATCTGAATGGAAAAGGAGGGGGAGTGAACACAGTTGTTTTGTATATTTCAACAGAGATTCCCTTATATATGTATTGAAACAGTGAATATGTGACCTCTTCTCAGCAAACATACAACATTTTGCCCCTCAAACAACCAGTTTTGAGAGCTGAATAAATTTGTTATAAGCAATCTATACAATCACTTATAAATAGTTACAATAGTTACAGCCTGACTGATCTGGTTTCATTTTATGACAGGGTCACAAAATGCTTAGATGCAGGAGTAGAGGTGGATGTCATTTTCTTGGATTTTAGCAAGGCCTTCAATATGGTATCTCATCCCATTCTCATAAATAAATTAAGAGGCTGTGATATAGATGTTTACATGGTCCAGTGGGTGGCAAATTGGCTTAGTGGTTGCATCCAGACAGTGGTAGTAGATGGGTCGGTGTCGACCTAGAAGGATGTGGGTAGTGGGGTTCCACAGGGTTCGGTCCTTGGACCTGTACTCTTCAGTATCTTCATCTGTGACTTGGATGTTGGTGTGAAGCATACTCTGTCCAAGTTTGCAGACGATACTAAGTTGTGGGGTAAAGCGCACACTCTGGAGGGTAGGGAACAATTGCAAGCAGACCTGGACAGGTTAGAAAAGTGGACAGTACACAATAGGATGCGGTACAACAAAGACAAGTGCAGAGTGCTGCACCTAGGGTACAAAAATATCCATCACACCTACTGGCTGGGAAGTGACCCTCTCAGCAGCACAGAAGCAGACAGGGATCTCGGAGTCATAGTGGACTCCAAGATGAACATGAGTCGTCAGCGTGATGAAATCACTAGCAAAGCTAACCACACTTTATCATGCATCAGTAGATGCATGACAAATAGATCCAAGGAGGTGATACTTCCCCTCTATGTGGCACTGGTCAGACCACAGTTGGAGTACTGCATCCAGTTTTGGGTGCCGTGCTTCAAGAAGGATGTTGATAGACTCGAGAGGGTCCAGAGGAGAGCCACTCATGTGGTCAGGGGCCTTCAGGACAAGCCCTGTGAGGAGAGACTGAGGGACCTGGACCTCTTCAGCCCCCACTAAAGAAGGCTGAGAGGTGATCTTGTGGCCGCCTACAAATTCATTAGGGGGACGCACCAAGGGATCGGAGATGGTCTGCTCACCAGGGCACCTCTTGGGGTAACAAGGAACAATGGTCACAAACTGACAGAGAGCAGATTTAGGCTAGATATCAGGAAAAACTACTTCATGGTAAGGGTGGCCAAAATTCAGAATGGGCTTCCAAGGGAGGTGGTGCTTTCCCCACCGTGGGGGTCTTTAAGAGAAGGCTGGATAGGCATCTGGCTGGGGTCTTCTGACCCCAACACTCTTTCCTGCCTAGGCAGGGGGTCAGACTCAATGATCTATTGAGGTCCCTTCTGACCCTAGCATCTATGAATATGTTCATAAATACTGCAAGCTGTTTATTTTGTAAGAAATAATGCCTGAGAAGAGCTACTGTGGTCAATTCATTCTATAGATACAGCCGTAGCAATAAAGATATAAACTATAAATGGGGAAAGTACCTGTATATGTACTTTTTACACTTCTGTTTGAGTGTTGGTGTTTATATATTTATTTAATATTTTAAGTGGAGTTGATAAAGTATTTATCATTGATGGATTTATTACACCTGTCAAATCACTTTAATATATGTTTTGATAGTGATATAACAGCTACGATTATTTTGTAATTTTTGCTAGCACCACATCAAGTAATTACATTTCTATGCACATAGGTGGGGCTGTGCTGAGACAGAAATAACCAGTACAAAATATGCAGCTTAAAAGGTGAATGGAAACAGAAATGTGGACCACATACCCCCACAGATAAATTCCTTTTTGAAAGCGGCATGTTTATTTAGAGGGAGCTACTAGAGAAGAGGGCCTATATTTTTGTATGAAGATTGTATGCACAAATTGAACCACTGCACATGGTAACTTGCAAAGAGACTGTTTTTATGCACAAATGTTGCCTCCTTTTATGCACAAATGTTGCAACAATTTATTCTTTACCAGCTGTGATAGAATACAGTATCATGGATCATACACATGCGCTTTAATGCACAGTAGCCTATTTTACTGTGCATTAAAGCGTTACATTAAAAACTGTGCAAATATACTAAAACACAGTAAAACAGGCTACTGCACAATAAACATCACTTTAAAAACATGCACTTGTGGTACTGCACATTAGGGCAGCCTAATGCACATTTCTTTAGTGCTTCATACTGGAGGTACTAAGTTTGATACGTATTAGGAAAAGTGCATTAATGCACATGTAGATGTGCCCAGCAAACTCTAAAAAACTTTGAAGAATGAAGGACTGACATGAACATGCAGAGATTGGGGCCTGTAGTTCCTGGGAATTATCAAAGATAATGTTTTTACCTTTTAACAGAGTGTAGCATGGATATCAGATATAAAACGTGACTTTCCATTTATGCACTACACAAAACAACACGTGTAACCAATGAAAATGGAGAAGTACTCATAATAATCCTAAATATAGTAGGTAGGTAGGCCCTTCCTGCTAAATTGTTTCCTTTGGAGGAAGTAATGGCTTTTAATTCCAGCCAGTGGGTTTCAATGTGTAGAAATATATGCTATATATGCCCTGGCAAAGAAGTATGCAATTAGCATATATTAAAAAGTGATACTTTCATCTGCTCTCAGTCATAGGCTCTACAATCATTAAAATAAATAGCTCACCACAACAGCTACTACAAAGAAGAAAAATCTTATTTACCCTCATAATTGTTAAAAAATGTGTGATAGGGAGAGGTTCTTTATTTCAGCTAATGTAATGAGAATGGAAAATGGTACAATTGGAACCCATTTTCATTACAATCTTTAACTTGTAATCTTGTTTTCCTCCTTATGGGCCTTATTCACAGTAACTTGCAGCAAATCAATCAGTAGCACTTTAAATTAAACTTCTTAAATATTCTTAACTATGCATTTAATATGGGTGCTGAAAGTCAGTTATAGCATTTTAATTATATCATTTCATCACTCCAAATATTTTTTTAAGGAAATGTGATGTTTTGAAGCATATCCATGATGGAAATTGGTATTATTTCCTTCTGCCAATCAGTGTAGGTCAACAAAATCATCAGGTTATAGGCTCAGTGCCATAAAGTAGGCATTAGCATAAATTTACGAGTGATTATCAGGGATCTAGGTTTTCTGTTTCCCATGGAAAAATGGGAAAAAGTGGATTTTCCCTTTTACCTGACAAAAATGCAGATTTTTCATTTTAACAGAGAAACACATGGATTTTCCACTTTTGCAAAGAGCTCTCTGCAAGCTGGCAGAGTTCCAGCCTGCAAGGGGCTGGGGAAAGCAAAAGGAGGGCGGTCAGGCAGAGGGTGCCACGTGCATGTGCACAT
>NW_017728998.1:34808677-34811554 GCF_001723915.1 Gavialis gangeticus
TGGGGAAAGCAAAAGGAGGGCGGTCAGGCAGAGGGTGCCACGTGCATGTGCACATGTATGTATGCACATTGCCACCAGGCAGCCTGGAGAACAGCTACCACAGGTAAGGCTAGGGGAGGGCGGGGGGGGAGGGAATTGAGGGCCCCGTAGGGAGGTTTGGAGGGAGTGAATTGGCCACAGCTGAGGGTGCTGCCCAGCCTAGGCAGTGAATGGGCTTTGGCGACTGGGGCATGAATACATGGCCCTCACGAGGAGTGGGATGGGGCTGTGGGCTCTGTCTGGGGGTGGGGGGTCTGGCTCCCCACCACTGCATGCACTCCTGAAAGCCAGGGGGCCACATGCCCCCCAGATATGTGCATGGGGTGGGTGCAGGTTGCCCACTGCAGGCTCAGGCTCCTGCCCTACTGCCCTCCCCCAAGGGCCTCCGCAGTACAATAGGCAGGACCCAGCGCAGCAGGGCAGAGTGGGGCCAGGTGTGGAAACTCTTTGCCACTGAAACCCCCATGCTGCCATGGTAAGGCACTCCCTGCCCACCCAGTCCGAGCCCTCAGCAAGTAGCCTGCACCTCCCCCACCCAGAGTCTGCTCCAGCCATGCCACCCATGGGGGAGGGGAGCCAGGCTCCGCTCCGCTGCAGCAGCCACCTCCCATGGGCAGCTGTCAGGGCTTAGGCACTGCTGTGGGGATCAGGGGGCTGTGGACCTGAGTCCCTGGCCCTGATTTTCCATGATAAAAAAACTAAAATCAGATGCCAAAATTTATAGGTACTTTGAATTTATTTTATTTTACTGATTGAGGCACTGATAGGCTTCCAAATTGCTTTAAAACTGTAAATATATCAATAAAATGTTGTGTTCAATAAGGTGCCTGAACACAGGCTCTGCCGGGCAGGCTCATTTCACAGCAGACGGGGCTATGATCTAACAAGCCTGAGGGAATGATGTGGCTGCTGTGCAGGAGTGGCAGATGGTGCTTGGTGACATAAAAGTGGTCAAGGAGGGCCATGGTGAAACTGCTAGCACTCATCCTGGCCCAGGTGTACTGGTGCACATCAGGATGCAGGGCTTGCCAGATGTCGATGAGGTCTGTGGTCTCCAGGGCAGACTGGAGCTTGTGGTGTGAGGGCAGGTGAGGCTCAGGCCCCATGTGCTCGAGCAAGGCGTCAATGGTGCAATTAAAGTCCCCACCTATGAGGAGAAGATCATCATCCTCACTAGCGTCGTGCAGGAGGGTGGCCAAGGTCTCGAAGAAAGTGACCCTCTCCTGACCATCACTGGGTGCGTAGACGTTGATGAGCAGCAGGTGGTATTGTGCTAGGATGACGCAGACAGTCAGCAGGCAGCCAGGGACTATCTCCCGTGCCACCACCTTATTGTACTGTAGTTGTGACAATAGAAGTCACAACCCTGGCGCTAAGGTTGGTGCCATGGCTCAGGAACAAGTGGCCTCCCCAGGCAGCGTGACAAGCCACCTGGTTGAGCCCGTCAGAATGTGTCTCCTGAAGCAATGCAACGGACAGCCATTTCTGGCACAGGAGCTCCAGGACATCCTCCCGTTTCACTGAATCTCAACAGCTGTTGATGTTAAAAGTGCCAATGGACGTGGCTGCTACGGGTGTGGGTATGTGAGAGGAAGAGTGAGCACCCAAGAGCAGAGCCAAAAAGCAGAGACAAGTTGGGGAAGGCCTATCATGCCCTACTCTACTCCAGGGATACCCCCAGACCCCACTTGTCTCTCACGTGCTGTGCAAGATTCTCCAGATGGTAAGCCATCTGCCGAGTGCCTAGGTCCTGTTGCATAAGTTTGGCTGCAGCTCTGGCAGCCTTGACAAAGATTTTAGGATCTGTGACTGTTGGGTGATGTGCCCCATTACAGTCCTTCTGTCCTTTGGTCTGTTTGAAAAAGGCCAGGAGACCCCCATAGACGGGGCCGACCCAGGGTGGTCGTCTCCTAACATGGGCTGGATATTTCCGACAGAAGCATGGCGAGGCTGCACCCCAGGTGGGAGCTCACCCACAAACACAGTGTCTACATCCTTAATGTCTAGACACAACAGCCTCCTCTCATCATCCAGGTCAAGGACTAGCTCTGGAAGAGTGATCCCTGCCTTCTTGTGGGGAGAGAGGCCATCCTGCTCTCAAGGTCACTTGCAACACTCAGAAAGCTGGATCTCTATCTAACTAGTTTCCTCATACAATTCAGTAGGCTGGGACATGACCAAGAGGTTAGCAGACTCCTCTGCTGCCCCATGGATTGGGCCTCCAGAAGAGAGGCATTATGCCACCCAGCTCCAGAAGCTGGGAGACAGATGAGGGGTTGGTGACCCCTGCCCTCACCTCCCACACCTCCAAGCTGTCCCCTGTCAAATGGGCCACTGGCATGACAGCTGGAGTGGGGTCAGGCTCCCCAGAAGGTGCCTCCCCAGCGCCAGCTGAGGAGAGTCCCGGTGGGTATAGGGTGTCCTGAGAGGCCCCCTATACCTTCCTCTCTTTTTTCTTTTTCGTCCTAGTGGCAGGCAGCCCACCCTTTGTAGGGGATGGGCCAGACTGCTCCAGGCCTGCAACCCCAGGGCCAGCCACCTCAGACAAGGCTGTGGTGGAGGGTGGCCAGGAGGAGCCCCGAGCGCCATCGTCTGACAGGGCCTTGGCGCCAGTCACCTGCCAGCCCAGTTGCCTCAGCCGGGGTGGTCAGAGCAGGCAGGGGGCAAGTGGAGACATCAGCCCCTCTACCTGGTGGGGCCTCTGCACCGGGGGGGTGGGCACTGTAGGTGGAATGGGTGGGAGAGAGGGCTAGGGAGTAGTTCCAGTCCCTCCGCTGGATGGTGCTCTCATGCCAGAGAGTTAGTTTCATAGTTTCATAGTTTCTAGGGTCGGAAGGG
>NW_017728998.1:34811565-34813439 GCF_001723915.1 Gavialis gangeticus
GCCGGTCATGGCTGAGGAAGCCAAAGCCCTCAGCGAAGCTCCCTTGGATGGAACAGGGGTGAAAGGAGGTCTGGAAGAGCTCCCAGCCTCACTGGGCAGAGCCTGAGTCCCAGAAGTGGATGCACCATCCTTTGGCGCCGCTGAAGTTGCTGAAGTTCTGGCCACTTTCCTCCGTGGGCACTGGGCTGTCAGGTGGAAAGAGCTACCACATTGGGAACATGTAGTCTCCCCTAAGGATAAATAAAGTATATTGATTCCCTGGTCCAGCAAAGATCTGAGCAGCGACCTGAGAGGTTCCCAGCTCTGCTTCCAGCTCCTCCAATCAGAGGCCAGGCAGTTCGACATGAGGCCGGGGCTCCAGGAAGGTCAAGACCCCTAGCAGGCTAGCACAGTGGCACCACTAGTGGCTGTATGGCAATGTTTGTGCTTGCCATGTGGGAGATCTGAGTTCAAGTCCTAGTGAGGATGACTTGGGGTGAGTGAGCTAACAAGAAGCAAATCTTCTAAGTCCTCCAATTATCTTTTACTCCTTCAAAACCTCTGGGCCAAATTATTACCAGATTGGTGAGGAAAGGGAATCCCAAGTCCTCCAATCATCGGGGGCCCTTTCAAAACCCCTGGGCTAGGTCACTGCCAGCTAGCCTGTCACAATCACAAACCTTGGTCCATCAAGTGTGAGGTTCAAGGAGTGAGGCAGAAACCGAGGGCCCTCCCTGATGAGCATGAAAACCTGCTTTCAAATGAAACATTATCAGAACATTATTATTTCTTTCCTCCTGCCTGTAACCCAAAAAGCTTTACAGAGTTCAGCATTATTAACAATGATTTATACAGTGCCATAAAACTATCCCGTGCTTTATACATGGAACTCTAAGAGTGTTTAATTGTTACAGCTAGGACAACGATGGCTGTAAGCTATATTTATGGTATTTCACCTTTGCTTTGGACTGAGTCAGATTCCAAATGCCCTCTACCCCCCACTAACTTAAGGCGCTTGCACCAAGGCACTGAGCTATGCCATCCATTCTATTTGGCAAAATGAGTAAAGCTAAAACAGTTTGGCTTCACTGTTCTCCGGGACAGGTCCAACTTCATTGAAATTAATGGAGGTCTTTCCACTGATCTCAGTTGAGAGTTCAAATCTCTAAATCACGTGAAATAAAAATCACTGTAGGGAATGATATCATGATGTACTGTAAGGGGTTAATGGATTTTTTTTTAAAAGCACCAGTTAATTCACAGAGGAATCAGTCACCCATCTTGGTTACCAGTTAGCTGAATAACATTGTCTCAAGGACTGGTTCTTTTTATACCTGACTAGCAAATCTCAGTCACAACAATACTTTACTTCTAAGCTGCAGACGATTAGCCACTCATCCTTTTCTTTTCCATATACAAGACCCAGGAGAATGTTTTAAAGAAACACACACAGTTATCAGCACTTAAACATTCCAGGCTTTAATTAATCAGAATACATAATAACCTCTTGATTCCGCTTTTCAAGAAGTCACCTACTTAATCAATGTCTTCTTCTTTAACAAAAACCTTAATAAACTTTTCTTCTTATTTCAGTTTCATATAGAAAAATCTTTAACAGCAACAAAAAATATATTACATAAACCATAGGGAAAGTCTCATTATTCCCATTTCAGGCCTCTAAAGAAAGATGACAAGGATTATAAGTAGTTACAGACCTCCTCACGCTCTTCTGTTAAATCTTAATTATGATCCCTATCCAGGGACACAGTTGATAAGGAGCTTAACTTTAAGTCAGTGCTTAGGTTTCATCGAAGCTAAGAGGAACAAGGTGCATTGGGATGCTGGCATCTAAAGAGGGTCTCTTGGTAGGCCTGCAGGTATACAGGAGGCTCAAG
>NW_017728998.1:34818439-34840001 GCF_001723915.1 Gavialis gangeticus
TGGGGGTGGGAGGGAGGGTTCTATCAGAAAAAAATGCGTGAAACCTAAATACACATTTGAAAACTAAGCACAGGTTATTTTCTCCCATAGTAGTAGACATCAATGTGCTTTAGGGTTCTCCTGAACTGAGGCCCAAATATAAGATATTTCAATACTTGAGCTTTAGTCACATGGAGCACAATTCCACCAAAGAATTAGGATAGAATTAGGATTCAGAATGACCTTGATAAACTGGAAAAATGGTCTGAAATTAATCAAATGAAATTCAATGAAAATAAGTGCAATGTCCTGCACTTAGGGTGGAACAATCAAATGCATAAATAACATTTGGGGAAAAGACTTGCTAGGCTGTGTGGCAGACCAGTAGGTCACACTCCTGCGCTGAGTCACCCACCTCACTGTGCCCAACCCCCAAGTGCCTCCCCTGGGTGCCTCACATGTGGCCAACCCCCTTCCTGGAGGATACCTGCAAGCCTGGGGTAACTGCTACTACCACCCAGGGTTCTGGACTGTTTCCAGACCCAGACCTTGAGGGTGTTTGACCCACTGCAAGAACTTTGGGTCCTTCCTTTAGCTGTGAAGCACAAGAAGTAGCCTCCCTTAGTGAGCTGAACCAAGGGGACACAAAGGCATACCCAATCCTTTTCCCAGCAAGTTCACCACACTTGCAATAGTGGAGAGCTTTATTGGTTAAAGAGGGTAGGCTTGGGGAAGGGTATGGGATAGAGAAGCATCAAAGAATAACCTTGGAGCAAGCAGTGGGGCTAGGTAGCCCTTTGCCATTCTTCTGGATCACAGTAAACAATATTTCTAGATATGTTTCTGGCTAGTTACTGACAAGGATCATCTAGAGGCTGACTGAGCTTTCCTCTGGAGGCAAGCAGCTCATGGTGTGTCAGTGAGTTTCAAGAGAGTTTCCCAAGATGGAGGAATCCTTAAAATACCCTGTTGTGACCTCATCGCTAAGTTCCCACTAGGAACCCACTGGCTGATGCCTGGCTCTTTAAAATGACATCGCCTTCCCAGGTGAGGGGACCAGTCACCTGATCTGCAGTGGCGGGAAACTTGAGACAAGGGGATCAGGTTCCCCCTCCCTCAGGAATGTCTTCAGCTGAGGTCATCTGACTGACCAGCCAGTACCATGAAGAAACCCAGGAAATACAGGGATCACCTGGTTTGTCCCAAGTGGGAGTCAGAGAGAAGGGGATTTCTCCACACCAATAAATGCAAAGTCCTGCACTTAGGGTGAAAATCAAATGCGTAAATATCATTTGGGAAAAAGACTGGCTAGGCTATGGTGCTGCAGAAAAAGACCTATGTGCCTTTCTGATAGTTGATTACAGTCAGGTACAGCTATTATACATAAACCAGTATAAGCAATTGGAAACTGGTCTACATTCGTAACCGAACAGAAGTGCACTAAGTTAGATCGGTATATCAAATTTCTGTACCAGATCCCCAACTGAATCAAGTTAGGTCACTGTCTACTAGCATCCCAAGCTGCTTTGTGGCCCCCTTGCTAAGTCCTCCCCCTCACAGGAGGGTGGGTTAGCAGCCAGCTCACATTTGGATGCTCCAGCTGTGCACATAGCAGGCCCCATCCCTGGGGTCTTATAGAGCTAAGTCAGCGCAGCCCCTCTGCCCAGCCCCAGCTCCTGCCTGCAGTCAGCTATCAGGCACAAGGTGGGGGGAGGAGCCATCTGTAACTCACAATTTTTCTATCTTTATACAATATCCTTGGCGGACATTGTGCAAAAGGAAGGATTGGGGCCCTTGGAGCTCTGATGAATGGCAGGTGGTGACAGAAGATGCCTAATGTGATTGCAGGAATCGTGATTGCAGGAATCATGATCGCAGGAATTGCACCAGGCACGGTCATTACCTATTGTTTGCCAGAGCTCCAAGGGGACCGATCCTGGGTTTGCTGGAGCATGCTGTGGCAGGAAGCCACCTTTGTTTCTCCCCAAAAACTCTGTGCTGTGACAATGTGATTAGGATGGGCCCAGCAGAGGAGACACACCTTTACCCTATCTCTTTAGGTAACATGAGCTGGCTACATTCCTGAGGGAGGGGGGAAACCTGTTCCCTCTGCCTACGTGACTGGTATCAGCTACCTGGGTGAGGGGTTTCTACCTGGTGGGATAGAGTCTGCCTGGCAACTAGTGATGTATTTCAAATTGGTTGGCCGACACCCAACCGGAGCTGGCCTCCACTGGACCAGTTCAATGAGGTCACAGGGGCTACATAAGTTAAGACTGCCCAGGAGGAGGTGGCAGCAGCCATGCGGGGGACTCAGACTTAGAGAGGAGCTTTACCATCTGAAACTGGCTCTCTCCCCCATAACTCATGAGCTAGGAATGGCCTGCCTCCAGAGGGAATCTCCAACAGCCTCTGGACGATGCTTGTAAGTAAGCTACTTGAGATCTGATTAGATATCTAGCTGGCAGTAACTCAGATGCGTGATCAAAAGGCTACCTCAGCCAGACTGTTTTGCTCTATGGGATTTCTATGATATTGCTCAATCTTGTACCCTATTTTCACCCTACCCCTGTAATCAATAAAGTTCTCCTTTGAGACCAGTGTAGGAGACTTATTGAGGGGTGCGTCTAAATTATGCTTAAGAGACCCCTTAGGTCTGTGGACTAAGGGAGACTTTCCTTCTTGGCCCCTTACTTGGGGAAGTGTCCCAAGTGCCTGTACTGGGTCAAGTATCCATAGGACTATTAGGCCTGTGTTTTCCCGAGGACACTAAGCCGCAGTCCCTTTTTGGGGTGGTGGCAACTACGTTACCCCCCAGGCTAGCGAGTGTGCTCCAGGAAGGGGGTCAGCCGGACGTGAGGCACCCCTAGGGAGGCACTCGGAGCCTGGAAGGTGGGCGGGCGCAGGGAGGTGGGCGGCTCAACGCAGGAGCGCCCCCTACTGGCCTGCCACACATGCTATATAGAGAGGCTGTGGAATCTCCATCCTTTGAAATTTTTAAGAGGAGGTTAAACTAGAATTTTCCCAGAGTGGATAGGAAAAAGCCACAAGCACCAGAGCAAGAAATGAGTCCTTCAACCTACATTTCTTTTCTCTGTTACTGAATGGTCCTCCCAGGTACATCTTGAATCAGTGCAAAGGAAACATGCAATGGGGCTGCAAAATTCTTTACTTACTTATGGATTAAGGAACTGTTGAATGGGCTAATGCAAGAGGGTGAAAGTAGCTCAAAGTATCTAACCACCCAGTGTTGACAATTAAGGGTTTCAAACACCTAGAACAGGAACATCAGGCTAGGGGATCACATAACAAGTTAATTCATACTCTGCATGCCCCTCTCACCTACTGCATGTCTTTCCCTGTCCTTGACATGACTCATTCTTTGTGCAAGAGCATGGAAGAAGAGAGCACATAGCATAGAACTAAGCAGGGTCAACATAAAACCAACATTTCCTTCTATTATAGAGGCTCTTCTATTGTTTTAGAAGGCATTTTCCAGTTACTTTGCACTGCTAAGATAGGTTTCTGGGCAGGAAAATATAGCCCTATCTCTGAACAAACATGGGAGCACTATGTCAATTATAACGAAGGGAAAACAATATACACATCAAGGACACAACTTGAATGGAGTGTATATCAGCATTCCACATTGCTAGAACACTACGGGTCTGCCACATTCCTTCCTAGTTGATATACATTTTGTGAATAACAAATACCAAGTTTGGAGAATGCTTGGAAAAAACTACCATGCTTTTCAGGAAGTGATGAGCCAGCCCTTTGATTGCTTTAGTTGCTATATGTATTTTTCACTTATTCTGCTTTTATTTGTCTACATTTTTAATTCTGAAGTTACCGTAAGTAATGTCTGTGGCTTGCAGACTGAAGGGTTACTGGCCTGCACTGTTCATGTGTCCTTGCACTTTGTGCTCACAGATTGCTGGTTGCATAAGGCAGTAAAATTAAAACCATATTTTCCCAAACAAATGCTAAGTGCTTTGCAGTCCCTGTACTCAGAGTAGTGCAGTGTCTTCTCCCTTCTAGGACCCCTGAAAAATGCAAACCATACCAAAGTGGGTGGAGACTGAAGACAGAATATTGACCTATTTCTCCTCTCCCAAAGTGCACTCTCATTTTATAATGATGAGCTGCACAGAGGAAGTGGCTAGCATGCCCATCATCTCTCCCTCCCTGACACCAGCCATGGAATGCTGGTAACAATGCAGCTCTGTCCTACATAAGATTCTGCCTGTCTGCCATAGCAACCTAAGAAGGTACAATAATTTAACCCAGTGCTATCTGATGAAGTAGGTTGTTGCCTATGCAAGCTAATGGCTCTCTGAACCACTTAGACTGCAAGAAGCCACACTGCCCTGCCTTCTGCCTGATTTCAGACTAACTATCTCTCTTGACTAAATTATGAGAGACCTGCAGTATTTTCACTGGTAGTGCAATAATTACATAAGGGCTTGAGGAAAAGTGTAACTCTCCAAAGAGGTGACCTTCTTTTGCAGCTAAAGTATTATCCTAGTCCATCTGTTTGTTTGGTGGTTTTGTGAAGCTGCCTGTTGAAATGGTATTGGCAAACTGAAGTGAAAAAGATAAGGCCAGTAATTTTGCCTACCAGGATGTAAAGGAATGAGAACCCCCCTTTCACAAGTATCTTAGCCAAATCTCCTACTCAGTTAGTAGACGCTGTAAAATATGTTGTCTGTTTTACAGGAAGCAGCTCTTACTGTTAATAACTATTGTTGAAATATAATTACAGTGTAGTTCCATAAAAATGTAGTATAACAGTTACACTATCCAATTATACAATTATAATTGCAAATAATTATACAAAACCTCAGATTTTTTTATGGCTATTTCTAACACTGAGCGTATACGCACTATATAAACACCATCTGTAGAAAACACAAGACATTTAACTGTGGTATAAGCATAGACATATAAAAATGTATCATCACTATTTTTAGGGAGTACCCAGTAAAACAGTTACTGTCTGTATCTTCTTCTACCCAGCATTAATTCAACAACTAACTCCTTGGACCCACATTCCTGCTTCAGTGAATCCATTGCTACTTATTTGCACCACTCTGTTCCTTGCAAAGTACTTTCTGCAAAAACTCTGCTTCTCTAACTTCCCTTTCATCATTTCTTTCTCCAATATTCAACATTCTTAATATGCATTCTGGCCCGCAACCTCTTTATGTGAAATTATGACTAGGCTCTAGAAGCTGACACAGAGTAGCGGTTCCCAAATTTCTTGCAGTGAATAGCTTTTGAGGTGTTTTAGTTGATGGCTGCTAGTTGTGAATACCAAAGTAGGGTCTTTGCCCTCTGCAGAGGCCCCTTCCTAAGTATAAAGTACAAACAATGAAAATGAAAAGCAATAAAAAAAGAGTCTCTGGGCTCTGAATGCTTCTTAGGGTCAAGCACTAAAACCTCCTTTGACAGCTACACAACCCACACTTGTTCTCCTCAAGAGAATTTGACCTCAAGTAAGGAACTGAACAAAGTGCTTATTTTGTCTACAGTAGACAAATACGCTGTTCTAAAGCAACAAACAAACTTCAGATAAAACACACAGATAAATGGCAAGGCGGGGAAAAAAGCCCTCCCAAAGATGAAGTCTAGGCTGAGAAACCCAATTTGTGCAAATTAAAAAAAGAAAGTATTTCTGATTTCATTTGACTTTGTAGTGCACAGCAGAAGGTTAATAAAACTAAAGCATTATATTTCCCCTGTTATTGATTAACTGAAGCCAAATAACATTATCATTTTACTTAATGCATTTAAATTATGACTATTTTCCCAGATGCTCTAGACAATCAACTTTGCAGATTTCAGTTGAAAGTTGTTTATATGTGAAAGCAAAAAGAATTGATACAGGGGAAAAATTAGCGCAGGGAAATACTGACCCCACTGAAGTTATGGGAGCTGGATCCTTGATTTCAGTGAAGCCAGAATTTCACCCTTTGATTGAATTAACTTGCAACTGATTACAAGATCGGTAATGGTCTGTCTTCCATCGATTTCTGTGGGAAAATGATAAAACCTAAGGTAAGAATTAAACGCTATGTAGGTAACCCTAGTACTTCACTCTGGTCCTAGTTGGTATCATTGTCTGATGTGTTCCTTAGCCATGCTTTGAATTCCCCAATGGATAGCTTACAAACCACACAGATGAAACCATAGGAGTACATAAACATGCATCAACTAATTCACCTTGGTCAACTGTTTTGAAGATTAAAAGAATTAATTGGGATTACTGGACTTTATCACTCTTCTTGTTCAAAGGTGTTTTATTTGTGCAAGACAATTAGCATGCTCTGGACAGACTTTCTGAAGTGAGGGTGAAGGACTGCATTTATATTGAAAGAAAGAGGGAGGGAGAGATATTTTCCAAACAGCTATAGTAACTCCAGTATCCTATATACTGTACTATACCCTAAAATATAGGATTTATTTTTCCCTACTTGCGTTAATGAGATGTCTGTGTTTGCTATCAGTGCACTTTGTATTAAAATCAGAATCTGATATACATTCTGCCAGTCCCATCATGCCCTGATATGCTTTCAGCTATATAAAGTGGTGCATCTTAACTGTGCTAGCCCAAGGCTGTTAGGTTTGGAAGAACCTTTGCCCTTGATCATGCCCCTGACCAAAACAGTTATATTGCTAAAAAAGCATGTAGGTCACACTGGTGCAGGTGCTGAAGAATTGAATGTTCTATGTGCTTGGACTGGTGATGTGACACAACACATTTCCTCTCTACTTCATAGAAGAGACAAACATAGTGCTGCATGCATCACAGGCATGCACTATTTCTATATCTGAAAAGCTCCCCTCAGGCAGCACATCTTTTGTTAAAGGTTTTAGCATTTTAAAATAACATTGTCCCATTTTTTCTGTATCCTTTATGTACATCTATCTACCTTCAGCAGCTTGTTGACTCCGCAAAAGAAGTCCTCCCCAGGATTCCATGCTGCTCCACCTTGCAAAAGTAGAAATTCCTTGTCACTTGCAAACATTGGAGAATTTTTCAGTGAAGGTATTGTTATTTTTAAAGTTTTGCTTCATAAGACAACAGCTTGTTTTTCTACCCAGCAGCCTAGGCAAAGGCACCACAATTTGCTTTTTCAAAAGGGTTGCAACTGTGCCACTGACTTGTAATGATGTCAAGCTGCCACTTTCATATTTATTGTGCATTTGAACATATGGTTACAACAACCTTGGCATTTTATGCAGTCAAAGCCAAACCATCCCTATTCTACCTAGTGGCTTTCAATTTCTTTTAATGAGAAGTGTCTTGGCTCCTTGATATCCTTAGAAGATCAGTCTTATCACAACTGCCATCACTGATTGGCTTCAGGATTCCAAAGAAGCCCTTTAGTCATCCAAGCTGGTTGTGGGGGAACAAGTAAACTAGCATGTGTTAATGACTAGTTTGTGTTGATCAGACAGTAAAATGCTCTCACCCTTTAAAATAGGCAGATACCCTCTGAATTGTCTTATTGTTAGTAATGTTATTAACACGTAAAAGAAACCTTGTTTTTAAATTTCAGAGGCAAATCAAAAAATCCTGGGGCATCTTGCCTTTTGTGTGTGCCAAAATACTGTATCCACTCTATGCCAAATAAGTTTAATGCATGTATTTGTTTATTCTCCGGCAGGTTAAATTGCATATTTGTAGTACTACAGTATATTTTGTTAAAGTACACTGTGCAATGATCCTATTTGCCTTCCACCTACTTATCTTATTAATGTAGGCTACTACTGAGTATGCATGTTTTTGTGGCAGCAAAACCTGAAGTGTACCAAGAGACTAGAGTGATAGATTACATGTACATGCTGTGTCATATCCAATTAACTCAAATTGACTGTGTACTGCATTATGCTGTTAGTGCATGGAAGATCAATAAATATGGAGAAAATCCAACAAGGCTCTGTCCATTCCCATCCAATTCTAGTAGGTCTGAGACAGATCATGCTACTATGATGTGTATGCTGCTGCTGAAGGGGGCAGGTGGTGCATAGACACCATTCAAACTTGGCCTATTCAATTCAAACTCCTCTAACTCTCCATTCATGCATAGCAAAACACCATCTGGTCCTATTTTGCCTCCAGCAATCACAGCTGACCAAAAACGATAATAACAGCTGTTGCGAAACAAAAGCCAAACAAAGGGGGGAGGGAAAGGTTAGAATGAAGTCCAGTGCTGAAAAATACTCCATGAAGTGAAAAATGGAAAAGGAACCATTCAAATACCCAATCCTCATTGAAAGCAGCCAGCACAAGACTTCTGGTTAAACTTGAGATATTTAGTCCATCTGTCCTGGAAATCTTCAAACCACAATGGTCAGGTGACAATATATAGTTGAAATTATCTGCATAAAGGTATTTAAAGCCTTTGTTCTTGGAGTTGGAAACTAATGACCCTGTGTCAGCTAAAAATTAAACCTCCTTATGTTCTTTCATCGTATGTCAGGTTAGGTTAATGTGAAAGGAGAATGTGGTTAACTGGGGTGATAAAGCGTCTAAAACCTTGGGAAAAAGGGGGTAGTGAAATGGCTGTTAACAATAGGAAGGAAAACATTGTTTAAAAAAGGTATATGATACTTAAATCATACAGACACTACATCTTTCCTATATAAATTGTATATGAAGTGATTTAAATTAGCAGTTATATTTTTGACCTGTAACAGCAAAGTTATTTACTCAGACCTTAGGAATATGAACATTAACGTGTGAGACTTGAACACAATATGTTCTGCAATATGCTATTGTGGATTAAGTGAAATATAATTTTGTAACAAGCAGGGGGAAGTTCTAATTTTCCATGATTCAAAAATCTTGACATTTAGAATGTACAGTTCTGCTTGATGATTAATTTTTTTAACTGCAGTAATTAAAACTATTTTTCCTGGAATTGACCATCAGTAGTTCAGCAGCACTTAATCAAATGTGATAAAACCCAGGATTTATGAAATCATTTAATGAGTGTAATAACACCTGCTTCTAACTGCAAATAGTTGAAAACAGACTTCAGTTGTAATTAACTCTTATCACTAGTGACATTTTTCAAACGATACTTCATAGGTCTTCAAAATGACAATTACAGAACTAATACACAATTACTGTCACATGCAGTTTAGCAATTATTTTTGAAGACATTTGTCTAAAGGTTTCAAAATAGACTATAAAATGGTTCCTGTTATGTAATGTTGGTTAAAACTGACACTCAGAAAACTCTTTCACAAATCAGCCTCGGCTTTGACATTTCTAATGCATGCAAACTTCTTCTTATTTGGTATAAACATTCTCCCTCCCAGACATTATTAGATATCATACTAAGGCTATTACAATCACTGCTCCCTGTCCACTAACACATATTATGAAAAGCTTCAACTTATACATGATTTTTTTCTGCTCCAAGAAATCTATAAATTTATAATTAGAATCTCTTACTGTTCAATATTTGTATATAATAAACAGAGAATGGGGAACTATGAAATATTGAAAGCTGAATTCATTATTAATAACTCACAACATCTAGTAAATCTTCTCTGAACTACAACTGCAACTTTTTAGGAACCTATATTTTTATTTTTATGGTTCTGCTCTGAGCTGGCAGACATGAACACCACCTCTTAACAGGATTAGGATTCTGCTCAGGCTTGACACTTGCTGTTTTTAATTTTCATTTTATCATAAGCAGTTTAAGATTGTTGCCAGTGGTAATTTGCAATTTTTATCAAGACCTCTTCATTATAGCTTCTGACAGGACAGATGCTGTAATTAATCATGCAAGACAACTGGGGATAGTGGTCATACTGCACTTGTACTGCAGCTAGTGCAGAAAAGAAAATTAGAGAAGGAAAAAAAAGGATTTCTTTTCCCTGTCAATAATAAAACAAAAAACAACTGTAAACAGTACCAGGATCTCAGTTCTATGTTGGAAGAGAAGGATTCCAAACCTGGCGTGCAAAATTGTTTGGGTTTCTTATCTCCATACATCGTTTGTGCTTGTCTGGTAAAAATACACTACTCAGACAATTAGAGAGTCATGAAGCTGAGAATTTTCAGAAGTGTGATTTTTAGATTAGCCAGTTAAATGACCTAAGGCTAAAACTGTACCTGGATCTTTAACACAACAAAAATCAAGAGATCTTAGATCCAGAATTTTAGTTTATGACCATCTCAAAATAATCCTATTCAACCACAATTTGCTACTCTGTCTCTTCAGGTAGTTTACAAATATAATATTTGCATTTATAATTCAAATAAAATTAATGTTTTATAATTTGATACACTATTTCCTATATATATTGCCCCTCACAGAAGCAGCACAAAAGACACATGCTGTTTTTCTACTCATGAACACAAGAACTTGCACTTACTGTACAAAACCTGAACAAATACTATCAGTCTTTATAAAGTACCTATTTGCACAAACTCAAAATCAAGAAAGGTGAGCACATTTTTTAAAGAAAGTACATTTAAAGCAAACACTTGTTTTGGTTGTTGCATTAAACACTTACAGCCCATGAGTTTTACTGAAATGTGTTTATTCTATAGCAAGATAAAAGCATTTATTTTAGATAAGCAAAATACAAACAACTTAATTGCTGCTATCATAACTCATAAAAAAGTATAAAACAGCATAAAAACACAATAAGCAATGTAGCAATTAATAGTTCATGTTACCAGTGTTTACATTAAAGCCTCATTTATGAAAACTTTACAACACATGATATGAAAACTTACAACTTTTAAAGAAAATATTTACAATGATTATTCAGATGTGGAGCTTATTTTAAATATTCTACTGGTATTACAGCATTTTAAAAACTCTTGCATTTTTTTAATCTTAGCTTTTGTAATAACAGTTTTATTTAAGTGCATTTCCCTTTTAAAAATACAGTGTATTAAATCTGAAACTCATCACTTAAACACAGAATATAATATTCACATTTGTTTTGCAACTGGAATTAACATAACAGGGGTAACAGTGTCAATATATATTTTGTTACAAAGCACGGTAGGTTTATTTGGAGAAATCAAAGTGAAAAGATAGGTCAAACATTTACGTTCAGTCACTTGCATTTGTTTTTCTGAAGACATCAAAGAAAAACTTAAAAGCTTTGGCAAAAATCTGTGATTTACGATTTTTTGTGACAAAAAATGCCATCAACTACTCATGTCATACAAATATGACTGTATGAAATCCAATCACCATTTTACAGGTAGTTACAACTGTGCTTCAAGGACTTCGTGAGTTCATACCGTCTTAAGTGCATTAATCACTTCTAGAGAAAGAACAATATAATTACTCACTATTACATAATTCAGAAGGGCCATTTTGCAGTCAGAAGGTCCAGGTATTTATTAAGCCATTTGATTCACATATTGTAGGTAAAGCTTAAATAAATTAAAAAAGGCATCACATGAAAAAGAGCACAGGTTTTGTGGGTTTGTTTTTGTTTTTCTTTTAAACAAAATGATTTATAGTCAGCTAAAAGATGATACACAGCTACATTGTAGTTCGTTATTGCCTATCTAATAGACACTTTAGAGGATCATTTGATCTGTTATGCATCCCTGCATAACTACCATCAACAATTTACAGTTTTCAGCCAAATAGTGTGCCCCTCCCCCCTTGATGAATGCAAATCAGTGTAGCAAGAGCATTTATCTTCAGAAAATACTGACCTGTGATAACACTTGAGTCTGTGTCTGGGATTGTATTTGTGACTGATGCTGCTGAGGTGCTGGCTGAGGGCTCCCAATGGCAGGGATGGGGGAAGTTATCTGTGAGGCTACAGGGGAGTGCTGCTGAGGAGAAGGCTGGGACTGGTGTTGCATGTGTTGCATCTGCTGCTGCTGCATTTGCTGCAGCTGTATATGTTGTAACTGCTGTTGCATTTGCTGCTGATTAATTTGCTGCTGAAGATGCTGCTGCTGCTGCAAATGTTGCTGCATGTGGTGCTGAAAATGCTGCTGTTGCATTTGCTGTTGGATTTGTTGATGCATTTGGTGCTGATGTAGTTGCTGCTGCTGCATCTGCTGCATCTGCTGCTGCTGTAGCTGTTGTATCTGATGCTGCTGGGTTTGCATTGAGGGGCTTACTTGAGATGAAGATGGTGTTGCCACCATATTTGTTCCCATAGAGCTTATCAATGGGGCTGCAATGTTTGTTGGCATGTTTGGTGCAATGGTAACGGAAGCTACAATCTGATTCATTGGCAGTCTCATGGTTAAAGGTTTTGGAGCGATTGCCCTGGGAAGGGACTGCTGAAGAGTCTGAGGAGATGCAGAAACTGTTGCATGCTGAGAAAGAGGAGTATTCAGAATAAGGGAGGAAGACAAGTTAGTGGACGCCAATGTTTGCTGAACGGAACGAATTGTCTGGGCTTCGGCTGATTCTGCAGCTGCCTGTGATTGAGAGAGGGATTCAAGAGCTGTTACTGGTACAAAACAGATCATTTTTATGAGGTTTATAACTATCACAGTTCCCTTCTTTTATCATATACTGTAATGTAACCAGCTTAACATGAAACGAGACAGAGGATACATCCTAAGCATTTGTATAATTATTATACTGGCTCATGTAGCAAATGTAAGTTACAGCAGCTTATATTATTTTACTGGAAGCATATCTGATTTCTTCTTTAAATTTCTATCATTAAATTAAATCCATCAGTTAGACAGATAGGGAGCCTTGCTCTGTATTACTCAGATCAATGTAAGGATCCTCTCATCTTAAAGGGACAAAAAGAGATGTAGTTGATATGAAAAGAAGATTCACAACTTTTAAGGAAGCTGTTTTGTATTGAAAAAGATCAATCAGGATGTAGAAAAGATCCCTGGGGCTCAAATTCAATGATCCAATTCTATCACACCTTATTAATCTGTTATTGTACAAGGTCCAGTGCTGGTTTTGACAAGAGGCTAGTGTCTGCCATTGCTAAACTCTTTCAACCTTTATTGAAATCAGTGGAGTTACCTGTGTGGAATTTGGTAGCTTAAAGATAAGAAACTCAGGGATATTGTCATACAACACTTTGCATATTTGTAGTATGTGTGTGTGCGCACGTAGACTCATAGACACCGTGTAATGATCCTATTTCCCTTCCACCTACTTATCCTATGAATGTAGGCCACTACTGAGTAGGCATGTTCTTGTAGCAGCAAATAAGAAATATGTATTATAAAATTTCTTGCAATAAAACTGTTTCTGGTGACACAACTAAATAGAATCTGCATGGCACTGCACTATTCAGTGTGCTAACAGTGTGTTATGCTAGAGGCTGGTCCAAAAGGATTTTGTGGATTTTAAAAAGAGAACTTAGGGTCAGATTTTCAAAAGTACCCAGTGCCCATATTCTCAGTGGTATTTAGCTGGCAGCTTGGCATTAGAAACTGAGCATATTAAGGATCTTTGTCTTGAGGACAACATAACATTATATTATATGAACTGTCTCTCCCCCACACACATAACACATGCATAATCTTCCAGTTTTTGAGTATGGATTTTGTTTCTGCATTTTCCTAGAACACTTAACACCTTCCTATGTGGAACATACAACCTGTCTTTCTTCATAGTGCAAGTTAGTTTTCTCGTCTCTCTAACCAGGTTCTGTTATAGCATTCTGTGTGGCTACCTCCTACCTGCCAGCTTGTCCATTTCCAAAATGTTTTAAACTCACAATCACACTGAATTCCTGTTCTCCACCTGCAAAAAGATCCTTGTGATTTACCCTCTGCCTACCCTCATCCAATATATTTTGCCTCTTCTTGACTAGTTGCCCCTTGGAAAGTTATGCACCAATAGTGACTCTCTCAAAGCTGACATATTTCTCTGACCAAACTCTACTTTTATGCAACATAGCTATTTTTGCTTCCAAAAATAACCACAGACAAGGTGAGTTTGTATAGTTACTGTCTGATATTTATTACTGTGATACTAGTGCTGCAAAGTATTTTTGTGCAAAAACAAGCACAGTATGTAGTTCAAGCTATTATACAAAATCTTTGGGGATTATATTAAAGAAACTCTGGGACTCCAGATATACTTTTCATATGACAAAATCCCACATTTAAACAACCATTGCTAAACATTAGTTTACCATGACGCTTACCTTGGAAACAAGGCTAGCTCTGTAGGCAGCAAGTGCCTTCAGGTATTCTTTTTTGGCAGCTTCAGTTTTCCTTTTATATACCTATTAAAGACATAACAATTAGCACCAGCTTCAGCTTACTATTTTATGGTGAAAAAAAAATACTCTTACCAGAATAGGGCCACATTCACTTACATAAAAGGAAACAAGAGGCACCATCTTGTCTTAGCCTCTACAACACAAACCACAAATACTCTTGATTTATATGATTTTTCTCCCCTTAAAACTCTTAATACACTTGCACTGAAAATACACTGCCCTGCATTGCACCTAGACCTGCAGGTGAATACAGGTTTGTCTGGATTTTTCACCACACTAACTTAGGTTTTCCTTTGGTTACACTGTTATCTCTTACCAGAACAGCATTTCATGACTGCTACAAATCGTTATAGTTGGGCGCTGGTAATCAGTACTTCTGAGTCATACTTTCTCTCTCCATCCAGTGATTTTTGTGCATACTTTACCTCTCTAGGAGCAAAAACTGTCCTGACAAGAGGTAGAGAGAGACTTGGGAAGAGTGAAATTTCATGTGCTGATATAGATAAGAATGGAATGAGGTCTCAAAAACCAATCAATATATTTAAGTAATAAAGATTTTCTTAGGTGTTCTGTGTGAGCACATGTAGAAAAACCTATTTTCTCCAAATGGTGGAGAAAGTGCTCAAGACTAATGTAAACCTAGTTCCCAATGCAGCTGACCATAAAAGTCCAATTGACTTATATAGGAAACAATAGACTTTCATTTTTGTCCATCTTATTTTTAATGTATTGATACTTCACCTTAAAATTGCCAGCATCAGTAAGAGTAGGCTAAAACCTTCAAAGGAGATCTTACAGTGCATATCACAAAAAGACTCTTTCATATCTTAGCCTAAATAAGTTTTCCAAGTTGAGGAAACTAAGGGTTGATTGGAGATCTCAGGATTGAGAAAATATATTTTTAAGGCTGGGATTTTAATTGAACAGAAGAATGAAACTAAAACATCCATCACCAAACCAAGCTATATTGCATATTACCATACTTGTAATGAAAGACCTGCAGGACTTAGACCTGTTTCTTCCTTCTATTGTTCTGCTTAGAATTAAAGGGCCTTTTCTTCCATCACCAGCAAGCATAACTCCCATTAACAACTGATGAGAATTGTGCAAAATTATCAACAGACCAGACCCTCAAGAATCTGTAACTTTTTTAATTCCTGCATAGGAGTTCCATGGGCATGGAAAAGAGAATGCCCCTTAAGCAAGAAGAGCTGATCTCTGAAAATTCAACATTCTGTACTAAATTTTAAAATGAATGATAAATAATATTTCAAACACTAGGTTCTTGAAATGAAGTACAGTGAATTGGCTTTAAAGTTTTGGTACCCATGAGCTTTGTTATGCAGATTCATGAAGAAGATCAAAGGAAATAGCAAATGTGCCCTTCTTCTGTTATGACTTTTGAATTTAAGGGGAAAAAAAGCTTTCAAATTATTATTAAACAGATGGTCTTAATGGGGTATTGGGTTGCTTTCTCCAAACTGATACTAAAAATTTAAAAACTTGAAGACAATAATTATGTGAAATTGTAGGATATAAGTTTGATAATATCTGAAGAGTAATAAAACAAGATGCTACTCTGAGGACAGTTGCTCAGCCAATTTAAATCAGTGTAAATTCAGCGCAGCAACACTACACTAGCTGAGGATCTGCTATTTAGTTAGAAAGATTGTCATTTTACTACTTGCAAGACCCTAATGCATCACTGCAGTCAACTCTTTGTTACCTGTTTTTGTTCTTCTCCTAAACTGTCCCACATTGATGCCACTATTTTTGAAACCTCTCCAAATGTAGCATTAGGGTTCTGTCCTTTAATTGCAGCTTGTGTGTCCCTGAAGAATAGGGCATATGCTGACACTGGCTTTTGTGGCTCATTGGGATCTTTCTTTTTCTTCTTCTTCGGAGTCTTGGGCTTCTTGCCAGAATCTGGAGCAGCTCTTTTCTCTCCAGCAGTCTAAGAAACAACAACAAAGCCCAGAGTCTACAGTATACTATATACAGTACTTGAAACACAAATAAGAAGATTTCTGTATGATAAATTCTCAACAGTTCTGTTAAACAACTAATGAGTAAGATTAATTGATGGGTAACATTTTGAAATCCTGATTGCAACCCTTACTTCTGCTAAGTAGAATTTGCTCAGGTATTTAACACCATTGGCTGCTAAGGTCTAAATGTACCAGCAATTGCTATTCAATGTAAATAAAAGGTTGCAGATTCAGTCCCATAAGCATGCCCTTTATGTAATTTCTGTGAAAAAAAACAATCAGGATGTGCTATATACATGTTACATTCTGTAGCATATGTTTTCTACATAGACAAGATTTGAGCAATAGAAACTCAAAAGTAAGAAGGTATGAAACATGACCTGGTTCCTTAGCTAAATCTGTTAACTCATGCTTGGGTCAGGGGTTAGGAATCTTTCCCTCAGGCTACAAAGCAATAGCAACTCTTCAGCTGCTACAGATCTGTTGTGAACACCCACAGCTGCTCCCATCCACATCCACCATGAAGGAATGGTAGCCTCACAGATCTATATAAATCACCAAATGCAGGCCATGAATTCTCCTAAAAAATCCCCTGATGTTGGGGCAGATGAGATTCTTCTGAGAAGCAGTTTCATGGGTTGTAGGGGGTACATACCCTGTATTGTTCCTTGTATTTTCCACCGTTTTTTCCTGCTCTAAGGATAAATGATGACACAAATGGTATAGGATAGAGGAAGGGTTTCCCCTGACTATTTATTTTACTTTGATTCTTTACGACCCTACAGTGTGGGTCTGCCACAATGCAATTCCTACTGATTTCATCAGGAGATCTGCACATGGGACATGCAAGATTGGGCCTCTAAATAAATTTTTACTGTACTAAGTTTAGTTGATCTGATCAGAATGTCAGATTAAAATAGACCCTTTGCTAACAGTTCTATTTTAATCTAAATGGAAATGAACCCCAGGCATACTAAAACTTTCATTTAAAGGGAAAGGTCATCTTTTATTTCTAGTAAAATGTATATATTTTTAAATGTACAATATCAAGGAATGTTAAAATGTCAAAACTTTTATAAGTAGATGAAGCAAGAGGCCGATCACATTCATAAAGTTGGAAATTTGTTATAAAGGAGTTTTTCTAAACAGGAGATCTTACAACACCTTCAGCTCTCCTGTGAAATATGAATTTTCATTTCAACCTAGGAAAAATTTTACAGTCTTTGCATTCTCTTGTACCTGAAGAAGGCTGTGTGCCTGAAAGCTTGTAAAGAAATATCCCCTCCCCCCCAATATCTAGTTGGTCTAATAAAAGATACCACCTCTACCATGAGTTCCAATTCCTTTTGTCTACAGACCAATATGGCTACTATCTTTATCCCTTATAAAGGAGTAGGCATGCAAAGGCACAAAAAAATCACTGAAGAGATGTGATGTACATTTCATAAGCAAGTATCATTTTACTAAGCAAAGAGGTTGCCCACAGCATATGAATATTGCCACAAGCAGATTCTCTATTACTGCACTGTTTGCTTATTTTACCTGACCACACAGCTGCTGAAAGTCAGTATTATTACTAACACCCATTTAAAACTCTACACATGCACACACGCACAGCTTGTTCACTATAGTATATGCTATAACTTACTCTATTTGATTCATCTGCATCCTCTTCATTTATAGAGCTGGATGGGGAAGGAGTTGCTGATTTACTGGCAGGAGGTGATGGAGAAGTGTGGGGCAAATTAGTGCCTCCTAAATTTAGCCCCAATTGTGTACTTAGCTGAGACTGGTTAATGGTAGTCAGTTGAGTAGGAGGCATAATTCCTGAACGAGCAGCATCAGTCATATGGACAATAGATCTCATGATCAAAGAAGGATCTTGACGATACTGAGAAACTGGTGTGTGATTCTGGTCCTAAAAGGGAGGGAAATAATATTTAAAACCAACAATGACAATCTAATACTGCCAGTAACGCTATTTTAACAGTCTTACTAAATTGACATTGTCAGTTTGAAATGTAGTCAATTTAAAAAACAAGCTAACCACAAGTTAAACAAGTTAAGCTTTAGATATAACACCTGCCTTGGACTTCCCTTGCCAATTTTTGTGACATTGCAATCGCATTTCCCTATTCTTTAATGTATTTTTCTCTCTCTCATTGCTGTGCAAAGTAGCCAGGCAAACAATAGGGACTGACTGACTGCACAGGAAACACTGCAACTGACTAGACACAAATTGCTGTCAAGTGAATAAAGTAAACAAAATGAAAAAAAAATAGAGAAATAAATATTTTTCCTCCACTGACATTCAATTATTCATAGCTGTTACCTTTAACAGTAGTAGGTGAAAAAAACAATTTAGACTGAAGTGGAATTTTTAAAGGAGTTTTAGTAGAGAATGTTGCCTTGCCCTATATAGACCTGGCACCACAGCATTCAAGTGCATTCAGATAATCCCCTCCCCAAAACTCCCAAGTCTTCATAAATGAACATAGGTTTAATTAGCAACCAAAAGCATGCAAAACTAACACAGTATGTCTCACTCATCAAGTTCATTCATCCTTTACTTGAGTCTCCCATACTCATAGATTTGTTTGAGTCCCCCCCCCCCGACTTTACCATTTCTTAAGGGCAAGGTCTGTGTTCTTCTACAGAACTGTACAATACCCCCTGTATTTACAAATAAAGAGAGACCCCAAAGGTAAAATGAGTCTGAATGTGATGATGAACAACTGGGTTTCATTTTTAAGTGCATACACAAAATCAATACACAGTAAAAGAACATTTAAAAGAAAGGGGGGGATCATTTTAGACTGTAATTGGAGGAAATACATAGTTCATACACTGATTCAAAAATCTAAATAATCATTGCCCAAACAAAAGGACATGAGAGAAGTAAATTACATTTTGAAAATTCCTTCAGAGTAAATAATCTACAGTATGATTAGTAACAGGTGAGGGCATCCTCAAAGAAATACTGTAACACTTCATGAATCTGCAGTTTGCTGTAGTACTAAGTTTATAGTCTCCTCAGCTCCTCCCCACACCACGCCCTGCTAGATACTGAGCTTTTGAAAGTCTGGCCAGAAGTGTCTCGGTAGGAACTGATAATTACTGAACATTTTTTTAAAATCTGGACCTTGTTTAGGTGACTAAGTAAGAATCTCTTTAAGATGTTTTCCCCCAAACGTGGTTCCTGCTGCACTGCAAGGCTGAGTAGTAGAGTCAAGACACTTTAGTGGAGGATCTGGGCTCGGCTCTGCCATCTTTCCATACCTATTTGAAACAGGCTTGCACCTAAGCTGTCATCCAGGCCATCCATTTCCCCTTGCAGCACCAAAAAGACCTTGGGGTTCTATTTTTTTTTTTTGCGACCCATAGTGACAGCTTCCCCTTTACTGAGTGAATATACACTTATGGGAACAGGGTTTTTGCAAAAGCCAAAGCATACTTTCATCAAGGAGCACAAAGCACCCAGCTATGCCACGTGCTTTCCACTTGCAGCTGTCTCCGCAAGTTCTGAATCCAGATCCTATGTGCTAGGTCAGGATCTTAAGACCCCCATGGGCCCAACTTTCCCATGCTCTATGAGGTGGTACCAGCTGGATCCTGGACTTTGTTTTTGTTCTTATTTCTCAAATGCTTTTAATATCTTCCACCCCCAAAATAAAGGAACCCAGTTCCTTAGAGATAAACACGCATGACAAAAAAATGGAGCATTTGATATAGAAATGCTCAAAACAACAGACTTACTTGCTAAACTGCCTATTTACTTCAGGGCACCTTTCTATGAAATTTACTACTGGCAACTATAGGGTCACTCTGATATAGAATTATATTGGCAGTGGCATCTGGAAGTCATTCAGTCTTTCAAAGTCTTTTTTTAAAGGATATCACTTTCTGCATATTAATCCAGTTCTTTTGCTTTAAAGACACTACTTGATTGCATTAAAGAAAAAATTGCTGTTAAAACAAAATTAGAAATAGTCAGAATTGCACAGAACAATTTCTAGAAGGTATTTTACCTCTAAAGGCTTGATTCCCTCTCTTCTTTACTGTTACACAAAACAGGCTTTCACAGTCTTTGTACCAAAGTCACAAAATATGAGGACATGAGTTACAAATGATTTACTCTTAAGTCTTGTCATTTTGGTTGAGTCTATGATTTTATTGAAACTAAATTCTCTTGACTTACACTGACCCAGAATCTAATTTTATACACAAGCCTATGAATTCTTAACTGCCCCTCCTTTCGAGACAGTATAAAGCTTGAATGTTTTTTCTACTTCTTTATTATTGCCTTCTTTTTCTATTTCTCTATAACTCCCTCCATGTTTTTCCTTAATAAAATGTAGTAAGAACTAGAACTGGAAACTTAGTACTGTTTCCTAACTAGAAACAACTAACAGAAACCAAATTTAAAATATGGTATGTAAAACAAAAAACCTTAATTTCTAAGGTTTTCTTGTATTCTGATTTAGTAACAGATTAGTTCACCCTGTCATGTGACAACCACCCATAATATATTTGCTGCACTTAGATTCAAAATTATACTCACAATCTGTATTTAAAGCACCATGAATAATGGAGTGTGCATTCCATTTTTATTATCTGAGTATGTCATTTTTTGTCAACTGCACTGGAATATTGTATATAACCATGCATGGAGGAACTCACAGAAAAGAAAGAAGAGCATATAGTTTTTTATAGTGCTTGGTATAGTAGTATGATGGTACAACAGATCCTCAGTATTAATTGTTATGATCTGCAGCCTTGGAATAGCCCTTCTAAGCTTGAAAATGAACTTGAAGACACCATTATCCTCATATAAACTTCTATCAACTAAGGGGTAAACCAGTAGAGATTTTGGGGGCCGATACCAATAGCCCATTTTTAAGGAGGCATATCGGATTATACTAATCCAATTTCTCATCCAGCTGCATCCATCTGGGAAGTCTGTTGTGGTGGAAAGGGGCATGGGGGGCAAAGAGGGCAGATCAATGCCCCCTGCAGCGAGGGAGGGAGTGGGACTGGGGTAGGGGCAGATGCTGCTCAGCTTGGCAGGGCGGGGCAAAGCTGTGGCTCATCCAGGAGGCATGGGGGGGGGGGTTCCCCCCACTTCATGCACCCCAGAAGGGTATGGGGGAGGAGGGGTGTCTCTCAGATCTGCGTAGGGTGGGGCTGATGGGCTGCAGCTGCCAGCTGGAGCCGGGGCTGCGCTAGGCTCTTCTTGGTGGGGGCTGGGCTTGAGGCAGGAGGTGGCAGCATTGGGAGGAGGTACAGGGGGGCTTCAGCCATCCCAATTTTACTGTAGCCGTCCCCAGCCCTGCCCTCCCAGTGCCACCACTGCCCACCTAGCACAGCTCTTCCCG
>NW_017728998.1:34840094-34842592 GCF_001723915.1 Gavialis gangeticus
AGTGGCACTGGGAGGAGGGGTTGAGGAGGGGCTACAGCTAAATTTGGGGTGGCTGCAGCCACCCTCCCAGCACCACTACCATCCACCCTAAGCCCAGCCCCTGCCGAGAAGAGCCTGGCAGTGCCCTGCCTCCAGTCAGCAGCTGCAGCCCGCCTGCCCCATGTTGATCGTGGGGGCATGCACCCCTCTTCCCCACTGCATGAGCCATGGTTCCGTCCTGCACCCCCCACCCTGCCCTGGCTAGGCAGTGCCTGCCCCAGTGCCTCCCTCAATGCAGGAGGTGTTGATTTGCCCCTCACACCCTTTCTATCCCCCTCCCCTTCCACCACAACAAACTTACCAGCCGCATGCAGCTCTCCAAGCTGCCAGGCTGTGCTCCTCACTGTCTGCATGCTTGCTGCAGCTGTGTTTGCACAGGCATTTATCGGCCAAATTATCGGCTGCATCAGGCCAATTTCCAATACAGCCAATTTTATTTTCTTCATATTGGTGCTAATCCAATATCAGACCAATATATCAGTGCACCACTAGCATCAACATATTTTAACTCTATAATTTCTCAAATATTTTAAGATATGCTTATTGGCTCAGTAATACTTCCTACAGAACCACAGTATCATTAATACTTTCCTAATAATAGTATGCATGGAAAGAAGAAAATCAGTAACTGGTGGGCTTATGTGCTATCCTAATTCCATTAGTATCCAAAACACAGACAACAGAAACAACACAACTTATGCAATCAGAACACATCTTTGGAAATACTGTCAAAATATTGAAGAATATCACATATCCATTTCTTGTATAAACTGTGGGTTTCTGTATTATATATATAAGACTTTCCTAATACAACTCAAAACGTAGAACAGGTTTTCCAAATTATTTAAGAACCTCTTAAGGCAACATGCCAATTTTGAATGAACCCAGTCTGATTCATGGTTTTGAGTTGAACTATGCAAAGCTAAGTGATCGTGACCCCAAATCATGCAAAATTCAAACTGAGCATCACCTAAGCTTCTATAGACTAGACTAATATTAACTGTCAAATTCAGGGGGTACAAATTGGTGTAAAATAAAAGCCAAAGGCAGACAGATACTGCTAGTTCTCATACAAATCACTATTCTACTTAAGCACTTCAAATATGTTTACAGAAGAGATGCTATTATGAGGGAATCAGAAAATCCTGCTTCCTGGCCTCTTCAAGTGCACTGAACATGAGGTAAGCCAATGCGGGGCACAATGTATTTTACCTATAAAGCTCTGCTCTGAGACTATTATATTTATGTACAAAATTCAGTTGTCAACATTTTCATTCATAGTTCCAGAACCCAGGACCATTATCCTGAGTATGATGCAGAGAAGGTAGAATCTGAGGAATCAAGAGGATCTTCAGCCATTACACTAACAGATTCCCGAACCCATTTTATAACCTGCTTTGCAACAATACAATGCTGCTGACTCCAGTACATGTTCCACAATGAAGATTTAGTGGAAACTATATAGCTTTTCCTTCCCACCTTGCCAGCTTTCTACTGGCAAGACTGAGATGTAGCTACCTTCCACCTGAATTCAAGAAAAGATATCCTAATGAAAAATAAGTTCAAAGAGAAAAAATGTGGTCATCTTTCAAATATATAGGAAATAAAAAATGTATGCCAAACTCTTAATTCTGATATTTTGATGTTGCTCCAGTAAACAAGTCTTGCCACAGGACACCCAATCTTTGCATGGTAGGCCAAAAACACAGCCAAAATAGATACTAATTTTTCCTCAGTAGCTAGCATTATAGTTCTACTGGAGAGCAACCAAACATCAAGTAACAAAAACTCTGAAGTTTCTATGTATACACTGTTTGGAAAGTACATCTCAAATGTTACTGAATCTAAGCTAGCCAGAGAAAAAATACTAAGTACCCAAAGGGAAAACTAGCTCAAAATAATAAAACTTATTTGGATCTTCTAATATCAGCTCACTAAATATCCAACAAAAAATTATGTTTGCAATTTAATATTCATTTTAATAGCAAGGGGTGACATTCACCCAGTGCAAAGGGCCAGCAGTAACTTATAGAAATTATTTAATTTCCACTTTCTACTGTAAGTTGAGGGTGACTTGAGTGCAATGAAGCTTCTGTTGGCCTTCTACAACTATTTCCCCCCCTAAACATGCAATATTCTATATTTTTAAAGTAATTTTTTTAATTTTAGGATCAATTGCTAAAACATTGTTCTTTACAATATCATAGGACAAACCTGACATTTTGACACTACAAAAAGACATTACTGCCAATGGACACCATCTTGATTAATTTACATAAGCAACACTTCCACTGTGAGTCTTCAAAGAAAGAAAAACAAAGCCAGGACTGAGTCCAAATTACTTTTCATACATAAATATGTAGGAACAGAACCAGTCACTGGTCTATTTCAAGGAAGATGTAGTGGAATCTCCCACAAAAATAAGCATGTTAAAGAGAGAGAGAGAGAGAGAGAGAGAG
>NW_017728998.1:34842849-34843800 GCF_001723915.1 Gavialis gangeticus
TGTGTGTGTGTGTGTGTGTGTGTGTGTGTGTGTGTGTGTGTGTGTGTGTGTTTTCAAAACTTCATGGGTACAAAAAATATGCCTTGTTTAGAAGGTTGACTAAAAATACCTTGTATTCTCTATTTGTCTTCATATTTGTCACTGTCAACATAACATAAGCTGATGCAATGTATCAACAGATAAATTTAAGTTGAATATACTTCAATATAAAAAGCAAAAACATCAGTTATTCCTGCCAGTAAATTACTCATATTACTTTTGGGCAAGTCAGCATATCTTGGAGGGAAATCCTCAATGTTCTCTTTCTCCACAACGAAAATATAGATAAAAGAATCCATTAATCAAAATTTTATAACATTTAAATTTGTCTGTCCATCAAATCATACTAACAGCATGTTTTTATCTGTCATAGATTAAAGCCTTGCTTTATGGAATACAACACAGAGCTTTGCTCAGTACTGCCACCATTCAAGAAGTATTCATGTTTTCATATATACAGATTAATAAGATACCAGTCAAACTGTGGATACTAAAAGTTCTAGTATGAGTAGCATCTCCTGTTCCACAGCTGTGACCCTGTCTTATGCCTCTGGAGAACATTAAAGTTTACCTAGTCTCATCTCACATTAATGAACTAAGCTAACAAGCAAGCTATTTTCATTCCTAAGGAATTAAGGCTGAAAAAAGGATCCAAAAGTTCCTCTGCATGCAGAAGGCTTACACAGGTTCTGCTGTCTGAACATACTTAGATTGCATTAAATCTTGTAAGTTCACTATTTTCCTTTTTAATCAGACAGGCATGGTATGCTCTCTGACGTGTCAGAGGTCTCAGTGGACACATGCCCATGAGCACGCACGTGCATGTGTTTTCCATGCTGCTAAGTTGCAGTGCAGCAGGTTTTTTTGACACCGGGAAATCCCAATGAAAAAAAAAAAATCTCTCCCCCCCCC
>NW_017728998.1:34843951-34846683 GCF_001723915.1 Gavialis gangeticus
CCCCCCCCCCCCCCCCAAAAAAAAAGCACAGCACAGTGCACATGGTTGCAGTGTGCACCTCCCGAAAGCGGAGCCTGGCCAGCCAGAGCCTGCTCCAGATGCTGGCCAGACTCTGAGTGCTTGGATCGCTGCTGCTGAAACCCTGGGAGGCCCGCAGGACCTCAAATAAACCTGCTGGGGCCAGCCCAGGTGTTGGCCACAGCCTCCCCTACCCTACCGAAGTCAATTTGCTGCGTGCCAGAGCATGTGTGCAGGGGCATGCCTGGGGACAACTAGCAGAGGCACATATGCCACTGCTTTTTATCCCTAGGGAAATGCATATTCCCACTCGTGGGGATGTGCTCAGCAAGTCTAAATATCTTACCATCGTTGTACAACTAAAAGGGACAGAGTTTTATCTCTATTTTAGTTTTCTCCCCCACACACAGATGAAACAACAGGTGGGCCCTGCCTTTTTCTGTTTCAGTTATCCCACATATACCCACAAAGTTATACTGTATTATGAAAACAAGCTTTTATATATATATGTGCTTCTACAAACAAAAGAGACATTATGAGGTGTAGCTGTCTCTCTAAAGTCTGGCAGAGTATCTTAGCTCCCTCCCTGGAATTCACAAGTTTCTCTAATTTTCTCTTTGACGATTCTTCAGCCAGGCTCATGGACTATCTTTCATTTCTGAGATGCAGCTGTATGTGTGGTTGTCCCTCTCATGACTCAATTCCTTTATAATCTCCTTTGTGTGGTAAAACCTCTGCTCCCACACTGTTGATGTGCCTTCACATAAATCTCAAGTCTCAAACAGACCACTAAAAAACCGAGAACAATTAAAACTAGAATTTCTTCCACTGACCAAAATTCGGATGTTAAACCCCAAGTTGTCTAGTACACTAATCACTTGGTAAGATGTGAAAGATAATTCCAAAACACTGCCAGCACTACTTCCCACAGGATTCCAAATCAATTTGTGATGGTAGTGTTGATTAGGGGTGTGCGAAACAGGCAGTATTCGATTCGGATATGGACGAATCGGGGAGAGTGATTCAATTAATTGATTCAGATCACTGTCCCGATTTGATTCGGCCAAATCTGAAGATTCAATGCTGATTCAGAGAATCAGCAATTCAGCCATAGACACAGCTTTAACTGTTTTTTCTACATACCTCGAAATACCAGGCGCGGCTCATGAACACTGGGATGGTGGGGCAGATGGAGCGTCCCACAGGAGCGCGGGGGAGCCCCGGCATACTTGGAAGTGGACCGTAAGTATGTGGACCAGAAGTACTTCCAGGTCTGCTGCCGAGCACGTGGGGGACCCCGCCCACCCAGCTTGGCGATCGACCGCAGGGGGATGCTGGGTGACCCCCCAGACCCAGGAGGCACCAGTTGCTGAGCTGGGAGACAGGGGAGGGGGTCCCTCGCATGCTCTGTGGTGGACCCAGAAATGGACAGGGGCGCTCCATCCACCTCAGCATCTTAGCATTCATGAGCTGCCTGGTACCTTGAGGTGTGTAGAAAAAACATTTAAAGCTGTGTTTACATCCCAATCGTCGAATCTCTTCAAATCAATTCGGAGGGTTCTGATTCAATTTGGAGAGATTAAAGGGTCTCCTGATTCAATTTGGATTTGGAGATTCGGCCGCCGAACTGGGCCAAATCTCTGCCAAATTGAATCAGTGACTGAAGCTTCGCATAGCCCTAGTGTTGATGGCTAGTAGCAGTGCTTTTACCCAGGGCTGAAGGAGCTAAACGTAGCCCAAGACTACAATGACATCTCAACATTGGCATCCACTCGAAGATGACTGGGTAGTTTTATTATTCGAGGTCCATCTTGAACAAAGTAGAATGAAGCTATAAGCGTGTTCCTGAAAAAATTGTTTCTACAAGTGTTGCTTCTGTTGCAGTTGCCCTACAGTCTGGGCTTGCTATTCTTCCTGGACCAGTCTTATTAGGGCTTTATGGTCTGTACCCAAAGCCTCCTTTTTGCTTTATTATTCCTCCAATTATGAATTCTATCCACATCTCTCATTTTATACTGCTTTGGTAGGGAATTTTAAAGATGGCAAGTTGCCTTTTCCATTCAAATTACAAAATGCTCCATGCATTATGTGGACGCATGTCCTGCTTGCATTTTTGCTCTTCTTCCACAGAACTCAACAATATAAGAAGTCAGCTCCACCACTTACATAAAAAAATATATCTCAGGACTGAAACCCCTAGACAGTGGGGCTGTTATTTCAGCTGGAGGGCTGCTTAACAAGTTTTGGTGAGCTGTCCAGGGCTGCAAACATAGTCCTGTCCCTTGAAAGGTGCCCCGATCCTGGTCATCATTTTGGGACCATAAGTCCTGCCCCTAACTCTTGACCTTTGCCACTTGAAGTTCCTCCCCTTGTCCCCAGAAGTACTCCTGGAAAGGGGGTTTGCCCTCTTGGAACCAGAAAAAAACAAATTATATTCTAAAACTCAAATATCTAGAGTAACTTATTTTAATTTTATTTCAAAAAATATTTTTGTCCTGATTTGTTCATGTTTGCATTGTGTATATATAGGGGATTGCATAATAGCTCAAAATGAAGTCTTACTCTTATATATTGGGCAGGGGTGGAAGGGTGTGGAGGGGGCATGGGTGGGTATGGGGTTTTTAGAGAGTTGTGGGTGTACGTGTGTTGGGGGCTGTGTATGTAGGGTTTTGGGAGGGTTTAGGTATGGATTTGGATGTTCGGGGCATGGTGAA
>NW_017728998.1:34851683-34853286 GCF_001723915.1 Gavialis gangeticus
GGGAGGGTAGGGTGTGGGAGGTTTCTGGGGGGGGTTGTGGGGACATGTGGGTGTGTCTGTTGGTGAGTATGGGGTTTGTGGTTGGATGTGAGGTGCGTATGTATGGTGAGATGTGCATGTAGTGCCCCCCAACAAATAAGTCCCCCTCACTGTGCACAACCCCTGCTGCCATCAGCAGGCAGTCTCCCAGTGGCATACGGTCCTGGCAAGTCCCAGGACTGCATGCGGCAGGGCCACCAGCTCCATTACGCAGAACTCACATGCCTGAATCCTATGCGATAAAGATGGCTGTGCAGGTCATGGGGCTCGGCTAGAGCAACAGGGAGAGTAGTGGAGATAGCCAGGCTCCATAGTGCGGAGCTCCCTACCATGCCCTATGACCTGCGCATAGCAGTGAATGGGGCCGGGGCACTGGCCTCATTGCATGGAGCTCCCTCCAGAGGCTTGGGTGGAGAACCCAGGAACTGCATGCAAGCCCTACAGGTGGGCCCTACACCCCAGCCAGTCCAGGTTCCATGCTCCTGCCTTGGGTCCCTGTCAGCCCTGCACTCCCGCCCAGCTGCCACTTTGCTCCCGCTTGCCCCTACCACTGCCACCACTTCCCCCTCCCCTGCCTGCCATCCCCCTTCCCCAGCTGTTTCTCTATCCTCCCCCCTGCCTTCCCACCTGCTGCCTCCCGCTCCCTCCAGCTGCCCACTGCCACCGCCACTCCCCATACTCCCACTGCTGCCACTTCCTTACCTGCAGGGTCAGGGTCAGGGCCTGCAAGTGAGGGTGGGAGTGCAGTGTGTACCACCCCTGCAGGAGTGAGTGAGGCTCAACCCCACATGAGCACAGCAGGGGCAGCCCGGGGCCAGGCCAGATCCAGTAAATTGATAGGCACTGGGCCTGTGCGAAGTGGCTACTATTTGCTGCAGATTTGGATTTGGCTGATTTGGGGGACAGTGACTCAATTTGGTGTTTCGAATCACTTTCTCACATAAATTCAGCCAAATATCATTCAGAGATTCAGCCACCACCGAATCAGCCAAATATCTGAACTGGCTCCATCCCCTGCCCGCTCTCCCAGTCCCACCAATGGCTGCCCCCCGGGCCCAGTTCCCCACTCTTAAAAAAAAAAAAGCCCAGCATTCACCAGCTGCTGCCAGGTGGGGGATTGATCCCCACTATCTCCCTCTGCCCCATGCTGTGTGGGGGGCTCTGTCACAAGTCCCCACTCACTGCCCACTCTCCCAGCCCCAGCTCCCCACTCTTTAAAAAAAAAAAAAAAGCCTGCATTCACTGGCTGCTGCCAGGCGGGGGGCACTCCCCACTGCCTCTTGGTGTGTACCACGAGCCCCGAGAAGCCCTGACAGCCACTGCAGCAGCTGGAGACTGCAAGAGGCTTTTTTTTCCTTTCCTTTTTTTTTTCTTTTTTTTTTTTTAAAAGAGCAGGGAGCTGGGGTTGGGAGGGGGACCCATGGGGGTTGCTGAGAGAGTAGGCAGGGGTTGGGTGGCTCATGGCAGACCCCAACACATAGCATAGGGCAGTGGGGGGCAGCAGGGATCGCCCCCCCCACCTGGCAGCAGCTGGTGAGTGGGGGCTTTTTTTTTTTTTTAAAGC
>NW_017728998.1:34853431-34870897 GCF_001723915.1 Gavialis gangeticus
AGGGGTCCCCCCATGGTCTCCTCCCCCCTCCTCCAGCCCCCCCTTTCCCACCCCCTACTTGGACTCTGGGTTCAGCTCCCTATGGCAGCGAGTGGGGACTGCCTGAATCTCTGAATCTTTTCTGAATCGATTCGAAGAGCTTCAAATCGATTAGGACCTTTTCACTGGTCTCCTGACTTGATTTGGATTCGAAGATTCAGCTGCTGAATCGGGCCGAATCTCCTCTGAATCAGATCAGCACCCCAAGCTTCGCATAGCCCTAGTAGGCACCGTACCTGTGGCTGGATGAAATTGCCTGGCAGGCCAGATCTGACCAACAGGCCATATTTTGCCTACCCCTGCCCTAGACTGTGAGCTATATGAAGTCAAGGCTGTCATTTTGTATACATTCATGCTCCACCTATCAAAATAAGGTTTCAAGCTGCTTGGCCTCAAGTCAGACCTGCTCCAGTAATACTAAATAGGACTTGTTTTTCCAGATCAGCAGATGAAGTGAGATAACAACTAACCTTCACAACCCTTAATATTTTAGCATCAACAATTTCTGTTCAAAGAGTTATATATCAGGCAAATGCTGCTACTACTGAGAAAACTCATAGTTGAAGTCTGTATAGACAAGTGATAATAAATGGAGAGTCTCATCTCAATGTTTTCAGCTTCAATTTCCATTTTGATTCAGCAAGTATTTTAAAAAGACAGTCAGGATTTTCTGTTAGTTGATTTTCGTTAGATTTTTGTTAGTCTTTTAATGTGGTAGGTTCTTTTTCAATCCTGATTTTTTTAAACGTGTGTCAAGGGGAGAAGAAAAAATCATCTCACAACTCAGTGACCACCTTTACCAAAACATTCCAAATTAAAATATACCATAGGGCATTATGTACTAGGGAACGACAAGATCTGTTAAAGAATTTAGTTTATCATAAAGGTGGTACTGGTTATTGCAGTGTATCAGAACACAGTGGCTGTCTGGTGTAGTCACTTTTGTTACCCTGGGTAGAGATAGCAACTGTTTTCTTCTAAATTTAGCAAGACCTTAAAGTTTTTCTTCTGAACTCTGAACTTAAATCTGAACTCAAAACAGCCTGTCATTGTGATTGTTTGATAACAATACATTCTGGAACTACAAATTGCAAAAAAAGCATTAAGGGCATATTCTTGCAATATACTTGGCACATTTTTGTGCCAAAATTCACACAACTGTCACTGCCTTGGACTCTAAGAGTATTATTTAGTTTTCTGTTAGTCAGCCAACTAACAGTTTTTAGTTCTGTGATTAGGTCTCCTGGTATCGTAATTCTTGAACAGAGAAACTAAACAGCTACCACTTTTGAAGTCTGTGTCAAATACAGAACGGACTAATACTGTTATCTTAATCTGAAGTTTGATGGTACCTAGTTTCTTGATCAAAAAGATCTCTTTTGGCAAGAGACTGTCATAATTTCTATGAGTGAATAATTATTGCCCTCCAAAATTAGTTGTATTTTTTTTAATTAAGGATGGCAATAAACATGTTCATAACAATAACAAGGTCTTATTTTAATAGAATGTTCCGGGCATTAAACACATTAATGACCCATGAAAAACTGTTTTCTCTGTAGCACATTAAACAACATTGCTATAACAATGTATTAATTGAAAACTTACTCCTGATCTCTAAACATAAGTTTATAAACTGAATATTAAAAGAGATTATATAGAAGTTTCTTTGTAAAGGAAAATTAAACATATGAATTATGCGTACACAGGAATGCGTGCAGTAAATAACTGCCTGAAATCAAGCCTTTTGACATTTGAAACTAAGTTTTTTAGCTTTAATTTGGTAATCTTTTGTTAATTAATTCACTTAAAAGTTGAATTGGCAATTTGGGATTCAACACAATAAGATTTAGATCTTTAAGTCAAAGGCACTACTTTTCCTTGTGTTGTATATTCACTGTCTTCCGTAACAGGCTAAAACTTACAATTCAGTTCTTTAAGTCTACATTATCAGTTTTTGGTGCATTTAAATGCCTCTTCTCATTGTCTCAATTATAGCCATCATGATGCGTTTGATATTAGACTACCTTACCACATTTAAATTGTAATGTATTTAAAGATGATCTTATTCTGACATGATTTCAGCATACCTGTGCAAAATCTTAAATATAATTAGAGTATTGCCACAATTGTAGGACATAAACAGGATCAAATACCCATCAAATTTAAATCATAATTTCTATAATAGTAACTATAATATGTTGAGCAATATACGTAAAATTATCAGGGTTTTTTTGTAAAATCTGTACTTTTTTGGATAACAGAGGGAAAAAATAGACTGAAGAGAGACAATTATTTTACTGTCCGTTTCTTAGATATCAGAAAGAGAATTTCGAAATTCATCAAAGCTAACCTTCTGTTATGTACAACAGGCTAAGCTGAAAAGAATGTTAACAAGTTCAATTTTCATTCAATCAGCACTACTGCTCTCTGAAATGTTTCATTGCAGGAAAGAAATAAAAATAATCTATATGGTAATTATGAGGATGAATCCCCCAGTAACTTTCAGCTACATGAAAGGTCAGTTCTATTCAAGATATTTTATCAGTCCCCTGCACATACTCCTGTCCTGTCATTTTAAATCTGAACAGCATTTTATTTTCCCATTTACAGCTACCTGCAGAATTAAGTACTTAAGCCAAATAAGAAAAAAAAAAAGAAATGTTGAATGCTGGCAAAGGCTATAATAGCATGGAGATAAATCGTTCAGCTGCTCTCTCTCAAGCCTCTGGGGCTGCAGATTTTTCTTCTCCTGGTGCACTGTGGGTATTCAAAACTTGTTCAACATGATTTCATTTCATTTCAGGCACTGCCTGAGAAAACTAAATTACAGAATCAATCATACAGAAGGTCAGAGTGAGACTTCATTACAAGTATTGCATGCTTGCATGAATATCTTTCATTTATGACTGACCCAATATGTCACAATAGCTGTCTAGTAAAAATAATCCACTTTCTGAAATTGATGTACTACTGATGTCAATGCTACTCAGCAGGCTGGGCAGATTATAGAGAGGTGTAAAAAAAGGAACCCTTAGGAGCACAGGTTGTAGTTTTATAGAATTGCCGTATTTTGTAGATTAAAATAATTTTTAGATGATCATCTAAACAAACATGAGAGCCTTGACAGAAAACGTTCTTGCAAGAATACTGATTTCTACTTATTTATATTAAGAGATATATATATATAAGTATAGTATCTGCAACATGTAAATAAAGGCTACTCTTTGGAATGAACATCAACATACCATTTTCAGTAATTTATTTTTGAATACTAGTATTTTATTTGCATGTTATTAAAATGTGCATGTTAATCATACTGCACTTCTTTTATCTTCTCTTTTTGTTGCTTCTGTCTGTTTTTAAATGTAATAGCATGCATTTAACCAAGATAAATGTGTCGTGTTTGTTGCCAATAATAATGAAGCTAATCAGCAACGTGACAAATTGTCACTCTTTCTATAGTATAACCAATGTGGCCGGATAGGAAATCAGTTCCACTACATCATAAATTATCTTACTGTTAATAGTATAAGCCTTTGTTAGTCCATCAATACAATCTTTTAATAACTGCTACAGCACATTTATTCTGGTAATAAACATCTTGCTTGCACACTGGAAGAATTGAAGAATATAAGTAATAATAAATCAAAAATATAATGTAAAGTATTATTTATTATTTTTGTGGCTTTCCTATGGGAAATATCTGAAGAGCTTCCAGAAGTATTATTATGTAGCTAGCCAACTCTGTACCCTAAGGGAGACGGAGGAGAACCTTGACATAACCTATTTTTAACCACGCCTCTGGCGTTTCTGCATTCAAGTTTATAGGTGAACATGTCAGGTAGTACATAGAACAAAGCCAAAGACACACTGTATTAATCATAATTCTGTCCAAGCACATTTTATTTTTTCAACATTTGTGATTTAAAATCGCATGACATTTCTTCAAGGTGAAATTCTACTGGACTTTTCAAGAGAGCAAGTCTATATCTAGCTAAATTAAATATCACCTGCAGTAAGATCTCTAATACTTCAGAAAAGGACCAATAAACTTGATAGGGTTCATATTAAATTATTTTAACAGCATGTATTCATTTAATGAAGCTATTTGTTTTTCAATATCTAGAAAACTGTCTGCTTTAGTGATTAGCAATAGGCTATTAATAAAGCATTTAAATAAGACTATTCCAACACCACTGCACAAGAATATTCTGTAAGTATACACGGATATCATAATTATTTTATTGCCCCATCTTTAGTTCCTACAGATATAGTAAATTCAATTGACCATGAAATTAAGTTTCATAGTCAAAATGCCTCCTTTACATTTTTTTATTGCTGCAATAAAAATTTTTAGAGCTTCAAGACAAGGTAATTTATGAAATGTCTAATTTAAAGATGAATTCTAATATTGTTAATAAATATTTACCAGTTTAATGAAGTGCACGTTTTCAGTATAAAATGTGATGTACTGTTTTCATTGTCAATTTTTGGAATTTGGCTTAAAAGTGAAAAAGGCATCTGAAAAGCAGATAGAGCAAAAGGATCTTTTAGAGACCTATGTGGTAACCCTCCATTACGCATTTATTTATTTCTTTCTAGATCCTGTAGTGATCAACCATTTATAAGTAGGGTTGAAGAGTGATTTAAGTGAAAGCGGGGGTGGGGTGGGGAACCTCAACTGCTTAAACAAATGGCAATTGCTGATCCCCTTCCACACAGTAAAACTCACATGGGATGATCCTGAGGGTAACATTAACAATCCCCTGGCACAGCTCCTCACTATCAGACTTTGGGGCCCACTGCATATGACCACTAAGGTTGTGCTATCACAGGTTCTCCCAGTATGAGCAGAGGGTAGCAATTAGAGTGGAAGTCTGTACAAGAAGTATCAGAAGACTACTGACAGGGGAAGGTCTGTGCTTCTGTAAACCTCCACCTCAGTCCATAGAGAAATGAGTCTGTATCTATGAAGTTCACAGAAGCACTAATGCAGTGGAGGTGGAAGCGGGTGAGGAAGAGGGCATTCAATTACAGCGGGTTCCTTCCCTCATCTGAAGGGAAGCATCCATTGTCATTACTCATGGCAGAATCACAACATAGGAAAAATGCAAACTAAAAGCCAAAATCTGCTCATTCAACAATCCAACTGATAGTGCTGACGGAATAATGCCTACATGTACATATGTGATATGTAGCCCAAAATACTTTTTCTCATGCCTCAAAAGACAGGGTTTGTATTGAGTTTACACATATATGAACACACATACATACAAACATGCAGATGCCTAAACCCTCTATGCATCTAAATGGCACATATGCAGCCACAGATCTGCAGTTTCTGCACTTAAACAGTTTTACCTTGTGGAGAAACATAATTGTTCTAGGCGTATACCTGCTGGAAGCAAAAAAGACGATGGTTTTCTTGTGTTTTAGCCTAGTACTTAGGGTACTAGCCTAAGGAACAGGAGACCTAAATTCTAGATTCCTGACACCCAGAAGGGAGTTGAACTTGAAATGCTTGCTTCCCAGCAAAGTGCTCTAATGCCCAGATCCTTCTCCAAGAGTCCTTGTGAAGTTGGCTGACTGCCTTGGATTTAATATTTATTGGACAAAATTAATAGTTTTAGTCCCTGCCTCAATGAAAGTAAGACCCAACTAGAACCAAGGGTTCCCTCCTTCCAGGGCAGCTTTCATTTTCCCTGGCTTTTTCTCGTTTTCCACACTATACATATTCCCTTCTTTTGCTTTCCCAGTGGCTTTAAGATAAAGGTAAGAGCTCCAAATTCTGAGGAAACGCTGTAGAAAATGCAAACTAAGATTGTATTACATTATCAATGGGCTGCTATTAGGATTAATGAAGTAACCATTAGGCCTGTGCAAAGCGGCAAATATTCGATTTGGCTTTGGATTTGGCCAATTCGGAGAGACGGTGATTCAATTCAGTGATTCGAATCACTGTCCCAATTCAATTTGGCTGATTCGGATTCACATATATACTCGGTTGTCAAATCAAGCCGAATCTCCTCTGAGTCAAACAGATGGCAGCAGCAGTATTGGCAGCTGGAGTATGGCAGCGATGAGTGGGGCCCCACTCCCTGCCCGCTCTCCAGCCCCCACCATAGCGGCACTTAAAAAAATAAAAGCCCTACACTCACCAGCTGCAACAGCAGCTATTGGGGCCTCTGGGGGCTCGTGGCAGAGTCCCCCCATGCAGCAGGGGGCAGCAAGGATTGCCCCCCCCGCCACCTGGCACCCACGTGGCAGCTGTCATATTGCACGGGTGCAGCGTAGCTTGGCAGGGCCCCACACAGTCACAGAGCTGGGGCAGCTCCAGCAGTCACCCGAAGCCCAGCACTGCTCAACCCAAGCGGCCCCAGCTCCCGGACAGCATGCAGTACCAGGGAGGCTAAGGGAGCCAAGCAGGGGATGAGGCTGGGTGGGGGTTCCACCATGGTTCCCTCCCCCCCCCTCCAGCCCTACCCCGCTACTTACTGGCACGGAGCCCGGGTCCAGCTCCCTGCAGCACCAAGTGGGGACTGCCCAAATCTCCGAACTGATTCGGAGGCTTCCAAATCCATTCAGAGGCTTCTGATTCAATTCGGATCTTTTAATGGGTCTCCTGATTCAATCTGGATTCGGAGATTCATCCCCCAATTTGAGCCGAATCTCCTTTGAATCAAATAGGCTACCAAAGCTTTCACAGCCCTAGAAACCATCTCCCTGGCCCACCCGTATCACTCAGAAAAAGCTCCCCAGAAGGACCAGGGCACAAACTATCACAAGCCCCATTTCCATATAAAAATACAAGAAATGTTAAAATAGGTCAGATCATGGCTCCATCTAGCCCAGTATCCTATATCTAATGGTGGTAGATAGTGGATCCTAAGAAAAAGAGAATTAACAAATGGACTCTCTAAATACTTCTCCTACTTCTCTCCTAATACAGCTTTCACTATTCTCATATACAAAAAGCAGTGAATATGCACACTGATCCCCACAGGACAATTAAACCCTGCATTCCCAAGCACAATGACAAAGCTAAAAACAAACTTAAATGACTGCTTTTAAAGATTTACCCTCTGGGATGCAAAGAGTAAGGAAATACCTCTTTTATTACTAGTATACTGCATATTTGTTTTCTTTCCACTTTTACATCATTCCCAGCATTATGTCTGAAAATCATCCTTCATTACTCTCAAGCTAGTGGCCACATAGGGCATTTATACACATAACTTTTCGTGCTGCGACACAGATTAATCGAGTCTGTTCCACATGCGAGCTGACGCGCACTGCACTGCGTCGCATGCAATTGTATAAGCGGCGAAATGTGCGTTAGTGTGCACAAAATGGCAGTGGTGCGCTTTTGGATTAAAACACTTTCAATGTGTTTTAGTTCAAAAGCACACCACCACCATTTTTGCAGCACTGATGCACATTTCACCATTTATACAGATGCATGCTCCACAGCACAGGGAACTTTATCATATGTATAAATGCCCATACACATCTGTTGTTTTGCACCATTGTGAAGTAGCAGCTACTCCCTGCTGGCTCCCTAGACTGGGGATCCCTGGTCTGGGAAGTGGTAGGGAGCTTTTCCCTGCTACTCCAGTCTACCTGAGAGCAAGTGAAAGTGGGCTGCTGCACGCTGAATGCTTGTACCGCTCCCTTTCCCTCTCTTTGAGTGATTTCTAGAGGTGCAAATTTCTGAAAAAAATTCCAATGCTAGAAATGAACACCTGTTCAAGGCCAGACATTTATCTGGCACTTGAAATACAAACAAGTGGTTCCCTTAAAAATCTACAGCTTACCCTAACCAACAAAAAAGGAATTATTAAAATGGTAGAACCACTACCTCCTAGTCCTGAACTGGGTGTCACTTTCTGAATAAACTGTATCCTCAAAGTGTTTGACTCTCATGAATTTCCCCAGCAATTATTGGTACAGAATTTCCTCACTTTCAAAGCCCAGTCCAAAAATGCAAATTGTTACATTCCCAGTATTACTAGGGTACTTACTGCAAGAGATCTGTTTACATGCAGCAAACAACATTTTGTTTATTAGTAAGATATCTTACTCTTCTGAATCCACCAATAGTTACCCTTAAATATTTGTCAGTTGCCTTAGGGAACTAAATAATGGTATCTCATTATTTGCAGTGTAATACTGAGGTACTTGCCATCACATATAGACAGAAATAACATTAGCTACTATTAGCAAGTGTTAGGGCTGGCCACATAACATTAAACCTTAATGCCACTTTCAGAAGTCATTGAATATACATTTATTAACAAATATGCCTTCCTTTGTTTTGACCCATGTTTTAAGCACTGAAGGATATAAAGAAGCATGCCTACCATATGTAATCCATTGGTGTGGACTACACCATCTTGTTCCACAAGATTTCGAGATATTGTAATAGAAGGAAGATCCAAGCTCTGTGGAGGAAACTGGGGTGTAAATTCATTTCCTTGTGCAGACAACTGTTCACCTAGTCCCTGAAATGGTAACAAGATGTCTGCCATTCCCAGCGTGGGGTCTGACTCAGGAGGGGGTGTAATTGGTGGAATCTCAAACTCTTCATCACCGAGGCTTGGAGTATGGAATGTCTGCTAACAGAAAAGAAAAGAAAACAAGGACAGTAAAGTACACCACTCCAGATAGTTTTGGCCTCGCAATACAAAATAATTCTCTACATTCTCTATGTTCTGTATTATTTAGATCTTAAATTAAAATGCTCTAAGTAATTTTTTTTACAAGTTTCATATACCAAAGGGCTTTGTGGATCATTCTGATTAAAGATTTAAGTCTCATTATCATATGGTTTTAATGGAGTATCAGTATTAACAGTTTTTTAATGTGTACTTAATTAGCAACATCTGTCTTTGTTGTTAGTCTGAACATCAGCTACATTGGATTTGGCCATATAACAAATTGCCACTTTATTGATATGTTAGTGAAACAGCACAAACAGCTTACATTATTCTCATGCTTCATAAAATACTGACAATTTCGTAGCATATACACAACATTAATTCAATACTACACATTGCTCATCTTTTGTTTCTCTTTTTTTATAACTAATAATATCAAATCATATGCATCTGGTTTTGATATCTTTTGTATTCCATCCATGAAATATACTGACTCTTTACATAAGGGTTATTATTTAGAAGACTGATATTTACAGCAGTGATGGTGATTACAGTAGCATCCAATGTTTTCTTAAGCAAGCCAGCTTTGTTTGAACAGTAGGTTTGTTATGAAGTAAACACCTGTTAAGATGCCTTGAGCAGAACACTTACTGCCAGTTATCTTCAGGGTTTGTGCCTGTGTTTGTAAGCGTCTGTCTAAGATCATCTTTATTCAAGTACAGTCTGTATCTGGCTTCAACACTGCTTTAGTTGGAAAACAAATGAACTACGCTTATTCAAATTTCTCATGAGCTAAATGAACTTTCATATATTATTTCAGGTCCGCTGCTACTTAATAATGGAAAGTCAGTGATTGAAATTAGGGCATTTTAAATGTACCCAAATCAGGACTGTTTTGATCAGACAGGGCAGTTGGCAATCTTAAAATAGGCACTCTGTCTTGCTTTGGACATGCAACACTGCTCTGGGATTTGTTTGTATTAGTTCAAAATTCCAGTTAATGGTGGGGGGAACTGTTTTATGTATTATTTATGTTGTTTGAAAGAGTGACTTAATGCCAGTTAATTTAAAAATTATATGTTCATTGAAAGATCTCATTAACTGCTGTAAACTGTCATCCTTCAAACTGTTAATGATGATATAAATTAATAACTGCTCGAGAGAAAATGGAAACTGAAACACAAGAAAAACCTTTGCTTGCATATAGAACCTGTCAGCTGTCATTATTGGTCTCACACCAGAAATGATGAGGTCCCCGCCTGCTACAGTCTGCATGAGTACAGTGAAAGTGAACTGAGACTCTTGTGGTCTCACTTGATACAGAATACTGCAACTTAATTCTAGCTTTGAAAGCTAGTCCTGCATTAGGGAGACATTTGACTTTCATTGCTGTATTACAAAAGGTGTAAATTTTCTTACTGTGGAACCCTGAGTTCACAAACACAAAGGATGGATTGGTGATGAGAAGTGGTTGGCTAATGAACATAACCCTATGGCTGCATTTGCAGTTATTTTGGCACTAATGTGGTCTAGTAACAGATGCAACTGTAATTTGTGACTCATTTGCTACCCCATTACTGCTTAATGAAATCTAACATATCACATTAACAATACGGATAAACACTCATGCTTGATATGTGGCATTTGGCTGTTTTCATTACCACTGTAATTAACACTTGAAATATTATTTCAATAAATATTTAAGGTGCTTTAAAAATGGTCATGGTAATCATGACACAGAGACCGAAAACATAAAGCAAACATGTAGATTCTGAACCTGAAGGTGGTTCTGGTGATTACATTGTTAGGGCATAATTTACAGGACTTAAATGGTCTTCTAGTTCTGCAGTGCCCCGATCCAAATCCTCATTTAAATACAAAACCAAATAATTAAATATAGGCTAAAATTTAAATACAAAGTCAAATAAGTACAAAATCATTTAAATACAAAACCAAATAATTAAATATTTCATTCCAACATTAGATTCACACAATAATGCAAATATTAACACTTCATTATATTCTTAATTTTTTTTCAAGCAAAAGTATTCAGTAAAATCAATATTATTAGTCTAGCTCTCAAAGTCTCTTTAAGAGTCATATTTTTAAGGTGGTGGTAATTATAAGAATGTGACTGCCTTCCCCATCTAAAAGAGTAAACCTGGTAGAGATGTATAAATATAACAGTTGTGTAATAATTGAACTTTTTTCAAGAAACAGTCTTAATGATATAGTACCAGTCTTAATGATATAGTACATCTCTTTCACTTGTAGTAAGTTATAGTCATAAGTAAACTGATGAATACTTTAACATCTTTAAAACATGAAAATACATCTCACAGTATAATTGCTGCAACAAGTATAGCTTTAAACACAATGTATAAATGATCCAAGGATGAGGACAAAATATATGTAATCGAAAGAGGAAATAATGTCCTTTAGTGAAGTAGTCTTAATCCATATCACTGGGCTATTCAGATTGTAGAAAGGGACTGAATAGTATGAAATTTGGTATTGCAGAAAGATGCTGTTATGACCAAGATGGTATAACATTTATGGGTTTATCATATTTTTTAGAAGTTATTAACTTTTCAGTATTTCTCTCTTGCATGTTTTTTTAAGTGTGGGTGCATGGTTAAATGCCATCTGTACTGAAATGTTCAAAACATTTGTTCCTTTTGATAAAAATGCAAATCTGGAGAACTGTTGTATCAACATATAACAGCCAATGTCTGACACGGTGAATTATCACAGCTGGAATTAAATTGTCTCTGAACAGCTGCTGGCAGCAGAGCTTTCATCAATGTTTGATTCAAATGTAGGAAAGAAATTCTACAGAATGAAACATCATGTTGTCATTACAGATGGGGTTTGTGTTCATTATCACAAATAACACTGGAGACAGTGCCAAACAATATTCCCTTATCTAAGCAAGCTTGTTGGGTAAAAGAGATGGTGGTTATTATAAAAAACAATTAATAAAATACTACTTTTAATTCTAACCTCTATATTTATTGTAAACTATTTTTTAAGTGAAGATGTTTTTAAACCGTTACAAGAACATTCATGACAATCACCACCTTCAATGTCTAAACGCAAAGCTATTCAGTTTTTTAACCTTTCCTCGAGCTTGGAAAATTATTTACGACATACACCTTATGCACATATTTAGTACTGCTTACTGCTCATTCCAGTTCTCTCTCCTTGTCTATATTCATACATCCACATTTTATTAGGCAATATATCTTGCAATTTTTATACCTCCACCCTTTGGTTTTCCAGGGATGCCCAAAAAGCAGCTCCATCCGTAGTTGATATCAATACCAGAGCACTGATAAACTGGCTGTCAGAAGGTGTTGTAAAAGCTACTATAAGAGCACAATGGTTGACACACCCTTTCCCTGATGCCACCTTTCAAAGAAAGAGGCGATATGTACCACATCTTTGCCCCAGTCAGCCTTTATCATTCAGCCCCAAGGCTTGTTCCTCAACCTGTCCAATCCCTAGTTGAAAATCTATTCCCACAACACAAACACTGCAGATGTATAGATGTAGAAAAAAATCAGTTTTTTCGTATGAGTGAAGAATCCAAATTAAAATGTTTGTATCTATGATCAAAATTAGCCCATTAGCTACTAATGACTGGTACTAGGCTTGCTTTCAGATTGTACACCTACTGTGCCTTTTATTTCTTTCCTTCTGTTTATAATTTTTTTCATACATAAAGCAGATTTGTTTCTATTGACATGCTATGTAAGTAACAGCCTTATGGACAGCTAAATTGACTAGTAATGGAGAGCTGTCAGGTTATTTTCTTTCTCATTAAAGTCTTTATTTTGTGCTCCATAAAACACATACAAATTCAGCACTTCATTCTTCATCCGTTGAAAGTCTGTTAAATTATCAAAGCAAGCAGCAGAATATGACCATAGATAAAAAGAAAAACATCTACCTCATTTGCAGTAAGAAATGCATTATTCGCCTCCGCCATGTTCATGTAGTTGTTATTGTTCGCAAACTAAAAGAAAAATAGATATTGGGATTTTAATAAGTGCCATGATAAACCTTTATGATTATATGGTCCAAATATTCTTTATCCTATCAACAACCTAGAAAAATACTGCAACTCCCAGCACAGTCACCTCTACCAAGCCCTTCGAAAAGCACTTCATGGGTCCATTTCTAAAACAGGTAATAATTCAACCTCACACTATTATATTTTTTTCAGAGACTTTCTCACCCACTTACAAGGTCCTGTAGGGAGCCATGACCAAGTGAATTCTTAGTAGTGTGATTCAAATTACAGATGGGCTAAAGAAAGAAAGGGCGAGGAAACCTGCCACTTTTTTTCAGTCTATCATTATCATCTCATCTTCCCCACAAAAACTACAAAATATTTGCTCATGTCTCATTCCAGTGAAGACTCCCACTGCCAGTGAGGCCTGAAATGTCAGGAGATTAGGTTGGAGACCAAGATTATTGCAGAGATGCTGGATCTCTAACAGACAGCAGGAAATTAACCAAAACTGAAGTGGGAGCAACAGACCATCTCATTGGGTGCATTTACTAACCTAATACACAATAAAGCATCACTGTCTACACATGCGCAGCAATTACTGTGCAGTATATTAGTCTAATGCTCCCTTTACTAATCCCTGTATTGCATGTGTAGACACTGACCGGGAGGAAATTGCTCCCAGTCAGCCTAGGCAACAGGGGCCACAGGGACAGAGAGAGCTTCTTGGCTCGGTAAGAGGTGCCTGCCAGCCACATGGAGACTGGGACCCATCCTGAGCTCCATGAGGCTGGGTGAGCTGTCCTGGCTACCAGGCATCTGCCTCCCAGCCAGGACAGCTCACTTCCTCGCTGCCACGCCCCCCCTACTCAGGGCTGCTGCAGGGGAGCAGAGCAGGGCAGAAGCAACCCTGAATTCGGCTGCTACTGTCAGGCTCAATTTGCACCTGATGAGAGTGCATGTATAGACACGTGCTGGAGAGCACTTTAATGAGCCTGAATTTTCTGTGCAGAAAATTCAGATGCATTAATTGCATGTGTATATGTGCTCACTGAGAGGCAACTTTTCACACGTGAATAAATCAGAGGATCCTCATAGATATTTCTTTCCCTAAAAACCTCTCCTCCAAACTCTTGATGTTATTTAACTGAGTTACAGAAACATTTAGAGACCAGTATGGAAAAGAAGATACTACCAGCATTTGGGTAATTAGTAATTTGTGTCCATAGCTCCCTTAAATGGCATTAGTCAGATGTTTGTAGGAAAAACAGGTAGACTAGGAACTATCTTTACACATATTCCCACTGCACAAAGGTGTTTAATAAGCTCTGCTTTTGAAGAATAGATACCTTTGGTATAGTTGTGTTGCCAGATGAAACATTAAGCCACATAAATCATGTTTCTGATTTATTATCAGGCAAACTGTGAAAAGTATAATAAAGGGTAGCAAATAAGGTAGAAGTCCCTGTGCCACACTTATAGCCATATCCATGTTCATTACTGTTCTTGTAACTTAAATATTTAATACCTAACACAGCTTTGTGGGCAAGAATTAAAAAAGAGAGATTGGTGAAATCTCTGAACACCACATTAATTTTTCATTCATTGTCATTAAAATCTCCACCTCACACCACTATCATTAAGGTTGCATCTGCATTTCTCCCTAAACTCCTATTATCTAAGTTTTATAACTCAAATATAAATCTTTGTTTGGTGCTATTGCTTGTCTCAGAAAATGCTGGGTGCATTTTATTTGGAAATCTTTAAAGCGCATTTTTAAAAAAAGAAAACAAGGTATTTTTCTACTGTATGCAGCTCTACAATGTATGAGGATGGGGCATCACACATTTTCAGAGTTACCCCCATATTTTTTTCCTTTTGAAGGGAGCATCATGCAGGGTTGCCAGAGATAAACAAATCCCTGCTTAGAGGGAACTTCCATTCCACCCTAACTTTGCCCAGGCTTCCCACTTGCAAGTCCTGGGAAAGAAGATGTTTCAGGCCATATTTTGCAGCACCAGAGAACAGAAGTGTGACAGAAGAGTAGCTCTTTCATAGTAGGGCTAATTTCCCTGAAAGTCTTAAGAACCTGTACTCCTAAAATCAATTGGAAGACAGGTTGGAGGAAAGAAGATAGGAATTAACACATGGTTCTTGCAACTGAGTGTCTTTGTTTTGCTTTCACCCGACACTGGATCAGGGCCTTCCTTGCATGTGGAAGAAAAAAAGCAGCAGAAAGAATGAAGGGAAACTGGGGAAAGAGGGATGAAAACATAACATCTTCAATTTGAAGTATTACAAGGTTGGGTTCCTACTCCAACATATGACATTAGAGTGTGCATGTAAAAACAGAACACAATAAAAAATTTAGTCTATAATGTGGTGTAAGCAAAATTTCTGTTTACTTCATACATGTATTATCTCATAACTGTATCTATATGTATGGCTAGAGGTGATATAGATATAACATTCACCTAGGGGTTTAGTTCCAATGTCAGCTACAACACATTCACAGTAATTTTTTTCCAGACAAGACTGTGTGTGGATTTTAGCACACAGACTTAGTACTTATGCACAGCAGTCAGATTGACATGATAGATTTTCTCATGTCAGTGAGCCGAGAACTAAGAAGGATTTACATGAAAAACTCTAATGGCTCCAAAGGAGCTGTTCTCCTCTATGATAACAAAAAGTCACTTTTTCAAATAATACCTACATGTAGAAATGTACAATAGACCAGAATGGTTCTAATAGAATATACTGGGTAAATACGTGGGTCCAAATTCAACCCTGCTATCAATTAACATAATGGCCCTGAGGTTGCACCTGCTCTCAGTGGGACTGGATTTGGCTGCATATGCTTAAAAAATTGTATATTGTCTTGCTCTTCATATCAGTCTACACATCAGTCTACAGAAGCTGATTGACAAAACATTTTTTCTCCATTTTATGTTGTTAAATTAAAACAAAAGGAAAATCACAGATTGAAAATTATTTCTAAGTGTCATTGAGACTGTAGAAGCAAACAGCGAAACATGCACAATCGAAGTGAAGGTTGCAACAGAATCGTTAATTTGCTGTTATTGTGCTAGAGTATTTCAGCTTCTTTTACACATTACTTGAGGCACTTATGTCAGCCCCTGTCGTATTTCAGCTTTTGTCAGTGTGTATCACAACTTTAACATTATTTAAATGTAATTTTTAGTCTATGAATTAGAAATCCATTTAAAACAAACAACTCGTTATCAGTGAATATTTTTAAGATTAAACTTACTTATCATCTAATAGTACCTACAACAAAGGAAAATAAAATGGTTATTATCTTAAGGACCTAAACAATTCAAAAAACAAATTAAGCTTAGAGTGAAATAAGAACTGGGTTAGAAATCCTCTTCTGAACAGTTAGTATGCGAATGTAATTACTGAAGAAACTACAGCTAATCAGCTGTGAATTGTATCCATTAATTAGTATTTGCCCTGGAGAGATGAGAAAAATCAGTAACAATGTTAACACTGCAATGCACTGATGAGTACTGAAACACAGGGCCCTCAGCATTTAGTCAAGCAGGTGGCTCCAATGGTCCAAGTAATTTAAAAAGCTCTCACCTGAAGTGTAGAACTGGAATTACAAAGCACTTCTTGCATATCTTTATATCTATATAAGGCTATAATTAATGGCTTTTAATTTAGAAACACTTTGTGATCAGCTGGGAACAGTTATAAATCATTCTAAATAGAACAAGGTGTTCTATTCTATTTTAGTAAAATATTTAATTTGAGAAAAATGTTGTGTGTGACATGATTCCTTCGGAAGTCAACACCTTTCTCAATTCATTTCTGGAGACCATTTACCTAACTACTAACAAATATCAGAGAAGAGTGGCGCATGCATGCACATGCACATACCCGCTCCCACACCCACACTTAAGAACCGATGTACTAATTACGGGCGAAAGCCTGCCATTGGATTTACAATATGGAGCCCTAATGACTTTATCTCCTGGTCTAGAAGTGCATCTAACTCTAGTATGTAGCTCCTATAACTTGCTGTTCATGCTGGTCTACATGGTGTATTTTACAAATTACTTAGTAATAGTAGCAGGGTTGTAACAGCCATGTTAAACATGCAAGAAACAGGATGTTTAGTACTAACTTTTACTAGACTAACTTTATAGTTTCAAGATATGTCCGACAAGCCTTGGGGCACAAAACATTCTTCCTCAAGTCAGAAGCATCAGCAATACTTTATACCATATTTTTCCTTTCACAGGAAGATCTCAAAGCAACCTACAGCTACTAATGAAAACACATATCTTAGTTCCCTGCAGCAGTATACGATGTTATCTCAATGATACACGACGTGAGAGACTCTATTTTACTGGACTTGCCTCACCTGATAAAAGTCAATGGGAATTTTCCTACTTCAACTAAGTCAGGATTTCACCCTGAAAATTAGCTTTTAGGGACAATGACTAAAATATGTTTGTCTGTCAGCATCTGCTCTGGAGAATAAGAAGTCTCTTAGAGCCCCCACTATTATTGTAATCCAAAACAGCCTAGTCATTTCTACTGAGTATTTCAATACAGGCAGTCCTCAGACTTGCGACACAAATGGTTCCTGAAAACTGCTTCTTAAGTTGAACCATTATAACTTGGAACCAATTTTCCCATAGTAACAATGTTCTAAATGGCGGATTGGTTTCTTTAGGACACTGGATACCAGGGTGGGGCCGGCACAGGACAGAGCTCGCACGG
>NW_017728998.1:34871030-34876852 GCF_001723915.1 Gavialis gangeticus
CCGGGGGGGGGGGGGCACAGGGAGATGAGGCAGCTGCCGCAGCTGCGCACCACTTGCCCGGAGTCAGCGTAATGGCTCCATCCCATACCCACCATGCCCCGGGTGGGCAAGCGGCAGGAGGGCATAGCCCCCACACCCAGCACTGCTGCCACCCACCTGGAGCACAGCCCAGTGAGGCCCCGGCCCCATCCACCCCGCCCTGTGGAGATCCGGGGGCACATGCCCGGCCCATGCCTTCCCAGAGAAGTGGCACGAGCAGCGGTGGTAGCTGCTGGACAAGCAGCTCCCGGATGACCACTGCACAGTAGCAGGAGCTGCGCCACCTTCTCCCTCTCCCCTCCATGGCCCCCAGATGAGCTGCAGCTCCATCCTGCACCTGCCCACCCCGCAGTGCTTGCCCCAGCCCCTATCCCAGCTCCACTCCCTCCCTCACTGCAAAGGGCCTTGATTTGCACCCTCTCACCCCTTTTTTTCCCCTCCCTGTCCACCACAATAGACTTACCAGCTGGACACAGCTGTATCCAGTGTCGTAAAGTCAAAACCCACGTTAGAAAGTTGAAACAGAGTGTCAATTTATAAACATCCTAAGTGCCGTTCATCATAACTTGAAATGTCATAAGTCTAGGACTGTCTGTAGTGTGCCACCAAACATCTAACTTCAACCTTCTCAGGTTCAAGACATCTCTGGACAGACTTGAAGCACCCCTTGAAAAATGCTAGCTAAATTTTCACTCTTCTTTTGCCAAGATAAAAATTATAGAGTTTTCCTATTGCAAAGAACTCAGAAAGACCACAACTATGGATTTCTGTTTGAAATCTCTGGGTTTATCTTATGAATCATGTTTGTAAACCAAACAGTGTTAACATGGTATGGCACCCGACGGCACCCTTGAAAAAATCTCAAGACAACCTGGGTGAGAAACACTGAACTTGCCTACACTTTACATTTAAGATAATCTTTCCATGTAAAGTTAAGTTTCTTCTGATCTGCCACACATCCTAATAGTTTAAATGAAATCAACGCAATGATCAGGCTTTAAATAATGTGCAACTCCTTCTCCTTTTTAAACATTTCTCCTTTGCTTTTCCAATATTGCCAAGCTTAGCTCACAAGTTATGAGCCAACACCTACAGATATAATGGCACTTGTTTAAAATTAGTAATTTAAAAACAAGAATAATAGCGCTTATTTGGTTCCCTTCTTGTTTGTTTGTTTTGGGGTTTTTTACTTTTCTGGAATGCTTACCTTTTGGGTACTGCAAGCATAAACTAGAAACTTTCTTTTTCAAATGAAAGCTGAGACTCATAATTCACATAAATCCAGTTGCAAGGACATCACAATCCAATTGCATATGTTAACAGTACTTCCAGAAACAGCTCACAGATGTATTTGGGCTATTGTACAGGTTGTGACTATATGAGCAAAAGCCACTTCAAGAAAGACTTAAGCTGTCTCCTATAAACAATTTCATATACTATGCCTGAAAACAGGACAGTACTTGCACAGTTGTATCACTATATCATATATTTTACACATTCAGATTTGAGATAAAAAATAATTTACTTAAAAAGTAATAGTGGGATTTTTAGATGATTAACTACAGATGAGATGAGAAAGAAGCTTAGGTATGTAGAGTAAAATCTTGGCCCCATTAAAAATAATGGGAGTTTTGCCACTGACTTTAATGAGGGCAGGATTTTACTCCAAATAATAGATAATTGTTATGAAATGCAACCTATTCCATCTTTAGAAATACCAAGCTAGAGTACAAATCTTATTTGGAAAATACGTGGGTTCCATTATCATAAAATGAGCAGATTGAGAGATGCAAGAATAATCTGAATTTAGAAAAACGAGTAAAACTTCAAGAGTTCTCAAGGATATAGCAGTATGCATTCCTTTTTAACACTGCAGCTTCTATGGTATACACACAGTCATAGTAATTTTACCTTCAGCAATAAAAACATTATCCACAACACTCCCGTTATTAACTAGACTAATAAAGTGATCACTAGAAACAAAAAACAAAAGAAAGAGCTACTGTTCCAACAAAGAACAAAAACAAATCTTAGTGATGATAATAAGCATCATGGAAGTATCATAAAGGGAAAACCACACCAAGTTTGTCACAACAATGAATACAGCACTGATATCATATTAACAGAATATACTATGAGTTGGAACAAAACACATCTCTCCTGCTTGGAAAGTAAAACTTGTAATTCTACACTTAAAATTCTGTAAATTTAAGGAAGATGCGCCTTAAGTCTGTAATATAACAAACTTTCTGTATCCATGGAATTCTGATTTAAGTATGAAACCAGAACTAGTACCTTCATAGTTATTATAATGTAATAGTAATTTACAGCTTTTGCTAAAACAATATAATAAAAATGAACAATAAAATTATATAATAAAACAGTTCTATAGTTTATAATTTATAATTTTTGCTAAAAGCATGCCATAAGATTAATCATTCTACCAGTTTACACAAGATTAAAACAGAACATAGTATATGATATAAAAATAAGTAAAATGAAACAGCTGACAATAAAATAAAGCATGGGGATTATATTTGATTTTGGCCCTTAGTCTTTGTACATGTAAAGCAAATACACTTAGGGAGTATAGGGCTGGATCCAAGACATAATTATTAAAAATAAAGATTTAAAATAAATCTGTAAGACTAAATATTTAATGGTTTCTCGGAGTGGCCTCTTTAGGCCAAATCCTCATTGGCTTAATGAGTAAGTGACAAGACTGTGCCCTACTATCAATGAATGACTTGTGCAAATGATGACCATTTTGTAGGTGCAAGTATTCTTCTGCATTTACAATTTAATTAAACACCCAAGTTGCATTATCTGTATTCCTTATTTATTACTTTCGAAAAAAATAACTCGGCCAAATGCATTTGTTGGCCCTCTGAATCTCAGGAATGTTGTCACAAACCATATTTTGAACATCGGACCATTAATTAAATCATTTTATGTCAACAAACAGAGTTATCTCCTACAGAAAAATATCTGCTTGCACAGATGTATATTACTATGGCAAAATTCTTAGGTCTATCTTCATTTTTGGCAAATTAATTCCTGAGAGGTTACACTATCCTTATGAGTAAAAAGAAAGATAATGATCCCAAAAGATGTAATTATAGACCAGAACTAAATTACTTTGCAGGTCTAAATACTGTATCTTAATAATTCCACCCGAGAACATCTTCACTGCATTTGGGCAGATCTGATTTTGCTGCCTGACCAATAATTACAGCTCTGGCAAATACAATGTCTGATAAGGACATCAATTAAGAATGAGCATTGTGTTATTTAAAAAAAAAAATTCATCATGTTCACAGCCTGTCTGATTGAATGAAATGCCAAATTAAATTAATGGAGATTGCTAAGTCTAGCTAGCTGGTGGGGAGCCATGCAGAAAGTGGGACAGCACAGACAATAAATTGTCTGTAATTAAAAGATGAGAAGCTGGACTAATGCTACTTCAGCCTGATTACGTCAAACAACACAGGATACTGTAAAATTATTCTGGCAACAAAGTGGGGGGGAATGGGAACAGGTTTTGATCAACTAGCATTATCTATGAACACATGTCCTAATCAAAGGTATTAAACTCTACAGAAAACAATGAACTAAATATTATTTGTTCCTATTTTAAGGAGCAATTTACTGTCTCAGTTAATTTAACAGTAACACAAACTAATATAGCAGCACTTGCCCTCCATCCATCTAATTTTCTAAGTAAAGCCTTCATTTTAGGCATGGCAGCATTCTAACTGCCATAGATCATGTATTGTAGCAGCACTGTACCCTGAAAAAGTAAGTACCCACTGCGGGTTAAATATTAAATAATTAAATACTACAGTTAAATACTGAAAATAATTGTATTTTATTTTAGCAGAATAATTCAGCTATTAGTATCATGGTATAAGGCTAAATTAACTCCACCTCCGTCAGCACAGTTACTTGGGATTTACAATGTTATAGAAAATTAAGTCCAATTCCTGTCCAGATTCCTGTCCATTTTTAAAAAAATCCTGAATATCAAATAAAGTCAATCCATCTCGAGTGAATCTTAAATGGTGACCTAGATTTTGCAGCTATTCAGGATCTCTAAAATCTCTGTACATCTGAAAAAATATAACAGTGTGTAAATTACAGTAATACGTTGGGTTATAAGTGTAACAAGTAGACCAGCCATAGTAATTCAACAGGGAGTTTCAGGATGGAAAATGTATTGGTTTTATTACAGATGAAGGATTTGATCATACTTTCCCAATTTCTAAAGCCTACACAGCACAGTTTACCTTCAGAGATCAGAGATCCAATAAGGTACTGTGCAATAGAGTTTTAGTTTTAACTCTGTGAGACATATTATCACCTGTTATAAGTATAAAATAAGCAAGTACCATATTTCACAGTGTATAAGTTTTGAAGCCCAATTTTTAACTCTTAAAATTCAACCTCGACTGTATCAAGACCTGCAGGCCTTACCATTGTTATGGAGACCCTGCTTGGCTGGCCACTGAGCTTGGCACTCAGCTGGCGAAGTCCCATCCCCTGCAATCACACTTGTGGAGATGCCACTCAGCCAGCCGCTGAGCCTAGTCTCATCCCCTGGGATCGGCATTGCTCAGCTGGCAGGGTCTCATCCCCTGCGAGCACATGATGGAGACAGCAGTTGGCTGAGTGCCAAGCATCAAGCCCAGTCCCATCCCTTGCGAGCAGCACTGGGCTCAATGCTTAGCTGGTGTGGCCCATGCAGCGCTGATCTCCAGGGACAGGGTCAGGCTCAGTGCCTGGCTGAGAAGCGTCTCCATAGTGCGCTCACTGGGGATGGGCTGTGCCAGCCAAGAGCTACTTGCAGGGGACAGGGCCGGGCTTAGCACTCAGCTGGTGCAGCCCATGCAGCACCACTTACAGACAATAGGGCCGGGCTCAGGACTCAGCTGGCGTGGCCCCAAACCCTGTGAGAGGTGCTTCCTGGCCCACCCAGCTGAACACCAAGCCCGGCCCTGGCCCCGGCGAGCAGTACTGTGACACGTGTCGACCCCCTGGGGGCCTGGCCCACAGTGAGGGCACACAGGCGCTGGTATAGGTCGACCCCATATTTCTGATCCAAAAAGTTAGGAATTATGTAGCTCCAATGTATAACTCAACCTAACTTTTTGGATAAGAAAAATGGGGTTGACTTCTACACTGAAACAACCTGTCCACTATGAAATATGGTAAGTTAATTTCCTATTTGCATCTGCTCACCAAGTTCCAATGAGAGTCTTCAAAGAACTCTGTGAAAGTTTACAGTTTGTACCAAGTGCTGGTCTTTCAATTTTTGTCCAAAAGATGTTCATTCCATGCCTCAAATTCAAAGTTTCCCACATACGGGTTTTTCTCAGGTACATCTTCAACTTAACTCCTCAACTGGTCCAAAATCAGAAACCACTTAAAGTTTTGATATTGAATTCAATAGGACACGTTTCCCCTCACATTACATAACCTGCAGCTACAATTTTGTCAGTGATCTGCAGGGATCCTGGTTTTCTCTGTTTAAAAATTGCAAATCCTTTGATTAAAACCCCCCAAAATCCATGATTAAAATGAAACACCACTATATATAGATATCAACTGAACACAATGTTTTATTGATATATTTACAATTTTAAAGCAACCTGGAAGACTACCAGTGCCTCAATCACTACAATAAAATAAATTCTAAATACCTAAACATTTTGTTATTTGATTTTGGTGTTTTATCACAGAAAATCAGAGCTCCCCCTGCCCTCTTCACTCACCAGGATGCAGGT
>NW_017728998.1:34876980-34878471 GCF_001723915.1 Gavialis gangeticus
CAGGGACCTGCATCAGCAGTCTCCGGTCCCTCACAGCAGCACTTGAGCCCTGGCTGCCATCCACAGAAGGTAGCTGCTGCTGCAGTGGAGTGGAGTGCACAACCCAGGTCCTTCTCTCCCCATGGGTAGCATGGCCAAAGCAGAGCCTGCAGGAGAGGGGTGCAGGCTGCCCACAGCAGGTTTAGTGATCCCCGCCCTGCTGCCCATCCCCCCACGGCCCAGTGCACGGGACCCAGCACAGCAGGGCAGAGTGTGGCTAAGCAGAGAATCTCCATGCTATTGCAAGGCCTGCACCAAGCTCCTGCCCTCCCAGGAGCAGTGATGGGCACAACCCCACACTGCCATCCCTGGTATCGCCAGGTGGGCCAGGGGCACTTCATCAGGGTGGCACAGGGCTCCCAGCAGCAAGGAGCTTCCCTGCCCTGCCCTGCTTTTCTTGGCCATGCTGGGTCCCACTCACTGGGCCACATTTTTCTCTGTTAAAATGAAAAATCCATGTTTTTCTTGCTCAAAAGGGAAAATCCATGTTTTTTCCATTTTCCCACAGGAAACAGAAAACCTGGATCCCTGGTGATCTGCAACCAATTCAACAATAAATAAATAATATTATCTTCTTCTCAATTCCAGCCAAACTCTTTAATATGAAATCTTTCTTCAGTGAATTTCATGTCCAAAAGCAATGACTGAATGATATTTTGCCAAGTATGATACCATTATAGTTTGGGGAACAGTAATGAGAAGAATGTTTAATGGTCTTAAATAATAGCTACTTTCACATCCTTTAAGAAGTGCATAGTCTATAAAACTCACTGTATTCAATACATAACTTTATGAAAATACACATATTACTGTTTTATTTGGTTCACATTGGGAGTAGCTCTCCATAGGGAAGGAGGTTTTTTTAATGGTATTTGGACACCTTAAAAACCTTAATGGTATTTAGACACCTATGTGTTATTATGGCTCCAAATTTATTAAACGTTATTTCTTAAATGTCAAAAAATAAATTTGCTTTATTATAAAGGCGACCTAAAAATTATCTTAGATATGCCAAGTGTTCACAGAACTTTTATTTGCTATCTAGTATGTCTATACTAAGTCACTAATGCGCCATTCTTTTGCACTACTAATGACTTCAAGAATGATAAAGTTGTAAAATGGTATAACAGATGATCAGGTAGTGTGCATATGCTTGTCTGAAGGTCTACATCTGTACACAAGCACATCATTTTCTAGCCTATATTTTCTCCTTTGGGGGGCTAATACAAATATTACACTTAGCTAATCTAAGGTCTCTACGTTTCACGTAAAAATGAGCTCAACAAGATCTACAGATGTTACCTTCAAAGCATTCTCCTGTACAAGAACTAACAATCGCACCCTGTTGTTGCCTGAGGCTTAAGACACTTTCAAAAGACCAAATGCTGACACACACACACACACACACACACACACACACACACACACACACACACACACACAATCAGAGCA
>NW_017728998.1:34878561-34882875 GCF_001723915.1 Gavialis gangeticus
TCTCACACACACACACACACACACACAATCAGAGCAGAAGCCACTATTGCTATTACAATTCATTTTTAAACATACATGAAAATGTGAGAAACATGGGTTCTCCTTTGATTTTAATACTTTATTCATTTGAACCTATTTTCATTTTCAGACATTTTGCAATGATGGGTTATGAAGCTATTTTAATGATGGATCTCATGAACACATACCTGTCTCTTTCCATCAGCATGATGAGGTAAATATATACATCGAGAATGAAAGTATATACAAGTAGAGCTAATTTGAAGAAAGCTTTTACTCATGGCAAAATATCTTCTTTACTTACATTCTTCTGTGATTTTAGGACCGCCTGGATGCCATAAGGAAAAGAGTTTACCACATGGGTAACCTTACAGCTTTCATTTGTTCTCTGCATTTTATCTATAAAGTTTGCTTACCTAACTAGAAGGAAATAGCTCACAAGAGACAAGATCCTGCTTCTGTTGAAGTTGAGGAACAGAAGGCAGCTAAATTACATTCTTCTCTGTAACCACTCTTAAAGAGCTTAAGAAAGGATAGGACTCAATTGTTCTTTTTGCACAGAAACTTTTACTTCCCCAACCTCTGAAGTTTGTCTTGGTCAAGGTTTTGCAGCCCCACAGAATATGGATGCTTTGTAAATTTTGCAGAATACTACTACTGCAGGCCACAAGAAAGCCAAATGCATCTCTCCAGATCTAAATCTCAGATTGCCTGTTCCTTCATTTTGTTCTGTGGGGAGTTCTCCCTGTCTAGGAAGACCAGTGCAAATCAATGTGAAGTCAATGGTAATCTTTCAATGGATTTTAATGGGAGCCAGATCTATTCTAAAGGCTGTAAAGCCTTGCTATATTTATCTACTCCCCTTGCGGCTGTGCCATGCAAGAGATCTGCGTTGCCTCCAGATTTTCCATCTAATATGTGCTAGATCCTGAAAAAAAGTCTGAAACTTCTATTTCCTCTTGCCCTTGATACAATAAGCTCAGTTACCATAGTCCCCCTCCCATACATACAGGAAAAACATACATTTTTGCCAGAATGGTAGATTTTTAATTGCACTGACTTGGACTCATAAGTCAGTGTTTAAAAATGAAATAAATATATAGAATCAAATTTATCATATGAACATTTGGGGTTTGACTTCATCTTGAAGGCTTTCATTTCAGATAATCAAGGTGTTAATTAAATCTACCTCTCATATTTATTTTATATAAGCAGTCTAAGCATTGAATGAAAGTATTTCTTAACATAATATCAGCATTTTATTCTAGAAAGCCAAGAAATAGTTTTATACCACTACATTTAAGATAACCGTAACAATTTCTCACATGAATTTAAAGTGATATGATTATACTGCAATTGGTCTATAAGTAGCTTTTCTTAGAATCTTATATCAAATTTCACTCACTTCAGCAAAAACTGTAAATTCCATTCTGGACTGCAGTTCAACTCTACTACACAGTAGCAAATTATATCAAGTTTTAAATGTAAAATTGATAGAGAGAAGGTGAAGCAGATGTAGACATTTTATAATAATCATAATGGAAGATTACTCAAGATACTTCTCAAGCTAAATATAGTACGAGTGCAATCTTAAATATCTCAGTTCTTAGTCACAATTCCTTTTTTTTCCTTTATCTTTTCTCTAAAATGGAACATTTTCCGTTATAGCAAGAATTGGTCAGTATCAAATGCAAAAATAGTATGTTTTATTTAACTTTTTGTATCGCATATCCATTTTATTTCTGTATAAAAACCTGCAGCTAGTAACACAGTACTACTGCCATGGTGACTGTCAGCACTAGAACCCTCATCCGTCAGGAGCACGCTTGACAGAGAGCGCAGCGGATTAAGACCATCAACCAGACTTTGGTGCAGAATTGCCCCAAGCAAAACTGGTTTGAGGGGATGGAAAACCTTTTCAACAAGCTCACCAACACTCTTACAATCTTCTTTCCTGCATTTGGGGAAATCATTTCTCCCTTATGATTATTCATTGTTTATGTATAGAGACCTACATAATTCCCAGTGGGAGCCAGTGGTCCTTGCTGCCAGGAGGGGAAGGCGCCAGTTAGTGCAGTGGCACAACGGGTGGCAAAGATGGCGGCTGTCCGTCCTTCCCCTGCTGGGTCTTCTCCACCAATCAGCACTGAGGGGTGGGGCCACCATGAAATGCCTGCAAAAATTGGCTCTGTGTCCCACAAGCAAACCACAAAAACCCCTTTGTCTTGCTGCAATTTACATTGGTCCCTATGTATGAATGTACTTTCCAAATATTCAAGTATGATTTCCCTACTTCAAGGAACTCATAATTTAAGGACAGACCTACAGACAGATAGGATATAAAGTGCCAAGTCTTTCCTAGTTCACTATAGGTAGCAGGGGACAAAATAGGTCTTTAAGCAATTTTAAAGGTACAAAAAGTTAAAGCAGCAGCTGTTCAAGTTGCTGATCAACGGGCAAGCAAGACTGGTAACTTTGCCAGAGTGAAAAGACTCTGAAATATTACAATTTAAATGGTAATTCATTTGTCGTATTTGCTACTAGCCTTTTTAACATAAAGAAACAAGGACAGCTTTAGTAAACAATGACCAAAGTATATAGCTAAGAGTATTTAATCCTTACGGATAGGATATTTTCTTATCGCGGCTCATAAAAGCAACATTATTCTTATTACAATTTTTGGTCAAAGGTTCAGATAATTCCCAGAAATTTTTCAGGTAACATAAATTTTCCTCACATACATTTCAGTATTTTTAAAGGAACTAACAAGTAAGCCTTATAATAGACCCCACCAGCCAGAAAGGAAACTTTAGAGTGAACTTTTGGTTCCTTTCTCAGTAAAATCTGAGTCTACAGTTAATATTGTACATATAGTTCCTAGTCCCTCTTTCAAAAGGAGATATAATTATACAATTAAATGAAAAAAAGGTGAACTATACCATCTTATTTTTATAAATATAATTACCCAAAGATAATGAGTGAAAGGAGTTTCTCTACCTAAAATACCAACAATAAGGAGGCTTAGAACAGATAAATTAATGCTGGTAGGCCTCACAGTGATAGGCCTGTGCATTTATTTCTACCTTCTACTGTTTGTGGGTACAACAGGGAGCCTAAGGTTCCTGTTACTTTAAGGGTTAAAGGGCAGCCAGAAGAGCCTCCAGTTGGGAAGGCTACTCATTTTGAACTGCCAGAGAGCAGGTCCCCAGGGATTTACCTATGAATAGCTACAATCTTTCATATCATTGGGGACCTACAATAAGCTAGAGCCCTGCAAGGGCGACAAGATACTATGGCAACAATGACCAGCAGCAGTAAGCTACCCTGGTGTTAAGCCAGTAGGTTAAATCAGGGAGCACCTGCAGCCAACCCAGGGAGTCTCCTGACCGGAATAGGACAGGGCCTGGCAGACCTATAAAGCCAAGTCATAAGCCAGGGCAGGTAGTCTGGCCCTGGAGACTAAAGGGAAAGATCCATGCTGCGAGACAGCTGTTGCCAGATGACTGAGACACCACCAAGCCTGAGAACAACAAGTGAGGAACTGAAGGCTGGTAAGGAACAGAAACACCACGTGAATGGAGATTTTTAGTAGCTAGCTCCTGGGCTTAGATTTAAATTGCGACCAATGTGCTTATATTGCATTTGAGTTTGAACTGGCAATTTGGGTCAGAACTATCTGGGTGAGAGTAGGTTCCAGTAGTGCCTGATCACACGTGTTTCTTCTGAGCTTTGCCAAGGGCTAGGAGTGTAGCAAAACCCCTAGTTTCTTACTTTTTAATTGCATTCCCTCCCCTTCCCCAGCCATTTCTGACTTTTTCTCTCCCTCTTTATTCCCTATAGATAAGTATAAGTGAGGTCAAACTTAAGATAAGCTTTCAACATTTTTATTTTGGTAGCAAGTTTTTGGTTTGGGATATTTGCTGTTTTATATTGTATTATTATTAGGTTTGTATTGATTTTTACTGTTGTCATATCGATAGTGTATGGTTTAGGCCTGTGTTTGTAAGTGAACCAAAGTCATGTCAAGTTTCCATTTTATATATGTCAAGCCTCCATCTTCTGTCCTCTGCCTGGGCATCCCATGTCGCAACAATATGATTAATTGTACCCCTCCTGTGTAAATCGGTTCCCCGATGAATGAGAGTGATTGGGAATGACTAAAATACAATGGTAGCAGGCCTCTACTGAAATGGCCTGTAACGACTAGGCCATCACCTCACATTGATTCATCCAGGAACCACAGACCTCACCCAAGATCAGAGGCAAGACCAGCATTTGAGAAAAAAAAAAAAAAAA
>NW_017728998.1:34882993-34883814 GCF_001723915.1 Gavialis gangeticus
GCCAGGGGCTGACCCTTGCCTGGGCATGCCTCCTGTCACTAGGGTCACACAAGGTCTGCCCTTATAAAAAGAGGCAGTGAAGACAGACCCAGTGGGATGCCCTCTCCATCTGGACCAGCACCATGCCACACTACCTAGCTACCCAGAGGCCCTGCTGGCGACCACCCTCTGGACAACATCTACTGGACAAGGACCCCTTTCCAGCCTAGATAGATAGACAGTACCTGCATACCTCCTCCTACAATTTGGACTCTCTCTCTCTCTCTCCTCCTGGACTTCAGTAGACTTCAGCCCCTGTACCAAGCCTCTTTAAACCCTGCTGCCTGTGTGGGGTGTGTGTGTGTGCGCGCACACGTGTGTGTGAGAGAGACAGAGAGAGGGAACCAATTTAGCATAGTTTAGGCCGAGTTGGGTCATGTTTTACTAAATCCCAGTCCCTTCCTTATCTTAAATTCCAGCCTCATTCTCTCTCTCAGCTCTGGTCCCCACCCTCTCTGCTAGTTTCCCCATCTCCTCCCAATTCCATCTCTCCTTTTCTGCCACCTCTCAGCCTTCCCTGCTCCTACTGCCTTTCCCCTGTGACTCTCTGCTGCCCTGCCACCTGCTGCTTTTCCTGTGATTTTTTTTTGCTGCCCATCTCTCTGTTTTCAGGCTTTCCCTGCACCTTCTGTAATCTCCCCCCACCCCCACAGCTTCCCAGCTCCTATTAGCTGTCCTGCAGTTCTCTCCAGCTTCCAGCACCTACTGCCACTCTCTGCAACTTCTCTAGCTGCCCCAGAGCCATCCTCTGGCTCCCCACAGCCAGAGCCCCTCTTTAACAC
>NW_017728998.1:34884463-34917396 GCF_001723915.1 Gavialis gangeticus
TGGGCTTAAATTGGTAATAGGTATGCATGTGCCTGAGCTGGTAGTGTGAGTGTGTATGCCTAGTAGGGGTGTATGCACCTAGTGAGTGTATGTGTGCTTAACTGATTTTTATGTGTGCATGTGCAATTGTACACCACACCCTCCTGTCTAACAGTACAGTATTGAGATCCTGAGCATTGGCCTGACCACGAGGGCAACAGGAGCTCATGGCCCAGAATCAGCTTGGGTTAACCAGGCTGGTAGCCAAGGACAAGGCTGAAACCTAACCCAGGCAAAGCCAGACAGGTTCATCAGGGCAGACAGAGCATCCAGCACAGGGTGGAGACCGGTCCAAGGGCAGGATGAGAACCAGGGCCAGGGGCCTGAAGCCTGAGGGGGGGCAAGAACCAGAGCCAAGGGCCCACAGCCCAGGAAAGGCACAGACTAATAAGCACTTAAGAGGCCAGAATCATGAGAGAGGAAATTTGGGGTCGAATCCCTACTGATATGAAAGATCACACCTGCAAGGTATGGGCATGGCTGTAGAGGAAGTCAGAGGCCATGAACAGCCAGCCCATAAGGCAACAGGTCCCTGAGGGGACCCACATTACATGGGAGGTGATTAGACTGAGATCAGCAGGGTCCTGGAGGGACCTGCTGGCAGGAAGATAAACCAAGGCTTGTTCTAAGACCCTTTGATAGCCTCCCTTTCCAAACCTGTTTGGCCACCGGGGGGGCAACAGCCACCCCTGGGGAGTGGTCTTGCTACACTGAAGCTATTGGCTGAGTTGCAACTCAAGTTGTCATTATGATAATACACAGAACCACCTTATTTTAAAATTTCCAACACTGATTTCATCTCTAACATTTCAAATTACTGGACACTAAAATCAAGTCAAAATTGCAAGTACAGTGTGTGTTTTCTCTCCCCACACATAATTTTCAGGTGTTATCTGCCCCCTATTATTCATGTGTGGCAATGGTGGTCTGTGAAATAAGTCCTTCCAATCATTGCAGTTTCCTTCTACTGGCAAGTGCTATTTTGATACTGATTTAATCCAAGGATCAATGTACATCAGTCCTGGACTTCGAACCAATAAAGTTCCACCGCTGAAAATACAGAAATATTCAAAGTGTATGTCAGGACAAGAGAGTAAAAGTGGAGAGAACTCCTGGGAAGAAAAAGGTAACTCTCTTGTACTTATCCCAGGAAACTGGAGGGTTGGTGCCAGTGCACATGGCAGCAAGCAGCATTTCCGGAGTGAGTACTCACTCCAGACTGGCCTTGGACGAGCTGCATTGAGTGCTACTCTTGCAACACTAATTTCTTATAGTGGAGCATGACCTAAGTGCTGGGACAAAGCCGAAAGTGACTGGGGGACCTCTGTTGGAGAAGTACCACTGCAGGAGCTTAGAGTGGCAAAAGTGGGCTCAGGCAAGAGCCCTTCTCTCAAAAGTAGGTGAAGGAGAGGAAATAGGGAAGAGCCAATGGGATCAGCCCTCTTGGAGGGTGGGACATGACCCCTGCCACCCCCAGTGCTCATTTCTGCCCACAGCAGGGGGTCGGACTCGATGATCTGTCTAGGTCCCTTCTGACTTATTGATTCTATGATTCTATGACAGCTAATTGGAGCCAGAGAGGATGGTATCCGATGTTGTTTTTTTCTCCCTTTCCTCTTCTTTGATTTCATTATCATTGACTTCGACCTCGACTGAGGGCATTTTTTCTCTTTTTGGTATATGATTGAATTTGCCAGTTTGCCCCCAGTGGGGCCAGCTGCTGGACTGGGGAATGGACTCCTTAAGCCCTGTGGGGCTGAGGTTTGGACAGACCTGGCTGGGGAAGAAGTCAACCCAAGAAGTTATCTTGTTCTTGGGTTTGTTTGTTTTTGTCCAACAACTTAGGTGTGATAAGGTCGGGGTGAAAAGGAAGGAGGAGCCCTATAAATTCGTCTGGCTAGTTGGTCCTCTGTGATTCTTTTTTTTTCTCTCTGGTTTCTTTTTTAAAAAAACCTTGTGATCATAATAATCAGAAACATCAAAGATGTGGCAGGGGAAAATACATCAGAGAGGGGAAAAAGAGGTAACTGTCATACCTCCCAAGTTCACTGGAAGACAGGGAAAATGTCAATGCACAGGGGACCCAAGCCCTATAGCACCTACCACTGACAGCGTTCTTGGATTTAACTACACAATCTTTATAGGGAAATGGTAGTTGCTGAGTATACAATGTGGTATACTGTTACCATAGAAACTTTAGTAATCAACTATTATGTAATTAACTAACAAATTTAAACAGGTAATTCACATGATCTTTAATCTAAGGGGTTTTGAAGGAACCTATTAGCTTGGTAACCAAGCACCAAACAAAATTAGGCTAAAATATAGTGAAATGTTAGAGCCTCATTACACGTTACACTAGCACATGCTATATTTAGTTCATAGCAAGCATTAATGTGGAAGTGTTCAGAAAACTCTCAACGATCTAAATATAGGATTGTAGTACAGTGAACAGCAGAGTGTTGAACTAGCTCCAGGGTCAAGACTGAAAATCAGTCTCAGCCCTGGGATCACATTAAGCCAGTTCAAGACTTTGGCAGGGTATGATACCTGCACCCAGCCCCCACACCATACAGGAACCAGTTCAAGATTTCTGTGTGGTGCAGGGTCTGGGAATGACTCCTATGCAATGCCAGTGTCATTCCCAGCCTCCACATTGCACTGGAGCTTTAAACCATCAACATTCCAGTGTGAGGGAGTGGAAGCCCAAAAAAGCAGCTGTTTTTCAGACTTCCAACCTCCTTACTATACCAAAGCCTTGAGCTGGCAAAGTTCCAGTATGCTAAGAGTGGGGAGGGGGCTGGAGCCTAGCAAACAGCTTGCTGGCTCATGTCTCCAGTGCAGTAAGGAGGTTAGGAGCCCAAACAGCTTTGTCAGGCTTCCCAACCCATCACACTAGAATCTCCTGATTGTATTGCCTCCATGGACCAGTCCAACATTAGCGTAACACACATTAAGTAAAATAATCTGAAGATACTCCTCACTAAAAAAAAGGTCTAACTACTGCATTATGATGGCAATTAGCATGTGCTTCACTACTTGAATGATCAGACACTAGCATTGTAAGTGCAGTTATCATGACTTAAGTATAACATGTAACATGCCCCTTATTTCACTCCATTCCCCAAAGTACAATGTGCGTGTGTGTGCACTGATCTTTTTGGGAGTGGGCAGCTTTATAAGATTCTGGGTGCCATTCTTAGGAGATCCTTTTTTTGAACAACATATCTTTCATTTGGGCATGAAAGATGCAAGACATGGGCAGCAGGTTATCTTGTGGCAATGTGCTCTATAGTTGGGATTCCTACCCCTTGAGGATATTCTGTACCCGTATCATTTGCAATGTCCCTCCTGGCCTTGCACATGGCAGGTGAGCAAAGAGTTCAGTGTTCTACTACAAGCAAAAGCCCATCAGAATTAGCTTTGGTCTGAAGTCAAATAATAACTACACCAGCCAAGGAATGCATTCAGTTTGTGTACATAAACTGTCCAAAGCTTTATATGAACTTTCTTGCTCCATCTGGATATGAACAAATTTAATTAGGCTGCTGTTCACAGTGTGTTTTAATTTCAAACAGGATCACTGTGGGAGGTCAAATGGGACAAATCACGTGGTCATATTCATATGGTGTTTTTATTTTTCCTTATTGGTTGAATATATACCATGATCTGGATGGTAATCTGAACAAGTAAAAATAGTTTTCTCTCTGTACCTCAGAGAGAGAGAGACATTTTCGCACAGAAATTATTCTGCTGCAGTTCAAGACATTCCAGAGAAATGTTTTATCCACTGTGTTCTTATGACACTGGCAGGCAGAAGCATGCTATACCTACTTACTAGGAACTCTTATTTTTATTTTATATATTGAACTGTATCATTTCATCCCAGTTTTAGAAATTCTCTCAGAGATCAGAACCTTCCCCATGTAGCAGAAAGGAGATGTGCCTTCAAAACACTCTTGGCAGAGGCCTATATAGTCTTTCTATAATTCCTTTAGTTACAGCTGTTTCATTATTATTTTGCATTTTGGCAAACATAATAATACAAGCCAACTTTCATTATAAAGAGATTAACTTTCCCTGATATCAAAGTTGTGTCAGAGTTGAGATCCATGAATCCTACTTCGAGTTCTAGTGGCAGCATGTGAACTGATGCAAGATGGTGCAAAGATGCAGGAACCCAAACAACATGAAAATGACTTAGGAATTCTCAAAAAGAACCAAATACAAGGAAGCCATATTCAATTAAAATGAATCTTTTCAAGTTCCAGAGTCTGATGTTTTCAAATTTGGTTATTCCATAAAAATTTGCACAGCTATAGTGCCAGGTTCAGAAGCAAAGAGAGACAGAGAAGGGATATACAGTATATTTACAATTTGCTCATTACCAATAGAAGAAAATAGTGATGCCCACTAGAAAAATAAGAATGCATGAACTGACACAACAACATTTCAGTAGTAGCACCAAAGTCTACCCTTCTCTCACACATGTGCATGAGTATCAAAAGACATTTCCAAAATAGGGTTTGATTTCCTTATGATCTTAAAATTAACAACTCAGGCTAATTATTCTGCAATTCCTTTACCAGTAAAGTTTCTCAAGTGAACTTGTGCAGAATACAAAAGCTATTTTTGTCTGGTACTTTTGACAATTTTAACAAAACTAATTTTTTACCTGTGAAAAAGTTTCTATTAGCTGCTGAAACCTTAAACACAGGAATCAACTTGGTTTTGAGATAAATGCTACATATGCCCATTTCTTTGAGAGAGATGCTGTGTGAAGGAGGAAAGAAAGCCAGGTGCTCACACAGACACTGAGACAGAAAACCTGAAGCGATGGCTGCAGGAAGCCCCCCAAAACCTAACAGATTTCTTTTTTTTTTTTTGGATACCCTCACAATGTTTGGGATTTGATGCTCAAAAACAGAAAGTTGCCTCTTAAAATATTTTTTTATTCAGGGCAGAAAAGGGATGTACACTGATAGGATGAAGGAAGGAAGCTTGCAAATGAAGCTTTACTCTCAGGACAGTTTTCACAAACAACAAAAGCTGTTGGGCATTCAGCATATCATGGTTAAACTCTCACTTCTACATTTCAGGTTCTTCATAGTCACATTAGCTAGCTCCAAATCCCCTGTCAAAAGCCAAGATACATCAGGCTGTGTCATCATATTTCCCCATTAACTCTACTAGATCATAAAAACAGCCCTCAAAGGCTCAAAAAAATGGCAGATTTTTTTTTTTTTAATCAAGTACTTGGCAAAGTTTTGTTTTGTCCTTTCCCAATATTATAGCACATATGGTACACGTAAAATTTAAAAACTTATTAAAAACTGATATATCTGAAAGGTTATTTACTTTGATTCCCTCTAATAATAAAACATTTCTAATATAGATACCTAAAGTACTATTTGAAAAGCAGTAAATATGAAGGTCAATCTCAGAGTTGTGGTGTTCTCTATTTTTTTTTTAAAAAGAGGAGTTTTTTCCCTTTCTTAATATGGCAAATATGGGCTTGGGTCTTTCACATACTGTGGAAATGAAAACACAGACTGCTTATGGGTAAAAGTCCACTTAGGAGGCTGTTTGTACTCAGGTGCTTTCACTTAAATTTGTACTGAGCCATCATTATTATTACCTGTGCTAGCTAGATTAAAGCTACAGTGGGTATGCCTTCATGTACTTTAATCATACCTTCAATTGCCTGTGTAGTCACACTCTTAGAAGAAACATCATACATTGTATATAATGCCAAGCCAATGGGAGCCATGGTAATTACAGTTGTTAGCTTTGCACAAAATAACGGGCAAAGATTTGAGAAAGTTAAACAAGTTACAGACCTTAATCACAGCTATCCACAAAAATGCTTTCATGAAAGATCTTTGCCTCCCCTCTTCTACGTAACTACAGTAGGACTGTAGCAGCTATACTGCTATGAACAAGAGAAAGAAGAGTTCTCAGTTTCATAAGGGTTCTTCGCACAAATGAATCCTCAGGGAATCTAATGACAGTAATATTATGGTGCTGGTTACAAAAAGACACAGAAGAAAAAGACACCCTGATAAAATCAAAGTGCAAGCACCATTTGTATAGACTTCATGGAGGAAAACAAAGAGTAATGAAGAAATGCCTGGATAAGACACCTGTTCATAGCACTAATGGTAAGAAGAGGAGCAAAGTACCATTTGCCCACATGGATCGAGCAATAATCTCTGATGCACACATTTGTAGTGGTAATATATTACTAAAACATCATCTGTAGCTACACTAGCTACTATAAGAAATGAAAGTGTTGTCAGTTTTCATGCTCAGGATATATATCATCCTCTAAGATCAGGAAGAAAGGATTACTACGTTATAATATTTAATGGGTGTAGGTTGTAGCTGTGTTGGTCTAAGGACATAGGCAGACAAGGTTCTTTGAATAAATCTGGTATCTTTTATTAAACCAACGAGCAGACGTACTGGCCTCTGGCTGCTTTACTACTCCATCCAGGAAGAGCACAGATCATCCACAGATGCTTTCTCAGCCTGACAAAGGGTATTTGGACCTGAAAGCTTGCAAAGAAGAATTTTTCCATAATATTTAACCGTGCACATGTGCATGAGTAAATCATAGTCCTTTCATGGTAGACAGAAACAGAACACAAAACCAACTGGACAATTGATCTTTTCAGGTCTAGCATAACTTGTTTTCCCAATGAAGGAACTTCACCCTTCTTGAAGGTGAACTCTCTCACCACACTTTTCTTCTACAAATGCTAATTTTGGGGAATGCTGGCCCTCTCTTGGCCTTTTCCATCTTTGCTCACATTACTGGTACCTGCACAAGCCTCAATCTTCTTCAGCACAATATTGTGCTCACTTTCTAAGCTGTGTTTTTAATGTCTACAGCCTCTTAAATGGATTTTTTCATTTTAAGGACCTCATTGCTGAAATGAGAAGATCTGCAGAATGAGTATACCTCCAATACCATATAGAAGATAAAACCCATTATATTTGTACAATGAGGTTCTCAAACACAAAAGATTTCCAGCAGATTGTCGAGTCACCTAAGTATCGTTCTGAACAATGGTTTTAAATAAGCTCCAGCAACACTGAATTAGATTTTTAATGCATCAGTAGCATGCAAATGTGATCATATCCATTTTTGCCACATAAGATAGTAGACCTCTGGCCCCAGTGAAGTTAGTGGCAAAAGTTGGAGTTAAATGGGATCATACTTTAAAGCCATGTTTTTAAAGGGCTCATCTTCTATTTAGGCTTTGACATAAGCAGCCAGATTTTCAGGAAGTTGGCATACTGAGGGCTGACCTCCTTTGAAAATCTGTCTCATTGAACTGGGAGCTGAGCTGTTGAAAATGTGGTAAAGATGAAGGGTGCTGCCCACCTGAACATTTGCCCTTGAGCTTTGGTAAATATGGCTACTAGAGTTTAGAGAACTCTTCTTTGTTTAAGGAATAAACTGCATGAACCAAACACAGAACCACATCTTTTAAGTGGTAGTTAAAGGTTATACAGTTGCCACACAGACTGTATACTATTATACTGAACTTCCAATATGTTTATGAGACAGAGGTAAGCTTTGTTTAGGATAAACTCTTACATTCATAATTCTGGGTATGTTTAAAGGAAAAGATCTGGCTTTTATCAAGTTGACACATCAGATAAGAGACTGCATTATAACAGGTTACACTTGCAATAATAATTTTGATTGGCATATCATTTTTACTAACTACCGCTTGGCATGCATCCTAAATCTGCAGTGTACTATAAACTGTTATGAAATATAGCTGTGCATTGTTCAATATTTACAGTGTACTTTATTTTGTAAATGTGAGAACTGGCAGAAAATACAGAGTATTAAAACAGTTCAGCTTGAAAAAGTCCTTCTTCGCACAGAAAGAAGTATTTCACTAAAGGCAGGTGACGATTTCCTTCAGAAATGTTCACACTAAGTCTAAATAAACTTACAATAGAAAAAATGTGATTGCTTTGTTCAGCTGCTCAAACAGATTTCTATCTCTGCTATATTTGCATATTTCTGAATATTCTTTCAGACCCACACATTTTTGCTAGCAAAATCAATTTTCTTTTGGACAAAAAGTGAGATTTGGTCTAATGATTTTAAGCTTTTAAATAAACATGAACTGAGTTGGTGTAAAGAGCTTCCCTTTTAAGAAAAGATCTTTGCTGTTTGGAAAGAAAAGAATACTTTGCATCCATGGATATCAATTGTCAGAAACACATTTTAAAAATGCAGACAGAAAAAAAATAATACAAGAGCAAAGTAGAAAGAACTCCAAGCTAATCATGTAGCTACAAATAAAGATTCATGCTAAGTTTAATTTCTGAGAAACATCATGTTCTAAAGTCAATGCTGATATATCCAAAACATAAGAAACACCAAACTATAAAATAAACTTTTATAGCTTTTTTCCTAAAGCACAAACAATATTCATGTTTATGAATTAGCTTCCTCCACACCTGGAAAGGACTGTTCTGAAATTCAACAGTTCTATAAAATCTTTAACAACAAACACCAACCAACTGCAGTTTTTCCAGGTCTGTTCAGCCCTGCTAATAGTTATTGTTTGCACAACTGTAACTAAGTACATTACCAACCAGTTGTTCAATCTATATAAATTTAAGAAACACACATTGCCAAGGAGTGACTCATATATCAGTCTATTATATGCTACAGAGCTGACTGTATTAAACAAATCACTCTCCCTACAGCTGAAGAATAGAAGCTATATACAGAGCAGAGGTTATTGTCTAATTTAAATCTTGGCTCACTTCCCAGTGCTGTACGAGATTCCAATTTGTGGAAATGTTACTCTCTGCTACTGCCAGAAAGGCAGCAGAAAATGGTATTGGGTGCTTTCCAGAAATATGTCTGCAAAATGCCAATCAACAAGTCACTAAAGATTAACAGTATGACTGTACCAAATTAATTTAAATTATAGAAACATATGGCTAGGATGTTTGCATTGCACTTAACACAACACCTGCTTCACAAACAGCTAGGTTCCTTCTACTATAGAAAATAATGTGCGTCAAACACCACAGGCCAGGAGCTCAGATTACAGTAAATTATATGAAAAACAAATAATAAATTGGTAACTAGATGTAACCACTACTAGACATGAGCCATCATTTTGCAAAGTTCAAATCTCCCCTTTAGTTACATTTTAGGAAACAAATCTGGGTTATGCTTACTTGTCTGTTTCCATCAAAGATGATGAAAATATTTATCTAACAACATTAGGAAATAAAAAATGAGAGGAAAAAACCCCAGCACTGCTGTGCTCCATCTGACAAATTCAAAATGGCGTTTGCATTCTTTCTAAAATAAACTCCCTCTTTGACAGTGGTCCATACTCCAGTGGTATTGTCTTGTTTCCTGAGTATAGCATGAAAAATGTCATCATCTTTTCAGAACAGACATTGATAAGATGGACTACAAGCTCACGGAAAGCATTAAAATAAAAAAAATGACATACCAACACATATCTATATTTCCTTGATGTCACTTTCCTATTATTTTATAAGAATCTTTAATATATATGATCATGTCATCAAATATAAAAAAAACCAGACAACACTTCTAGCAATACTTACACATTAGTATATGCTGTATTTCAGCTGAAAAAGAAGGGAGCTGTTTTACGTTTCTCTCCACTGCTTTTCTATTATTGCCTAGCTAATGGAAATACATCAAACAAATGTTCTACAAAAGCAATAAATATTAAAGTTGACCTATCCATCTGGGAGAAATGAGAACAATACTGCTCACTTTTAGCCGAAATATGACACTGATAAATGAAGCTGTGAGATTCCATCACACTTTCAACAACCTGGGCTTAGCGCCCACCACGTGATTCTTGTACCAGCAATTTTCTCCATTCATCTTCATTAGGAGGCAGGTCAAGTGACTGCCTAACATCCCTGTCAAATTTGAACCTTCAGGGGGCTTGTTGTAGTTTCTAACAATGTATTCTAAAGGCTCTATTCCCTTTTTGAAAAAAAGCTTATATGAACATAAAAGCACGTATGAAACATTTCTTCTCGAGAAAGGGAACCATAATATGTTATTCACAATTAAAGAATGAAATGTCAGTACAATACATATAGTATCATGCTTACAAGTTTAAAACCAAAGTGCAGGGTGACACAGAAAGCACACGCTTGCATCAGCAATCACCCTTTTGGCCAAAGACAGACAATTACTCATTCAAATGAGGATGTACATGGCACCTTATCACAAATGAAATGCCTTCCATTTCCTTACTCAATCACTGTTTCAAGCGAGCTGGAACAGGCAGGCATAGCATTCTTAACCTAACACAGTAAGAGAGTTTCATCACATTAGCAGTTTTACATTACATCCCCATTATTTTCTTTTTCAACAGTACAGTAATAATGGTACTGATTTGATTATTCTGTATTAGTGAAAATGAATACCAATTCAATATGAATTTGCCACTATAATAAAAAGCTGTTAACAGGACCCCCTGGAAAGAATGTTTATAACTTTACCATCACACAGTGAAATTAGAAAGGCAAACAGCACTGGAAGACAGTTAAACCTTTGACATCAAGACACCTTGGATATTCATGCAATTGTGGTACCGAGGTCAGGCTGGAGCTACAGTATTTATCTGACTCTTATACAAAAACCCTATACTTTTTTTTTTAAAATAATCCAAACATATTTCCATCTAGGGAGCCAAATCTTTAATCTTTATTTGCATTGGCCAGCTCTTACATGAGCAAGCCCATGAAGTTACCAATGCCTCACAACTACTCATATATGTAGGTCCTTAATTAAAGATTGCAGAATCAGGCATAAAACATATATAGTACAGAACAGTAAAATATAGTTTGTTATGTTCAGTGAAAAAGATAAATATGCAACATTATTACTGCGCCATGCTACAGTACTTCCTTTTTAGAAATACTAAAGCTCAGCGCAGTACCCGCCCGTACCGCACTGTGTGCACAATGCAGTTAGTTTTAGCCACAACTTTGTCATAGTGGCATGCTAAAACAGGATGGCTGCCAGTCATGTGTAGACTCGTGTGATCACATCAACATAGCGCATCATACGGCGACAAAGAGTGACATGTAGATACGCTCCCTTACACTCAAATAGATGTCTATAGAACTATTCAAGTGAAAGGGACTAAATGAGCAAATAAGAAAAATACAAGTTTGACCCTACATTCCCAGGTTCTTAATTTGTGAGCTTTCCAGGTTATGGCCCCTTCCTTCTTTCTGTCTCGAAAGCATCTAGGACAGTGAAGAACAAGAATAACAATACACATGAGAGTACCAGTAACCTGGCACAATACATACTAGAGTACCAATAACCTGATGCAGCTTCCAATCCAAGGGCTTTGTAAGCAATATTGGATGTTATATGATCAAGCAGCTAAAACCCACAGTCCACAGTTTCACAAGAAAATGGACACTTCATAAGAAACTGGTTTTACCCATACTTATATCAATAGAAACTGAACCTCCTTTAGAAAGTACATAACTTGTTTTTTTGTTTCCTTGCTCAGGTACAGCATTGCAAATGAAATGCATACTATTCAATGTGCCTGCTGGGTTCTGAAGGGTTTTCAGGTTTTTCTAGGTCAGTTCTAGCTTACAGTTTTTGCACCTGTATTTTCTTTTTTTTTTTTTTTTTTTTTTTTTTTTTACAGTTTTTGACTTTTTCTGGTTTTAATAGATTCCTTCCCCCTCTGGACAAGTGAATGAATCTACTTCTGATATCTGGAGACCCTTCTGCAATTTATTTTTGGATACTTATGATCTTGGTTAATGGTTAGGGTGACAGAAACAGGAAAATTCCTACAAGGGCTTCATGTTGCGTTTGGCTCAATTCAGCTCAACGTAAGTGACCCTCAACACCAGAAGTCTCTGAGAGATTGGCTGCTGGAGTCTGAGGAACAGTGGGTGAATCCACCCATGCATTAATATACCATTGTTACTATGCATTAAGTTTAGTAGCTGTAATAACAGGTACTACCTCAATGTGCAGTAATGTTGGCACATGCTCTTTTAGTGATGGTAAAGTGCAGTAGACTTATTCTACTGTGCGTTAGCACAGCTTTTGCGTTTAGCATCTCCTGTAGATGCACCCACTGACTCCTCCATGAATAAACTTGTTTCTGTTCCTCCAGGATTAGTATCTTTAACAGAACTGTGGGTAAATCTACACTATGGTAGCAGTGTCTCACATCTAGCCTGTTCCTGATACACCCTGCCCATCTGCTTCAAACCTGGAAATGCACTGATGGAGATGCTCCAGAGTATCCCTCTGTAGCTGCTCTTAATGGAACTATTCACATGAAAGGGACTATAAGAGCAAATAAGAGAAGTAAAGATTTGACCCTACATTCCCAGACTCTTAGTTTATGAGCTTTCCAGGTTGTGGACCCTTCCTTCCTTCCGTCTCAAAAGCAAGAATGAGTATATTTTACAGATTTCACAGCAGCAGCCAGGGACAATTCTGGAACATCTTCACTGTATTTTCAGGCTTGGACCTAGTGAGTGGGTGCAGGTGAGCAGGTGTACGCAGTTCCAGTCTGACCAGGCCATGCAGTTGTCACAGTATAGACATGCCTTCTATATATCTGCACATTCAGGTTACTAATGTATTGAACAACTATAAGTGGAATTTTAGCTTGTCACAAAGCAGTGCTTCAACCACAGAAGTCAAAATCCTTTCCAGAGCAGCAGGCCAAATTAACACACCTCTGAAAGTGGGTCACTGCTTCTGACCCAGACACTGTTTCCCCGCTTTCTTCCCCCACCCCACTGCCACCAAATTGTTGTCACTTCTCTTCCTAATGCATTGCAACTATTGCCACTAGAACCCCTGCATCACCAGCCAAATGCAAGAGTTAAGAAGGCTGGACAATAGTCCTACAGCATTAGTACTGCCTACTATCTTAGGCTGAAGCTTGAATCAGCCCAAAATACAAAGCTTGTTTTGCCGAGTCTAGGAACCAGAAGAATATGAGGGCGCTAAAGCTCCTTGCAAACATTACATTAAATAAACCCCGGCACATTACTTTCAACTTGGCACATTCCCATGCCAAACCCTGCACGTGCCCAGAAGAGGCAGCACCTTAGACCCAGTTCACCCAACATCTGTAAAGATTGGGCACTGTAGCGGGGTTTTGGCACTTTTATCTAATATCTGATTGAATCAGCTTTAGCTAAAAGCGCCAGAAAACCCTGCTGAAACACCAGATCTTTACAGATGCTGCAGAGGCAAGTTAAAATAATATGCTGCTTCTTGTGGTTAAGTGCAGTTTTCTTTTTTTACTGTCTTCAAGCAGCCTAAACGGTTAAAAAGTAATTCTCTAGAGGAAGAAGAGAAGTAGTGAGTAGAGAGCAAGCTAACACAAAGACCGTCTCCACCGGAGGTCTACAAGCAGCAAGGGTTTTTATGGTGATATGTTTTATTGGACCAAGGCCAGAAAAAAAATCTGCCTGGCCCCACCATAGACTGGAGAAGCTTAAGGTAAGCCAGACATGCAGTTCTTTGATTTCAGAAACCAGTCTTGTCACGGGTTACCAACAAGTCATCAGCTCTCAAGTGAATCCATCTGGGCCTACTGATTCATAAGATATGGTGGCCTTAACCTTCTTCTAGGAGAAGAGGATTCCACTCCAGCAGAGATTAGCCCAAGGGAAATAATACCTGAGTGGATATACTTAGACATGAAAGTGCAACAGAGGTACAGGTAATCATGCAACAAGTGAATGGTACCTCCCTAGCAGTTTCTGGACCATCTCAAAAGCAAGAAACTTACTTTGTTGTCCAAATCTAAGACAGGTTTTTATATTGCTTCTCTCATTGCCATTTACTATTCATTTTCTCCCTGTCTATGTAAAAGTTCAGATACTGTCTGTAGGTCTCCAAGCTGCCTTAACATAACTGATGCCATTTTTTCAAATGGACATCATTAGCTGCAAGCAAAAGGAGAACAGAGGCAAAGTAAATAATTGTTGTAGGCAAAACAAAAAGTAGATAGGTGTAGAATGTAGAAAAACAAGCCCGAATAGACCTGTAGAACAGAAAAACAAGCCCAAAGAGGGTTCAGTAGGTGAGAAGTTAAAAAGAAACAGACTTAGGGTGACAGATTGATGGAGAAATAACTACTGTAGAAGGTAATTGGTGAGGATCTATAGCATGACTATATATGGAATATACAGAAGAGGGTTGTAAAAGTGTATAAAAGCCTATGGAAAAAACTTTAGTCTGGGGAGCTGTCACCAAACAAGAGGAGACTACACAGGTCAAAATTGCAACCCCTGGTGCTCAGCTGGCCAGCTGAGTCGTCATGCATTGTTCAGAAGGCCTGTATAAGAATACCCTTATACACTGTTTGGCATTTTGCTTGAGTAGTGGTATTGCTGAAGTGTTCAATACATTAAGATTTGAGACTGGAATAGTCTCACTGATCATTTCATTCCATTCACCCCTTACCCCCCAAATCAAAATCAAGTGTAACATGTCCATGAATAATGTAGCTAATTCTGATTAGATATTGTCTTTGGACAGCGCCCATTTTCCTAATCTGATGGACTGTTTGTCTACCTAAAGATTTCCAAGATTCTCTTAACCACAGTATTAAAATGCCAAATATAAGCAGAAGCACTGTTTTTGTCTGATTAAAGTACAGTAAAGATACAGAATTATTGCGGATGCTGTAGATATACAAGTTGTTGCTGGACTGCTTATCAGTCTTTACTCTTGAGTGAAAGCCTGCAGGAAGAATTAAGTCTTTTCTGTGCTCTACATGTGGCTAAACACAAACTCAGCTTGATACTAAGTGTTAGCAAGGAAGGAAGCTGATAGCCTTCACCCAGAAGGCACTCTGCCCCAAGCCTCTACCAGCTTTTCCCTAGGTCAGCTCAGCTGACAAGCATTAACACTACCCTACTCTGTCATGCCAGAATTATTTTGTGCTTCTTGAAGATGAAGTAGATCTTCAGTTCTTCAAAACTTAATACTAGAGAAGCAACCTTGAAAGGGATTTGCCTAACCTATTTTAAAAAACGACAGATACTGAAATTATGTACAAATAATGTTTATGAATCTATCAATGTGAGACTTGTTAGAAAACATGAATCGTATAAAACCTGAGTAAGCAGCTGTACCTAAACAGCAGACAACTCAGAATAAGCTCTTCCAAACTTTATTTTTATAACTTTGTTAACCTTATTCAGAATGCCCTTCCAAAAGCAGTTCTGTCATGAAACACTATCATTTATAATGCAGTATTGTTTATGTCAAACCTTCAAAGTGAGGTTATCATGACAGGTTAATGGATTTAGGTTCAGAGAAACCATGATTAGAATAGGTTTACCTACAGTGACCTGTATTCTGCATTATACAGTGGAGATCACACCTTGCAGCATGATTGTTATCAACCATTAAAATAGAGAGTTAGAGTCCTGCATACCCAACACAATATATTTAAATGTGTTCATTATACTGTTTCCATGTTGTACATGTGGAAGCAGTAGTTAAACTCGACACAAAAAAAATACCAAAGTGCAAATTCTTAAAATAGCTATTTCTGCCTCAATCCTAATAATTTAATTGGAAAACAGCAGAGTATAACATTTCAAAGGTACCATGAATATACATTTGTGAAAATGTTTAAAATATTCATGGCACCTTAAAGGACATTTTCATTAGCAATGTTATAACAATAGAGAAAGTCATCTGCTATTTTATATGAAATATGATGTTATTACTCTAATTCCACAAAATTTTGAACGTATACTTTCTTACAGATAGAGAAAGCATTAAAAATTTAACACTCTAGTTCTCTCATCCTGGTGCAGTACTTCCTTTAAAAAATATCACACTTACAAACTATATAATTAAACAAGTTGCTGTTAAGATTTTCTTTATGCCACGCTCTAACATTATAACAGTGCTTTCCACTACTAGCAGTGATATTTTTCATCATCTTCAACTTTTCTCATTCTATTTTTAATTATGACAGAGTGGTGGCAAGAAAAAAAATCGTATATACATTTTAAGTTAGATTTAAGTTGGATTTTTAAGTTTATTGTAAGAGTCAAGTTATGAGAAAACTGCAGTACCATGGAACAGAGGAGAATAGATAAAATAGTCATTGTAAAAGAACAACTAATCAATCAGAGCTTGATTTTCTGTAAGACAGATCTGTAGCTCCTCAACCCTAAAGTGCAATCAGGGCAAACTGTATATGTAAAACTGCCTTGTATTTGCATGCTATTTTTTCCATCCTATCTTTGTTCAAATTGGATCATTACACTACTGAGGTTCTTTCACCAAACACGTAAGACTAAAAGAGTCTAATATTATGTTAAATCTATTTATATGCTAAATTTGATTCAATGCGAAGTGTGCAAGGTGAGATTGCAATGAACAAGTTCTATACTATTCTAAACCATAGTAAAATGAGCCAAGTACTGCACATCAGCAGCATCCACCATTTCTGAAGGATCTGAAACTAGCCTATTTGTTCTTTCTTACTTGCAATGAAAACAATTTTCATTCTTTCTTAAAAACATTTATATACAACTTCTGGAATTTTTCATTGAAATCTAGAAACAGGTCTTTAAAATATATGAAAGTTGCTATTCTGACAACTGCACAGAACCCTTCTTACATACGTATATATACATGTAGTAAACATTTCTTAACTTCAGCATTTTGATTGTGTCCAGCACTGGAAATCTAATTAAAACTGAATCCCTACTTCTGACCTGCATCAAGCCAGAAAGCTGGGCAGTTAGAAGCACCTCTGAAAATGAGCTCCTTAGCTATTAACAGACAAAAAATCCCTCCTGTTTACAGCTCCAATCCTATGTTGAGCCTGAGTACAGCTCAGGGAAACAGGTGACAAAGGCACCTATAAGCCACTTTTGTGCTTCTGTAATCTGAGACTGATCTGCACAGGAACCTTGAATAGTGCGGGGGTCAGGATGTAAGGACAACCTAGTAGCACTCCGTAAGATGGCCCTGGCTAAAAGTTCATTAGGTACGATTTGTACAGAGTTCTTCTAAGCAGGGTATTCTCAGATGCAAACCTTTTCTGTACCAGTAAGTCCACTAAAAAAAAATACTCTCCTACGTCAGTAAATTCTGTTACCTATCCATATTAATTTAAAAAAAAACAAAAACAACAACAACAACAACCACCATAACTTTCTTGGTTAAATCTATACTCTGGATCTTTTAGTGCATTTCTTATTTTCTGTACATTATCCAAAATAGAGGATATTCTCTCATTCTACGGCCCTCATTCTGTATATCTTACTCAATGGGGGTGCCTACACAAGATGTTTATTGCACAGCTGACTAATTAATTGTGCAGTAAACACCTCAGCATCTACATGTGTACCCTTATTAGTGCAGATGAAACAAAAAAACTCCACAGAAAGTACCACCCTACAGTGGAGTATTTTCATGCACAGCAGTGCATGTGTAGATGCTGCCCTGGCTGGCTGGGGCACAGATTGCTAGCCATTGGGCAGCCTCCATGCTGAAGCACCCTTGTGCCAATCAGGCTCCATGTGCTGCAGAGCGGCTGGCTAGGGCACAAGAGTGCTGTCTGTTGGCTAGCCCCGTGCTAAAGCCCCCTCGTGCCTCAGCCAGCCCCTCCACAGCACGTGGAGCCTAGTCGGAGCAGCCTTAAGCTACCAGACTGATCACCCCCGAGTCCCCTGCCAGCCCAGGCTGCTCTGATTGGACTCCACATGCGCAGTATTCCCTGGCACTGCAGACTGGCACATGTGCAGTATTCATGAGCATTAGTTGCATGCATAGACGTGCCCAATGTGTAATCCTAAATGAACAAATTAGGAGACGTAGCAAGTCTGCTTTTTGGTTTTTTTGTTTTTTTAACTGCACTTCAGATGTGCAACCTTTAGAATCAATGAGTATTATGCCAGTTAGGACAGAACATGGCAAGACTCCCTGTGGTAAGAACTGCTGCTGCTGTCTTCATTCAAATACACTGTCACCTGTCACTGACAAATTGTTCATTCTCATTAATATCTGTGACAAAACAACTTGCTTTTAAGAGTTAGGAGATCAAAAGACATTACAACTAACTAGAAAGTGCATTTGTTTCTTATTCTTTGACCATTCTTTTTGTGTTAGCCTGAATGATCCCTCCTGATAACATGATCCCCAACCCTGAACTGAAAGGGATATAGTTATGACTTGCCAAAACAATTCTTGTCATGGAATCCCATCTTGCACATTTTCTGATCTCGTTCACCATGTTAGGCAGGCCTTCACATAATGACTTATTGTTATCATATTAAATACCTTATTCTCATTTCTGCTATATTTAAGACTTAAGGTAGTCATATCCATTGGGTAATATTTGAGCACACGCCCAACATACCCTACAACACCTGTTCCTAAAGGCAAAATGATGATTGAATCTGCACCATTTAAACTAGAAAATTTTTATACTTTCTGTTTTAAGAGGAACATTATGTTCTTTTTTAGAGTGAATAGAGCTTGCAGATGGCAGAGAGCTTTCTGCAGGAACAAAGGCACTCTTCTCAATGCTTACTGGAAACTTGAGACTTTGTAAGATATCCAAAACTTTGGCAATTGTTCTGACCTCATCAAAATGAGGAAAGTTTTGTTATTAGACAAGGTATATGATGAATTGCCTGACACTGACATTGAAAAAATACAGCACTGCAACAGTCTCGTGAAAAAGTGTATTTAGAATATTAGTAAATTGACTGATTAACTGTGATATGGAGGCCATTTCTTTATTTTGAAGTAGGAAGTTTATGAGTGATACTAAAATTAATACTAATTAATACTAATGAGTGATATTGAAATTAATTGACTACCGGGCTGTACTCAAACATAAAAGGAAACAATATAAAACACAAAAAAATATAAATTCAAAATGTAGACCTGTATATACAAGGCATGTGTGTACCTTTAAAGAAATGGGAGTTAATGCTATACACACAAATTATGTGATAAAGTGAAGTTTTTAGTTCTGAATTTCTATTGTTCCAACAATATAGTATGTTTATTTCTGTATATGCATTGTATGCTTCAGTAAACCAGTTTTAATTTCATGAAAAAAATCTTCTTGGATGTGGAAGAATGGGTTTTCACAATTTTAGTTGATCGTAAGTTTCACTGATCACAGACACAGAGCAGTGACAAGCCCAAAGGAATGAAAAGTAAACTGAAAAGAAAAAAAACACCATGAAAAAACATATTTAGCTTTGAATACTCATAGCTATAAGAACATGCACATTCCTTGACATGCTACTTATGTCAAAATAAAATATTTTCCTGTTCTTTTGAGGTAATCAAGACTGTCCAACTCGTGTCTTGTGGGCTGCTGGTAGCTCAAGAGAGGTTACTGTGCAACCCACAGGCTCCTACCCATCTGCTGCTTACTCCATCACTCCAGATGCTACTGCAGCTGGAATCTCTAGGATCCCCTCCCTCTCTCAGCTTTTGCCAGCCTGCAGTGCCAGTGGAGCCAGCACCATGGAGCAGCATGGGAGCTGAGGTGGAGGCTATGTGCAAGCGCATGCAATGCAGGGGGAGTACCACCCATGTACATGGTGCAGTGGCCACCTGTGCAGCGTGACAGCTACCCACACACATGCTGCAGAAGTATGTGTGGAGGACCTGCCCACACGTGCACTGCAACGCTGTGTATGTGGGGTGGTGCCTGAATGTGTGGTATACTGGTGTGCAGGGGGACCTGCCCACATGCATGGTGCAGCATTGGGCAGGTGGCTGCCCATGTGAGGCATATTAAAGGGGGGTATGGCCTACGACCTGTGGCTTGCAGTTGTGTAGCTCTGGGGCATAGAGTCCCACCCCACCATTGGTACAGCCTGCATGGTGTAAGGCTCCCAGCCACTTAGATATTGAAACAACCCTGAACTAAACCAATGTCTGGAGAGTCTCCATTTTTAACTATTCGAACAGTATATATTTATATTATTTTAGGTCTAGGCCAAGTCCTGAAATGTTTAAGTTCTCTAAACAGCAAAACAAATGGCGTATAGTCTTCTGAATTTCCTTTTCCTAGCACAAGTTTTTTCTGTTTGCATCTGTTTGGTTTATTTCCTGTACAATGATCAGAGGAACTACTTATAGTAGTATACATTATTTTGGGAGAAACTGCAGCCTAACTTTTATTTATTACCAAATAATATCCTCAGAGAAGCCAACTATCTGAGAAAAGGAAATAAAAGTGGGTTTCCAAAATTCTAGTAATGATCCATAGACACAAATAACATTTTACAAATGTATCTAATTAGTTAATTGTAATTTCATGAAAAATCTATTAACCTGCCCCTTGTGCAAGTGCTTATTAGGAGGTTGGAACTGTGGCAAGCTGCAGGACTAAGGAGATCAGTGATTAATTCCTAGCTTTATCACAGGAGGCCTGTATAAGCTTGGACATATTACTGGGTCTTGCTTCCCTTTCTGTGAAGTAGAAACAACACTTCATTAGCTCCAAGGACTCCTATACATGTGCAAGGAAGCTGCTCTGATGCGCTGTAATTACAGTGTCAGAGCTGAAGCTGGTAATTACCACGCTCCAGCAGCCTCCAGCATCACATGCATCAGCATCCCTGCACTGAAAAATGGTGGTGGGACACTTTAAAGCTCATTTGACAAGCTTTAGTTCAAAGCATCCCGCTGCCATTTTTCAGCACAGGAACACTGATACATGTGATGCTCTGGGCGCTTTAAGTAGTGCGGCTGTCAGAGCTGCACTAATTAAAGCACCCCCCCTGCCTCCTGGAGCACATCTATAAAGGCTCAAAGGTGGTAAACCTATTAAATTCACTGATGTTTGCAATTAAAAAAATAAAGCTCGTGGCTCTAAAGGAAGAAAGACTAACTAAGAACCCTCAAAAAAGTAAAAGAACATGGCAAAACTAAGCCTTGCATTAAATTGTTAAGCGACGGTGCAAGAGAACCACAAAATTAGAAAACAGTAAGGTGACGGTACAATTGAGGCATCAGGAAAGTGATGACTAAACTCACAGATTCTGATTTTTTTCTATATTGCTCCTGTAAGCTTCTTAACAAGTTTATTAACCCAATCACAACAAGTAACTGACCCACTTTAGCTAAGCTGTTCTGTCCCTTCCTATGGGCTACGGCTCTGCTTTTTATAGTCATCTAGGTATTCATTTACTTAGCACTGCTAGGTCTACAAGAACCATTTTTATTAATTTAGGGCTAGATTCAAGAAGGGACTTATGCACTGTAATACTGAACACAAAACTTTTTAGGAAACTGAGGTTGGAATGGAATCCACAGCCCAGAATTAGGTACCTACACTCCTTATAAAATATGCAGGGAAGTCAGGAAACTCAGAATAAGATTCACTACAGCTAGTAAATTGAGTAGGGAGCCACAAAAGCTAACCAGTGGTGTATCCTAAATCATCAGCTTTTCTAGGACTCAGGTGCTGAACTTTGGAACACAAGGAGATGCCTGTGTCAGACCGGGATCCACAGTCTGAAACCCTCTCTTGGACTGAGGCACTCAAGTCATCATATTCAACCCAAGAGGAGTCCTTCTTTTGTCTCACAGTTGTTAGTGGTAGTGATCTTCCCACTCCCAGGTGAGCACTCAATTACCGGAGCCAAAGACTCACTTTTTTGCTGTTTCTTTTTGGTCAATGAGTTTTGAATTCTTTCCGGCAAAGTAAGGTGACTTCACTAAACAGAGTGCCCCCATCCCAAAACAACCTATAGGCTCTCTCCTGGGAGATGAGGATTTAAACCAACTCAAACTGAGTATGTATACAGGGCAAGTCTCCCACATCCCAGGAAAGAGCACTAGGCACCACCATGTTGTCCTCCTCCACCCATATTGCAGGTGCTCCCTATGTTTTGTATTGAGTGCAGTCTTCTTGGCATGTTAGGTGTGTTTAGATCACCTATATGGTTGAGGCATAAATGCTTAGGCAATTAAAATTTGCTCACTTTAGGGCCCTCAATCTTTTTTTTTTTCTTTATGAACCATGCATATACCCAGAAAAATTTTAGACTATGTAACTTGCCTAAATATTTTTAGAAATTTGGGCTTTAAGAACTTCAGTCTCATTGAAAGTTATTTAAAATACTAAAATACTTGTAGAACTCTAGGTTTATATTCATTTCCTTCCATTTTACAGCACTCCAGAGAGTGAAGCAGACACACCCACGGATAGTCAATGATGGGTTACTTTTTGGCATGTCATCTGACTCACTAAATCTGTAAAGGTTTTTAGCCTTCTTAGCCAAAGGACCTTTAAAGACTAGTGAGCTTTATTTAAATATTCTTAAAATTTCACAAAGCGGCCATTTCTTTTCATTATTTCTCCTTAAACAATTAAAAATTCAGTGGTATTAAATCTTAGGTTGGAGCTAAGGACCCCTAGGTTTTAAATCTAATCTCACAACTGGGAATAATTCCATCAAAATCAGTACAGTTACAAGTGTGTAATGTGACAGTGAAATCATAATAAGTCTCTAGAGCCATAGGTAAAGATTCAGGGCCTGGTTCACTAATCTTTCATCCATATTTATACTGGTTTAAGCCTGCTAGTTTAACTTTCCTGTACAATTGCCTCCTAAGAACCAGAAAATACATCCAGTGCAGAATTCTGACCTTGTCTCTATTCACCTTACCCAGTCAACAGGGTGGCAGCAAACAGCAAGCTGCTTGAACTTGTGTACATTTGTATGTTCCTAGTGGCTCTGTGTAGCTCCACATGGTGACAGCACGAAGGCTCAAGCTGCTTAAGGGACGGTGACAGGTGGCAGAAGGTAGGGGAATGTCTACACGTGCTTTACACCCCATTGGTAGAGGTCACTGTCCCAACAGAAAGAGATGTTCTGCTGCCACAGAGGAGTTTTGAATATGACATACAAAAGTTTTGCTAGCCACCCAGACCAGGTTCTTGTCTGGGTGAACACTGAAGAGAAGACAATGTCCCAGGTGAGGCAAGTCAACAAATCTTTGCATCTTAAAACATGCCAGTTCCATTTCTACCTGCTACTTTCATTTTGCTTGACCTGGGCTTTAAACAGACTTCATGGACAACCAATGTCAATAATAAAAACAGTTCTCCTTACAACAGGAAACCTGTTGCTTTTTAATGCCAGAAACTCTTACTTCACTATGTGACCTGGCTAAGACGACTCATGGATCCTGGACAGTTTCTAAGGATGGAGGAAGGAATTGTGAAAACTGTTGTACTAGAAAATTTACCTGTGATGAAATAAATCATTGTAAAGCCATAGGAGATACAGCTGGTTCTTTCTGTATTTTTAAAAACGGCATCTGAAGTTGGCCCAGGATAGAGGCCATGTGACATCAACACTTTTAGGCATCAATACTGTAAGACCATGATTGGTCTCTTCTATTACACTACTCATGCTTCCACTGCCCAAAATATCACATATAATGGGCAGAAACAAAGATTCCTCATTTTAGGGATTTGTAAGGACGTTGTGATTTCTTGCAGAAAGTACATAGGGTAAGTTTGAGACTTGCATTTTGTTAGTTCTGTAACTGTAAATAATAATAAAAAACTGTAAATATAAATACATGCTTGTTTTGACAACATCTTTACAACTGCATTTGGAACCAATGCTAAAATGAGAGGCTCTCTATGCTGCTGAAATCATTGGTTTATATATTGGTTCTCTCTCATATGTGTAGCATCAAGCTTCACTACAAAGACATACAAAAAGATTTCTATCCCAGGACAAGGAAATTTAAAAAGCACAAAAGACATGTCTTACATTCTTTTGCAAAATACAGCATCCATAAACTAGACTATAATTAGGTTTCCATTCCAAGTATTTCAATGCACACTGTTAACCTTAGACAACTGTGCATGAACCTTCTAATTAGCATGTTATCTTTGGTGCAATTAATATCTTGTACCTCATATGTTATCTTCAAATTAAAACTTTTACTATGTAAGCCATATTAATTAATCAATGTAGTTGTAAAAGTACATAGACATAGTTCAAGAGAAATAACCAGCATTTTTACAATATAAGAACCATCATTTTTTAGATCTAATACTTAGATAACTGTTTGAAAAACGCTACCTGGTTTTTAGCCTTCAGCCTACCCGTGCCTTCACCAAACATACACAATAACCAGGACAGTTTTCATAGCAAAGTGATTAGTACATATTATACACTAAAACACTAGTTAGGTTTTACAAAATATTCAACACTGCTTAATTGTGGCAACTTAAAAATAATTGTTAGCTGCAAAACTGATCTGCTCTTTCCCGGCCTCCTCTTACGTTAATAAATACTTCCCTCAAACAGCACCACAAATATTCCTTACTATTAGGTTCAAGCTGCACAGAAAGACTGTGCAAAGATTTGATTATTTGACTCTAAAGGTATCAGTACAGACCGTGATCCCCTATAAGTCATTGTGGCAACCTGATTTCCTGTGATGGATGAATAAATTCATAGCCAAAAAGCTTGTAGTAAAACCTTAGAGAACAGTAATTTGAGAAGTTAAAATAGGAAATTAATTGTAAAAAATGTGTGTCCTCCTAAAATACTTAAGATAAAAACCCGACAAGAATCTGAGTTTTATTATATGTAATATCTAATGAGAGGTAAACACAAAACATGGTGCCATATGGTTAGGATCTATCAAAAGATAAAGTTAGATATTTTTACCTAAATATTCCTATTACCATGCTTTAACCTCATGCAGTTCTATGTTTGTCCACAGACAGAGCAAGGACCCCCTAATCCATGTCATACCAAAATCACAAGCATACTCACAGGAAAACACAGCAGAAGTCTTTTTTTAAACTGCATTGAAAATGAAGAGAATGACCTAGAAATATTGAACAGAAGAGTACTAAGAGATTTTGTTAGAACTGCAGCACATCAGATGCTCAGTTTTTATTCCATCACTGCTTGATTCTATAAAGCCTGAAACTTGAAAATCTAGGACAAATGTGTGATTATCCTGCATACAATATTGCCACCTATATAATGTTACAAAGTACATAGGTTTTATGGTCTACTTTGAACTTCATTTTACAACTAACATTTTTAACAGTTCCAATATGGTGTAATCTCATTTTCATTAATTTCTTCCTACTAAAAATTCACCTATATATTATATTATGCCTATTAAAACTAAAAGCACACAGCATTAGACATCCATAGGCACCATGAAAAAAGGAAAAGCAGATCAGTGTTATTTCCACTTTAAACTGTTCTGCTAAAATTACATGGAAAAAGATTACCAAATCACTCATTTGTAAATATAAACTGTAACTATATGTTAGACATTAAATTTAGACATGGAGTAATAATATGTATACTACAGCAAAAACTTTGGCAATGCCCTGTAACTGAGACACTGAGAGCACTATACAAACATTAATTCATTAAGCCTACACTACTGAGAGGTCTATTTTTGCCAGAGGTGGTCAATAAGGCACAAGAGGGTAAATGACTATCCCACCGTCATAAAATCTAACACAGAAATGGCACTAGAACCCAAACAGCCCAACTCTGGGACCTTTACTTTCAAAATAAAACATACTTCTCCTTAAACCATTAAGGAACTAAAATCATTTTGCAAAATTCTTACTTTAAAATTTCCCTAGATGCTGCTACATAATAACTAGAACCAAATCAGGCTTCGTGAACAAATTCAGGAAGAGACTTACCAAATCTACTCAAATCCAAGATCAAGTTTCCCCCCCCACTTAACATAGGGACAAAAGCACCTCATCTTGGATTCACGTACAAGGTGGCAAGGGGGCAGGCAGCTGCTGCTGCGACTCCATCTCTGCAGCTGAAGCCACAGCTGCTGCCTGCCTCCCCACCACCTCTGCCTCCCATCTACCCCCATGCTGTCTCTCCCTTCCTCCCCACTCAGACTGCGTTGCAGTGGTGGTAACTCTGGCCTAGCCCTAGAACTACGACAGAGTTCCTGCTACTGCTACTGGGCTGGGGCGGAGAAAACACGTGCTTCATGCCCCTGTCTGGAGTGCAGCCAGAGCCCTGCTGGAGCCAAAGCAAAGGGTAAGCAGCATGGAAGGAGGGGGGTTGCCAGGTGAAGGGGGTGGGCCAGCCATGGGGCGGGGGGCAGAGGAGGGACAGGTAAAGGGAGGCAAGTGCCAAGGGGGCAAATGCAGCAGGAGGCAAGGTGGCGGGCCTAGGGGCATTCTCTGGAAAACTGAAGCAGGACTCCTGAAATACACTTTACATATTTCCTGCAGGTGCGTCTAGCTAACTACTTTTCAGACATTGGGAAAGATACTTTCTTATACCCTTAATGATCTTAACAAAACTCTCAGACAAAAAATGAATGAGTTTTCAGTGGTTTATAAAGGAATCTATATCCCAAACTCAAATTGGCAGTATGATGCTGAAAAATCCTGGAGGAAAAAGTTATGGAGAAATCCTTGGGGTGATTTCTATGGAGGCCACTACAGTGTGATTGCTGGAATAAATCTTCTCTTCTCCATAGAATCCCCTAAGCATGGTGAAGTACCGAATGATAACACCCGTGACTAGAACCTGTTATGATCTATACTCTGACACCAATGCCCTAAAAAAGTGGACCACATTGCACAATGGTTGGCATCCCTGGCTTTCAACTTCTAAATCTCACCTCCCAATTCTCAACTGAACACCACTAATTTTATTAAATGCCCACTGTCCCATAAATCTCAGTACATGAGTTATGTAAGAAAGTAAGCTTGATTACTACATGAAGTATTATATATTTAACACAGCTATGTCCACAGTTCATGGTTTTGCCTGATAACCTTTTTTCAACCCTTTGCCAATGGAGATAAATAGATAGATAGATAGATAGACAGACAGACAGATATGCTATAGGGATATATCTTGTATGCATAGGCTAACATTTGCCAGATATAAAATTCACGAATTTATATTTCTGAATTCATCTTAGAATGCTGAGGAAGTTGAATGAAATATTTTCATTATATCATAGAATCACAGTGGGTTGTAGGGGGCCCCAGGAGGTCATCTAGTGCAACCCCCTTCTCAAAGCAAGAGCATCCCCAACAAGATCATCTCAGCCATGGTTTTGTCTTAAAAGCCTCCAAAGATGGAGGTCCACAACCTCTCTGGGTAACCTGTCCCAGTGTTTTACAACCCTCCTAGCAAGAAGGTTCTTCCTAAAATCTAACTTAAACTTCCCTTGTTGCATCTTGAGACCATTGCTCCTTGTTCTGTTATCTGCCACCACATCCTTTCTGAACTGGGGACCCAAAACTGGGCAGTACTCCAGATGTGGCTTCACCAATGCTTAATAAGAGAAGAATCACTTCCCTTAATCTGCTAGCAGCATTCCTACTAATTCAGCCCAGTATGCCATTAGCCTTCTTCTCAACAAAGGCATACTGTTGACTCTAGGGGTGCATTGATAAAGATTTTTTTGGCCAATACTGATGGGTGATTATTAACCGGCTATATCAGCTGATACTGATCCAACAGCCAATATGCAGCCTGGCAGCTTGGAAAGCAGCATCCAGCTGGTAAGTCTGTGTGGGGGGAAGCAGAATGGGGTGAGGGAAGGGCAGATCGAGGCTCCCACAGTGAGGGAGGGAGTGGGACTGGGACGGGGCCAGCGGCAGGTGCTGCCCAACTGGGATGGGGTGGGGTGTGGGACAGAGCCACGGGTGACTCATCTGGAGGGCACAGGGTGGCAGCTCCCTGCCACTGTGCAACCCCCAAGGGAAGCATGGGGGCATGTGCCCCTGGATTAGTGCATGAGGTAAGGCTGGGCTGCCTGCTGCAGGCTCAGGGCCAGAGGCTGCGCTGGCCTCTTCCTCGTGGGGGGCCTGGGTTGGGGCTGCACTTGAAGTGGGCCGTGATGGCGCTAGAAGGGGGCTACAGCAAATTTTGGGGTGACTGTAGTCCACCCCATAGGCCACTCTCCCAGTGCCTGCTACTGCCTGCCCTGCCACCCACCCCAAGCACAGCCCAGGCCCAGCCCTGTCACCAGGAAGAGGACAGCACAGCCCCTGGCCCCAAGCCCACAGCAGACAACCCACCCTCATCCCATGCACAAATCAGGGAGCCACATGACCCCCATTGCTCACCTGGGGGTGCAAGCAGCACAGGGGAGCCACCCTCCTGCTCCCCCCCCCAGTGAGACATCCACAGCTCTGTCCTGCATCCTGCCCTGCCAGGGCAGTACCTGCCCCAGCCCCACTCCCTCCCTCAGCATTGGGGCCTTGATCTACCCCCACCCACCCTTTCCTTCCCACATGCCCCTTTCCCCCACACAGATTTACCAACCAGACACTGCTCTCCATGCTGCCAAGCTGCATTCTTTGCCACGTGCATGCTGTGGCTGCACACCTACACACAACATTTATTGGTGACATTATTGCCTACACCAGCCAGAAAAATCCGATTGCCAGTAACATCAATTTTCCTTTTATCAGTGCCAGTCTAATATGTACCAATATATCGGTGTACCTCTAGTTGACTCATATATGATCTTTCTTCTTTAATTAATCTACAATTTATTTAGGAATTTTTTCTTCGATTTTAGAAAACTTACAAAAGCTTACAAATAACTCTGGACTGCATTTCACTCAATTCATATTTAATAAAGTAATGTGGTAAGTGGAAAATAGGTGATTATGCAGCTGGATAGTGCTAAATGTTAATACATGTAATGCCACCGAACAAGTATTATTAACATTACTCTTTTTAAAGGTTCTATTACTGTTAGATTTGTTAGTAAGGAAAGAGCATATTCAAATACTACCAAATGCTTAAGGTCTTAAAAGGATATAGTTCATTACTTCATATAGTTACATATCTTCAGACAGCATTTCTGTCTAGTTGTAAAAAACTACAATTGATATCTTCTCCATATATACTTAACCTCCTACAGATTTATTTGATTCTCAATAATTACTATTCTCTGGTAAAAGGCATATGTTATTACAGTACACTGTACTCCCACAAGCTGTCCACTCAGTGTATTTTAATAAATCTCTGCCAAAGCTGTATAAATTTGATCCTGTTTAAATTTAATAAGGATCAGAATATATCAAAGCACAAATACCCATGGGAGAAATAGATATTTTGCATAGTTATTGAGTGCCCTATTCATAGATACAATGTTTAAGACCTAGACCATCAACCTTGAATTAAAAAGAAAGAGAGATTACTGTGTTCAATGCTAGCTACTTCTTAAATAACTACTGAAATTAGTGTTTAATAAACCATTTTCCCTTATATCACTGTTAAAGGTATGCAGTTTTAGTATAAGTATCCTAATATGCAACTATAGCATATTTACAGTAATGTCTTATCAACTGCACAATTTGCAAACAATTTTTACAGACAAAATGAATACATCGCTGCACATCTTCCCAAAAAATAACTTAGCATTCAGGCCTGCACTTTTTGCATTCTGTGGGAGATCTACTATCTTCACTGGGAGGAAGATCAGGTGCCAACATCTAATAACATTACTAAAAGTGATCCATTTACAGCACCACATGTTGCAGAATAGTTTACTTTTTGAGAACAATCAGTAACATGAATATGTTTGATACATTATTGCTTGCATTTATGTCCTTTTCTTTGGAAACATTTCTGGCATAGGAAGTTATTGTCTTCAGTATTCTGCTAATTCTGGATTAATTTTAGTGATTTTCAACACTGTTCTCCAAAAGAGCAACCTCCGCTAAATCCCTCTCCTTCTCAGTGCCTGCATGGAAAACACCATAGTAGCAATGTAAGAACATAAAAAGTATCCTATTACATAAGACCAGTGGTCCATCTGGCCCAATACCCCGTGTCTCAAACAGTGGCAGGGGTAGATGCTTTAGGAGGAGAGCGCTGAAACAGATATATCTAGAATGATCTCTCCCCTATTCATTACCCTCCCTGGCATCCACAATGGAACAATGGCACAGCCACATCTGTGGAAACAGTTACAACCCCTGCCAGCAACTTAGATATTACATTTCTTTCAAATGCAGACATGTATGTTCTATAATATTCTACATTTACATACACCAGGGTTAAGATACAGTAAAATCTTTTCAAATGCATTTTTGTTTTGTGTATAAGAAAAACAAACTCCAACAAATAAAAGTTACTCATGGCATTTGTTAGTAATGGAAATAATAAGTTTTCCTTTGTCACTATTGGATATTCCTATTCAATGCATACCTGACCGCTACCATTATTAAATAAGCCCATTTTCTCCTTCGTCACTACCACCACTACATTTCTGGTTGTGATAATAGGTCTGAATATGGAATCAAACCATAGCTATGCCTAGAATTACAAATTCTTATTTGTAGAGAACCAAAGGTATGAAAAGCAAAAAAGGCAGTCAGTTTTCTACACCAGTGATGTTCAGTCTTTTGGCCCCACAAGCCAGATGAGTGGCACGGGACCTATCCATACCAGATCAAGCCACACATGCCAGGATCATGCCCTAGAGCCCTGCACTGCCCCCTCCCTGCCCCACACAAAGGGATTGGGCCCCAGGGACCCAGCACCTCTCCCTCCCACCCCTGCATGCTGGGATTTGGACCTGGGGGCCTGGTATCGCCCCTCCCACGCATGCATGCCAGGATTGGGCCCCAGCAGCCCAGCACCACCCCTTTCTGGGCCTCCCACACCAGGATTGGTCCCTGGGGCCCAGCACCATCCCTACCCAACTCTGTGAATTGAGATCAGGCCTCTGATCCAGTGTGCAGAACCAAGAACTCACATAGGTCTGGAAATCTGGAATGCCGAATGAAACAGTGTCGTGGGCTGAACACCTCTGCTCTATACCAAATGAAAATCTGGCCCAAGAAAGTAACTGATGTTGTTTTATAGGATAACCACAGAGTGAAATCCCAGTCCTGCTAACATTAATAAAAATGTTGACTTCAATGGGGCTAGGATATTATCCTGAGTATTTCATTATGCAGGAAAAACTGAACTCTGAGGAGTTAGTAGGGTTTTACATGCACAACGAATCCTAACATTTCTAAGTGCAAATGACTATAGGGCCAATTTTGTTTCTACTGACGACAATTTCAAAACTCCTGTTTTCTTTCATTTTCACCATTAGCTGAACTTTAAAGTTAACAAGATAGCATTGAAATATGAAGCCATTCTTCATCCTCTCTCAAGATTCAAAGAAAAGTCTCTCTCTATGTGTACCTATATGTGTATACACATACACAGGCACACACACACACATGCAATGAAGTTAAAGATCAATACAAGTGTAGGAAACTATGACGCCATCAACAGAACTTACCATCAGCAAAATAATACATGTTAAAAAAATAAAAGTTGAATTAACATCAAAATAACATGACAGAACTGATGGAAAAAACATGTGTTTTTAGCAATATGAACTAAATAAGTGGTTAATTCTTTATTTACTGCTTCTGCAATATAGTTATCTACTAGTATGTGAACCACAGGAACTATTATGCCTAGAGTGGTGAATAATGTGGAATTCAGTCATATGAAGCTGCAATGCCTAGATACTAAGGGGGTGAATTAAGACTGCAGTGAAAAGCTTAACTCAATTTCCTTGCTTTTATGGGTTTATGTCTTTCAACCTTAATGTTATTTCAACAGAATGTTTTGTGTTTATTATGGAGATAGTCTGCTGTACAGTACTTCCCTTTTCTCAGTTCATGAAGTGTTCAATATAACAAGGAAAAACCTTGAATTCCTATTTTGAAAAGCATATTGCCATTTTTATTCAGTCTGTATTTTAATATAGCATCAATATTTAACTACTTCATTAAATGAGGTGTGACTTTTATAGTGAAAATGTCAGTCTTTGCAGTTCATTAAATTCATTTAAAGCAGAGCTGCTTGATTTTTTTTCCTGGAGGAATAAAGGGCTATTAACTGAAGGCATAAACTTGGCATTAGCATATATTTTTTCTTTCAAAATTAATATTCAAGATTTGTAACAGTCTTTACAAATGTAAGTGATTGTTTGTATCTTTTTGTATTATCCTTGCTTTTATAATAGATGTCATTTTTATAGCATATACAACTGTTTATCACGGTTGGATATGACCAGTAGGATGTCACAGAGGGTATTAACATGTCTGGTGCTATTATGAATCTGTAGAATTTTGCATGTAGTATTAAAAATACATTAATTTGAACTGTGGCATCTGGAAAAATAAACCACATGTGATGTAAAATTTAATAACTGATGGAATCCAACGGGGCTTGTAAATAGTGTATTTCTGTTTCATAAAACAGTCTTCGATGAGTATCCTTTTCAAGGAGGAGTTAAATTATCTGAGAGGAAAGAACATAGCTAAAGCTCTGTTTCTGGAAATAAAGCTGCCTGTATTTGTCAGATATATGAATTCAAGTTCTTCCTCTCTTGGATGTTCATGATTTACATGTGTAAAGCTAGAAGAGCTAACTACTTCTGATTAATAAATGTACATGATTATAAAGCCCTTTAATAAGAATTAAAAAGCTTCTTTGAAATTTAGTAAGATAGACATAAAAATGATTAATGTTTTCTGCTAATTTTAGGCCCTCTCTACATGTCCAGGTAAAGGTGCAATTGGATCTAATGCGCAGTCTACACAATCATGCCTCCTGCCATGCCACACATGCATGGCAGGAGGCATGACTGTGGAATCGCTTACTGGATCCAATTGCACCTTATTACCAATGTAGGGGGAGCATGATCCTGGGCTCCGCCTGCAACAGCAAAAAGCAGGCAGCCATGGCTGGGAGCCCACCATTGCTGACAAGGCTCCCAGCCCTGGGGACCATGCGCAGCCAGGATTGAGAATCCCTGC
>NW_017728998.1:34922396-34924665 GCF_001723915.1 Gavialis gangeticus
GCATGACTGTGGAATCGCTTACTGGATCCAATTGCACCTTATTACCAATGTAGGGGGAGCATGATCCTGGGCTCCGCCTGCAACAGCAAAAAGCAGGCAGCCATGGCTGGGAGCCCACCATTGCTGACAAGGCTCCCAGCCCTGGGGACCATGCGCAGCCAGGATTGAGAATCCCTGCACCTGACACAGCTCTTGGTCCCAGCTGCTTGCCACTTCCCAGCCATTGCCATCTCCCAGTCACAGGGTGCTCCACATGCCTCCATGACTGGGAGAATGCAACAGCACCCCACAACTGCAGGGGCTGAGAGTTCCACACCAGACACAGCTCTCTATGCTGGCTACGCCACACACTGCATTGGCTGTGATCTCCCAGCCTTGACGGTGCATTATACTCCTTAGCAGCTGAGAGATCACAGCCGTTGTGGTCTCCCAGCCGCAGGACTACCTACATGTGCAAATTAAAATTGGATAGAAACCAACTACAAAGTCACTTCACATTTTTAAGCAATAACTTAACAGCTGGTTGGACCTTTTTAAGGCGCGATAGTTAAATTTGCACAGTACCCTGTCTAAATGTGCTATTAACAAGGCAATTGCACAACAGATAAAACATGTACGGAGGCTTTGCCATTCCTTTACATGACAAGTAACAGTAAAACATTAATTTTGTGAAAGCCAGCCACAAATGTTTCCAATTAATTCTTTTCAGCTGGAACCAAATTACCATAAGCGCTCTCCTTGATGAGACAGATCTGTGCCATTATTGTGATGGTTTTCACACAGGCCACTGCTAAACTGAATGACTAAATATCAACTGCATTAAAATATCGCAAGACAATTTCAATCCTCCTTGTGATTTTGAGTTCCTTGATTTTGGGGTACCAACCTGAGAAACTAAAAAGACCAAGACATTTAAAATAAACAGACTATCCACTCTCTGAAAAATCAAATCCCCTTTCAGTGTTCCAAACACACACTTCTAGTCACTTTAGAAATGTTTGCCCTTGATTTTCTGCAATTTATACCCTGAACTTATATTTCACAAGTTTCATTTGGACTTGATATATGAAAATATATTACTCAGTACTACTTCCTAATTCATCAGACTCCTTGCTTTTTTCATGCATTATGGCTCCAGACTGCAGGTTACCATGCAATCACTATCCATCCCAAGATGAGGAACAGAGGTAGGCAGGAGAAAGAATGAAAAGGTTTGCTCCTCTTACAAAGTTAGATTTTCTTCCACCATATGACCTATTTTTCTAATGGTTTTATTCTCAAAAAGTAACAAGTTCTACCTCCCCACCCCAAAAAACCAATCTAAAATCTAAAAAAGTGGTTCTCAGTTTTTTTGTACCAAGACCCATTTGTAAACATTGATGGCCAGTCCCAATTCTGTGCCCCTCACTGCTGACTCGGTGCCCTTGCCTCCCGCCATGTGCGGGGCAGGGAGTGGGTGTGTGTGAGACAGGAGGGGCCTTGAGCAGCCCCGAGAACGCTGGAACTCTGCCAGCCTGGAAGGAAAAAGCCACAGTTTCCCATGGTTTTCTCCTTTACAGGAGAATCCATTTTTAAAGTTTGTTCATGACCCTTTCATATATCCCTGCGACCCACTTCTGGGTCACAACCCACGGGTTCAGAAACACATTGCTAAAAGACTAAATCATTTCTGTGTGTGAAGAATAATAAAAACTGAGAGTTTGTCCACAAGCCTGGTGCCCAGTTTCTCTGTAATGTAATTATCTTCTCCTTAAATGAGATTTCTATAGCCTTCAAAAACAGTAAAAATAGGACTGTCGATTAATGACAGTTAAAAACATGCAATTAAAGTGTTATTGGTTCTTGCATTAATTTTTTAAATGTATTAATTGCACATGTGGGTTTGGAGCCCGTGCCCAGGCTCTGTTCCACCACCCCCGGGCTGCCAAGCAGGGCAGCAGTGACAGCACAGAGGACTGCAGGACAGCCCAGACACAGGTTCCAGGTGGCTGCAGCAGTGTGGGGGAGGAGCAGGGTGCACACACGAGCAGCCACACCCTGTATGTGGCCAGAAACATAGCCCAGCTGCATGTAGAGCAGCGCCATGCCAGTAAGTCAGTAAAGGGGAAAGGGGAGGAGCAGGGGGGAGAGAAAAGGGTGGGGGGCAGATTGAGGTCCCCACTGTGAGGGAGGGAATGGGGTAAGGGCAAATGGGGCCCTAGGGCTAGGGCAGGTCATAGGACAGAGCTGTGGGTGGCTCATCCAGGGGCATGGGGGGGAAGGGGAGTGG
>NW_017728998.1:34924900-34926453 GCF_001723915.1 Gavialis gangeticus
ACCTCCACCCCATGCACAAATCCATGCCTCCCCCAGGGATGCACAGTGGTGGGGAGCTGTGCTCTGTTCCCCCCCTCCCCCCCAGCGCCCCTGGACAAGCTGCCTACGGCTCTCATCACCTGCCCCAGCCCTGGGGCCCCATTCTCTCCAGCCCCTGCCCTTGCCTCACCATGGGGGCCTCAATCTTCCCCGCCCCTTCCCTCTCACCCCCACAAACTTACCTGCTGGACACTGTCTGTGTCTCTGCGCATGTTTGTCTCTCACTCTGAAGCCACAGCCCCCCCAGCTGCCCCTACTGCTGCTGTCCCTCACTCCTGACCCACAGCCACCTCTGCTGCTGCCCCTCACTCCTGACTCATGGTACCCCGCATCCTGCCAGGGCATGCAGGGACCCCACACCTTCACAGATTCCCCACCCCCCCACAACCTCCACCCCACCAACCATACAAAGTACCTACATAATTTTCCTTAATTTTGAGTTTTGCTGTGTGATTAAAATCGAAATTAATTGTGACTAATTGTTTTAACTGTGCAATCAAATTGTTAATCATTTTACAGTCCTAATAAAAAAACCCAACCCTGAACAAGTTTAACATTATAGTATTAAAATATACTAATTATTAAAGGGAATTACGTAATTCTAGAAACCATTTATGAACAGAGAGGCCTTAATAGTCATATATATAAATTACTGAAGTGGTATTAATGATGGACTTTCCAAACAAGTGTATCTGAAATAAATGGCCTTTATACACTATAATTTCCTGCACTGTTAGACCAAACTAGTTCTAATTACTAATCATTTAGAAAAAACTAAACTTGAGCAAAGCCAAATACAAGTCATTTTTAGGATATAAGTAAACACACAAATGCAAAGGCAAAAATGTGCAATTTGGTGTAACAAAGCCATATGCTACAAACAGATCACAATTATTAACTAATTTATACAGACTCCTAATTCAACACATTTTTGAAGTGGGACAGGAATCCTAGTCTTTCCATTTGGAATCATTATCCCATACCGCTTAGGATATGGATAAATGTATGTTTTAACTACTTTAAAAGGGGAGAGGGAGCTACTGCATATTACCCAACATGACTCAGTTGCTAGGTCTGTATGATCCTGTAACAATGCAAGTGAAGCAAATCACCCTAACTTTGACACTGAACAAAGCAGAGTTAAAACTGAATACATTTTACTACACTAAAAAATCATGCAGATGTAACAGTTGCATTGTAGCAGTTTGTATCAATATCCTTTGATACTGATACAATAGTTAGGAGTATCTATACTCTTAGTTAAAGAAAAATAACCAGGGGCAGTAGCCTGGTAGGCTCCTTTTCCTTTTCATGAACGCTGAGATGGTGGAGCAGATGAAGCCTCCAACAGGAGCAGGGGGAGGGGGTCCCCAGTGAGCTTGGTGGCAGACCCATAAGTGGACCAGAAGTAGTTCCGGTCCACTTCTGGGTCTGCCGCCACACATACACCCTCCCCTCCCCCAGCCCTGTGGGACGCTCCATCTGCCCCATCATCTCAACATTCACGAGCTACA
>NW_017728998.1:34931453-34939675 GCF_001723915.1 Gavialis gangeticus
TCCGGTCCACTTCTGGGTCTGCCGCCACACATACACCCTCCCCTCCCCCAGCCCTGTGGGACGCTCCATCTGCCCCATCATCTCAACATTCACGAGCTACACCTAGTACCTCAAGGTATGTAGAAAAAACATTTAAAGCTGTGTCTATGGTCAAATCATTGATTCTCCAAATCAGCACTGAATCTTCAGATTCAGATTCCGCCAGATCGAATTGGGACAGTCATCTGAATCAATGAATCAAATCACTGTCCCCCAAATCAGGCCAAATCCAAATCAAATATGGCCCGTTTCACACAGTATCCAACTTTATAATTATCGGGCTGATTAATGAAGAGATTTTCAAAGCATGTTTGGGAGAAGGTATCCATTAGGGGTGTGTGCTTGCCACTGCCCCTGCCTCCTTCTTCACCGTGGGGGACATCAATCTGCCCTTCCCACGTCCTTTCCCTCCACCCTCCCCTTCCACCATGCTGGACTTACCAGCTGGAGCCAGCTGCATCAGAAATTGGATCGGTATTGGCCAATATGCCTCCTTAATTATCAGCTATCGGTATCAGCCCCAAAAATTTCTATTGGTACACCCCTTATCTTGATGCTAGTAGCATGTTGCTAAAAATTTAAGTGGTTCAAGTGAGGCCTAAACACATTTTGCAGAGAAAGTTTAGTACCATATGGACACTAACAAAGTTTTAACTCTGACTACAAACTGAGCCATTTTCTTAAGGAGCCAACAAGATGGAATAATAATTATTATAACTTTTCATTGCATTAATGTAGAAGCCTAGACTTGGTCCAAGCCTTCTTGTATAAATAATAAAAGCAATTAGTGCTTAACTAGAGGTTTTACATTTTCAGTACTTTATAAACATTAACTAACGTCTCCTCAAAATATATTTGGAAGCCTGATTATCCATGGTTAACAGATAAGAAAACTGAGAAAGTTTAAAGTCTGAATTCTTAAGAGTCCATTAATTTTAAACATGTGTTTTTGGGTGCCTAACTTGACACAACTATGGCTTCATTTTCAGAGGCCCTAAACACAAACAATACCCACAAAATCTAGGTGAAAAGTCAGGGTTTCTCAGATCTGGCCCTCAAAAGGTGATGCACCTAAAGTTACTTTAAAATATACTGAGTGAAGTAACTCAGCCAGCACCACTGACAGAGTAGACATCACATAGATCACAGCATTTTGGTGCCCTCTGTCCTGCATCTATCCTACTAAACTAGACCATGCTACTATTAAGACTTCTGCAAACAATCATTTCCAAACAACAACTGATCTCCTCAAACACGAGCTGAAGAATGCCTTTTCACGCCTTAGTAGACTACTGACATGTTTTAGAGTACACAGATACTTGATAGAAACTTCACAAAACATGGAACAAGCATTTTAAGGCTCAAAGAACATGTAGTCTAAATTAAAAATGATAGAACATGTGAGAGGCCTGATCAGTAAGGAAAGGGGGAAAAAGAAAGAGAAAAGGCAACGTCGACTGTAACAACATGAAGTGACTTAGTAAGATATGTACATATCCAGATAGTCTTTTTTTCTTTGAATATCCCATTTCCCTCCCATCTTTTGTTGAAGGATCCTGGCAGGTATGAGTTCTAAAAAGAGGTGAAGAGCATGTGCTTGGCAAAACTTTCTAAAACAGAGAAAATGAATTGGAGGAAGCTTAAGCTAGTTATATCCCATACACAGACTATGTAAGGAAATTGTAAGATAATCAGGTCCCTGTTAAAAATAAATAAAACCATCGCTATGCACTTTACTACAGAATGGGAGGTCAATATTAGCAACATGAAACTAAGTTGGAAAAGGAAACCTACTAAAATATCTCATCATAAAACTGGACGGATGTAAGATTCACCACTATAAATAGTATAATTTTCCCTGCTTGGAGTAGGCGGGAAGTTGTTTTGATAATTTGTACACCAGCATTTAAGAACTAAACAGATACCAAATCACAAAAATACTAGAGGGAGTATGATGGTAAATGACCAGTTATGAAATCTTCCAAAAATGTCACGAACTGAAAGACCTCTGATTTTCTGTTAGAAAATTGATATAAAGCTATTTCAGGCATCCTAAAATTCCTGTTATTATAGTGTTAAGCTAATGCCCTCAATTACTGAAGTTATACAAAGATAGAAGAATTCTTGTAACCATAGCCAAAAAAATACACTTCATCACTATGGTTGCAAAAACAAACACCCACTATAAGAGGATGACAAGAATAAAAGAACTCAAAGAAATGGAACAATTTACTTCCTGAATTAAATTAGCAACCAGAATATTTGAGGAAAAATTGAAGTAATGGGATTAAATAGTTCTAAATATATCTTTGATATAAACTTTATAACCAGAAGGGTACTTACTCTAACTCGTAACTTAAACTGCCTCAATTTGGCTGTAGTTCTTCGAAGTGTCTCATACTTTCTTTTACTGATTATATATAAAAATATGACACTGGTAAAAATGTATTTTTGTTTAATAAAAAAAATAGTGAATAGATTATAACTACCTATCCATTGCCTGGAAAACTGAACTTTTTCAGACCTTGCCTCACAAATCTACTTTTTGTCAGGGCTAGAGCAGTCAGGAAGAAGTCTAAAAGAACAACGTGCTAAGAGTTGCACAAAAATCAAAGAAAGACTGTTATAGCCAGTCTGGAATTCCTAGGGTGCCATTAGCTGAAAATTTCACAAAATATATATTATTAAGAAGTGCAACGTATGCTCATGGACTAAGAGAAGATGACACCTATTGGAGTCAATTTTTTCTGCCACCTGAAAAACTGAAATAGTCTTACATGCTTCTTGGACACAAACAGATCCACAAACTGCTGAACTCCCAAGCATTTAACATACCCAGGTGAACAGATGCCTATTTCTTCTTCTTCTTCTGCATTACCCAAATCACTGAGGGCTTCATTTTTTTTTAAAGCAGATTACCAAAACCTGTCAAACCTTGATTTATGTTTTAATTTTGAGTAATGTTAATTCACACCAACTGAATATTGACACCCATGCTTCTACTAATGTCTGGCATCAGAACCAATTTGATTGAAGTAAAAAAAATCCTTCTAGAAGATATGCTTCTGCCAAACACCTATTCAAGAAAGACTGTTTTCTTCAAGTCTCCATGAGACTTCTCCTGGATGGATATGACGCAATACTCTGGAGATGAGATTAATTCAGTTTGGAGATAAAGGTACTGCAGATGATAATCCCTAGAGCAAAATGTAAGAGGTTTCTGACTGATGAAAAAGCAATGTGAACCCTTTGTACCTCAGATCAGAGTCTCCATTCATAATAATTTCTTTTTTTGTTGTTTTTACAAAATGAGTTGTAACTCAGTAGTTTTTACTTAGCCTACATCATTTACCCCGTTTTCTTTTAAAGACAGCATAAATACATATATAAATAATAGAGGAAAGAAGAAAGAGAACAAAAGAACTGCCTCCATTCTGAAGAAGTGATCTACAATGCCTAGAAGATTCTCCCATTGTCTGGAATTCAGCACACAAGAGAACAAATGAACCAAGCAAGTGTTAGGTGTACTTCAAATGAGAACATCTGCCACGTACTGACTTCACCCACAATATAGAGAAACACTGGCTTTTACAAGTTAGCTGAACTTCCCTTCAGCCAGAAAATATTAGAGAGCTGCAAGGCAGCCAAGACCCACCAGAGTCTGGCTTGATCTAACCATTCTTAAAAGTCCTTTTCCTAAATCTTTTCCCTAAAAATCCTGCATTGAGTATTAATGGACACTCCTAAAATCCTTCTGTTGAAAAGTCTGGATGATCATCTCATTTATGCTTTGCTTCTCTTGTAACCACAAAACTGCCCATCCTCTTTAACATATGGCCCACAGACTAGATCTAGCCTGTGGAGCCGCTTTATCTGGCCTGTTGGGGTACCAGAAGTTGGAAGACATGACGTGGTGGGGGGGAAGACAGAGTGGCCTGCTGCAGAATCTGGAGCCCTTGGGCCTTGCAATCATGGCAATCATCAGCAGCAGGGTGAGCAAAGAGGGATACAATGGGTGGTCTGTACTGCTGCAGTCCTACCTCTTCCTCTGCTAACCCCACCACAGCCCCATACCACAGGAGCCTCTGCTGCTACTACATGCCACTGATCAGAGCTGGACCTCTTGCTGCTGCACGCATCATGCTGGAGCTGCAGCTGCCTCCATGGCATGGGGCAATGCAGTGGTAGGGCTGCTTCAGAATGGGGCATGTGGTGGGAGTAAGAGCTGCCTTTGCCACGTGTCTTGTTCCCTGTGCCAGAGCTGCAGCTGCCAGAGCTGCTGTCACTGTGCCCCAGGCTGGATCTGGCATGGGGTATGAGGTAAGCTTGATGCCCCCACCCCGTATTGAATCAGAACATCCTGGGCTATATATAGTAGCAAGTGCATGGCCATGCCACATAAGGATGCATTTCTGTATAGGTGCATAGGACTGAAGGGACTTCCTGGGTCATCGAATCCAGACCTCTCCTGTGACAGACAACAATACAGTGTAATCCATTAATAATCTAATCAATCTTTATCTTGATACCAGTTAGGTTTTTTGCCCTTACTACTTACAAGTCCTGCAAAGCTGTTCCAGAACCCGACTCCTCTGATGGTAAGCCTGCACAGAAGCCATATCCATGGACATTTTCTAACTTGTTTTTTTCTTGGAACAACATTGTTACAGGAACTTAAACTGGTCTTCCCCTCCCTGTTGTTTATACTCAGGATGCATTTATAGAAATGAATTTTAATCCCACTCGGCTTTCAGTTTGCTAGGACAAAAAAGCCAACCTGTTTAAGCTTCTTCTTGTAAAGGCAGAGGAGGTATTATGTGTGTTACTCTCAAATTAAAAGACATCACTCCAGACTCATGAAAAATACTTGCTATTGGATCTGTGGTTTCTATACAAATTCTTTCTGAATTCTTGGACAGAGATTATCTAGTCATCTCCAGATTGATCATACTGACTTTTACTCCCCTTTTATAAGGTTTCTCCCTATAGAAAAACAGAATGATGGTGATCATTTTATAAAGAAGAAAGTTGGGTGTTATGACATATGAACTGGTTTATAGTTGCAGAACTCATGTTTAGGACCTTTAGGTCAGGCAAAATATATGTTGCTGCCACTGGTGAGGACAGACTGGATGTAAAGCCTGCTGAATACAAGGTGGTGCTTTGTCTAACAGCCACATGGATAGCTGCATTATGTGAGGCACTTACAACATATCCATGTGTAGCATATTATTACCACTGACTTCATTGTTTTGTCAGTAGATATCAGAGAGTGGTTTTGTCTAAGAGGATAAGGATAGCTTAATGGCATGTAATCTGCACTGACCTGACCTTCAGGATATATCCCATCAGTTCTGTTTTTTACCAACCCAAATGTGAAAAAAAGATTTTTTTTCCAATTTTCCAAAAGATTCTTCATCAACGTACTCACACTTACATGCAGAAGCATGGTGTTTTCCTGCTTCTCCTTCCCCTCTAGAAGTCTTTGGAAACTAGAGGTGGAGAAGAGGGAGTCACACATTTGTATTAACTTCTTACCTAAAAAAAATCACTCGAGGAAAAAAGTCAGGATCCCAGAAGAATAACGGAATGTTTCTAAGAAAACAGCTTTTCTCTCAGAGAGCAATTTCTGCTGTGGAGTACAGGGATTAACTGGTTCTTTCCTAATCACCAGCCAGGCAGAGGTTTCTTGCCCAAACAGTCTTCCTTCAAAGAAGTTAACATAACATCAAGGCCAAACATCTTAAAAACACGAACTGCTGAAGTTACGCAGGATAGCAGCATATTGTAAACAGTCTTGCTGGGTTACCAAAAGCCAAAGGGGGAAAAAAATTAATTCTATCATATCAGTCTCATTAGTATCAATGCTCTGTTCTTCAAATAGAGCCTTCACCTTTAACTGAAGACTGTCAGAGGACAGATGGTACGCATCCTCATACAGCAAACCTGCAGGGGCACCAAACACAAGTGATCCCCAAATTATTTACTGTAGCGATTCAAGTTTCTATCCAGCAATCTTCTTTTTTTTAAAAAAATATATGGCCTTGTTTTTGGCAGTAGGAATATGCTGCAACAACTTTCCCCAGAAATATAAAGGCTTGGAAAGGAGAAAGAGAGAAAATTGGAAGAGGAGCTAAAAACTGAAAAATAATAGTGAAAAAAAGATAGAAGATGAAGATTCCTGCTCTCAAAATTCTAAGCCAGCTCTCAACAGTGCTGTACTACCTGTCACTCACTCAGAGCAGCTGCAACCCATCAATCTGGATTGGTGAAGCTGAAGGTTCAGAATTGATTTTCCTCTACAGAAGTGGTATTCTTTCTTATTCTCAAATTTATTTTAAAAGAAAAAGGTTAAATCCAGAGAAGAAAAAAAATGCAGCTGCAGGAGACAGCAAAGCGTATGTTTGCCACCAGTTTTCATCCATGCAGAGAATAAATTAAAGGGACCTATGAATACTTCAGAATTTAAGAACATATATACTACTTTTGTATTCTTGTAATATCTAGCCTCTTTCCTCTGCCATGTACTGTAAGTACCAATGCTACTGATGTCCTAATTTTCTCAAATTGAACACATTATGAGTTGTTGGGGTTTTATGAGTCATAAACAGAAATTCTGCAGGAGAGTAAGGCATAAAATAGCACAAAGTTCACACACATAGTAAGTCATCATATGAATCAAGCTCTGTATCATCACACTATACCACTCATTTCTCCCAGGGAGATAACTTTGCAAAGTTCCACATCAAAATAATTCTACATGTTCATACTGTCAAGTAGTATGAAATATGACGCAGCCATGGCAAGATTCAGATGGACCATAAAGTGTACCACAGTGTCGGACAAGGAATGCCATAAGGTCCTCAGTTTGTAACATAGATGGGATAAGAGTATTAGCCTTCATAATAAAATGTGACCTCTTACTGATTTTCTAGAGCTATGAAAGCTCATTTCAACTGACTCAGTCTTAAATTGCAATTACATTTTAAAATGCATATTTTGAAGTGTCAGTATAAAATTATATCTTCTGACTCCAGTGTTCTCAGACCTCTGTATGTTACAGACCATGGTTACTAACTTTTCAAAAGAAATCTATCCATCTAAATTCTACTATATTTTAAAACTAAGGACCAGAACTCTTCTAGTTCAAACAGAAATTATTAAAAAATGGTTAAATTCTGGGAGTTTTCATGATTAGGAGTTCTACTGAGTAATACCATGAATATAATACTGGAAAAGGGTTTTCTAGCTTTCTGTAGTTGGAACTTGAAGCAAAATTTTGCAGATGTCACTCAAGCTCTTTATAATGCAGAAGAGCAAAAGAGCTGTTTCAACTTTCAAATCCCAAAATAAGCCTACATTTAGCAAAATATGTTTTATCTTAAACTGAACTAACTGCATCTGTAAATTACTGCAAAAATAAATACAAAAGCCTGTAATACTATTTTACAGCCATTTTTCAGACCAAAGCTACTCTTGAAATAGAAAGTTCAAGACTCATTCCAGGCTTGCAAATGGCACACTGTACTCCAAACAGCTTTGAGTATGTAAAGTGCCAAAGTACTTGGTAAAAGTTTTTACCTACCGTCTTGACTCCCTGAACATATCCATATAGTGGACACAGAAAATATAGTTTTGTTTTCCACAACTTGTTGCTAAAACTCTGGATAATATTCAACCCTTGGATCCTCTGGCTTTTGTTGGCATAACTCAAGGCTGCAGGTACATGGTCCTGGTGGTTGTAAGTATGCTGGGGCTGAGAGGAACTGGTGTTAAATATAATGTTTCTCCTGTGACTCAGAAGCAGGCCAAAAGAAGGCAGTTCTCCCAGAGATGGAGTACAAGAAGGGAACTCCTACTTTTGCCTACTCAAAACATTGCACAGGCAGTTTTTGCTAGAGGGAACCCCAATATAGCTTCTCTCCAGGAGCAAATAACTACTGGCCTAACTCAGAGCTCCTACTGACACAAGGAGTACTGCAACAGCAAATCAGGGTGAATCAAGCCCATTTGGAGAAAGATGATTATGCAAGGTTATGCAGAAGAATTATAGCTAAATCCTTGGGGTACCAATTCTGTATGTATATTCATGATGGGGTTGTTTTGTAAAAGTCTTTCATGAGCGATGAAGCCCAACTACTGTTCCAAAACATGCTTTTCAAATGCTGAAACCCAAATACAAA
>NW_017728998.1:34944675-34946557 GCF_001723915.1 Gavialis gangeticus
CTCTGATTGTCAGAGAACAGATTTAGGTCACACATTGATTTAATTGCATCACAAGTAATCAGATCTTTTTTGTAACTTCATTTTAGAAATATTATGTATTTAGAGAACCCCACCACTATATTAAAAGAATGTTACCTTGTTGAAATAATAGATCATAAGAAAAATACAAGAATAAAAGAACGGAGGAAAGCTACCAGAAACAACAGGTAGATTTCTACCACAGAAGCAACCATACAAGCCTCTGGCAAGTCAGATGGCATTGTCTAAAGTAATGTGTAATTCACTTCTACACATGCTTAACACATGGGGTGCTTGGTACTCTCCGTCATGGCACTTTGTCAGGGCAAATATTCCTTAAAGTGGGTGTTTAAGAATGTCAGAAAGAAGGGAAAACAAGCATGCGTGTTCTATCACTTTATTTAAAAATATTGTGAGACCTAAAATACAAGTTATTTTATTGCAGAAAGTCACTTTAGGCCCACAACATCATAAATACAGCCCGTGTAGCTCTCTTCCAGCCTGTGGGATTCCTGGAGGGCCAGGGAAATCAGCAGTGGGGCCTGCTACAGAATCCAGGGCTACAAGGTCCCACTGGGCATGGCCGCTGGTAACAAGCAGCTCCTGTTGCTGCCTGCCCTGCTGCCATTTACCCAATCGCAGGCACTGCCTCTGCTGCCACCTGGTCCAGATCCGGCCCACAAAGAGCCTTGAGATCCAGATCCAGCCAGAACATACAGTGAGTTTGTATGCCAGTTTATCATGTTATATAAAGTTCCTAGAAATTTAGACAACCACAGACAGTAAGGAGTCACACAAGCATGGATATTACTTTTGTTTAAATCAATGTATATTTTGGAATATAAATGTTTTCAGTTATGGGCATAAATTATCCTCTCAGGTACATTTGCAACTAAAACTTAAGTCAGTAGGGCTTGGGTGCACATGTATAGTATAAACCCTGCCACAAGTTTTGTAAAAAAGATTAAAGTATTTCTAATCATGATAAACAATACAAAGGAAAGAAATACTGTCTTGGGCTGTGGTAAGAAACCACAACCGCAGAGCCTATCAGGGGAATTATATCCTTATATTACATAGTTGCTTGACTGTTATTATAGTACCTTTATGCTTACTGATTAAAAAACCAACAACAAATAAAGCATACTGAATTTCAGTTTCACCTACAATATTAACATTTATCTAAATGAAATTCAATATTGTTTATTCTACAAAACACATTTCCTAAAACGATAAACCTTTGCCAATCAGAAGTCAGCTTACTAAAGATAGTAAAAATTAATTTAATATATGCATCCTTATGAATATGCAAGAATAAGCAACTTTCCTAAACCTGCCAAAATGCAGCAACTTGCAGGAGCAGCACGACTATAAATAAAGTACAACAGCAGTAAAATACCATAGGTATAAAATAAATATCCTGTTCTGGAAATAAACAGCTCTGCTGAGTTGATACTTGCACAATTTTCACAAAAAACAGGCACAAAAAAAAAATAAAAATCAATATTTATATGATACGCTTCGATCCTTCAAATGCACATGCACATGACTTTACAGATATAAGTTGCCTCTCTGAGCTTAATGGCATGATTCATGCATATAAAGTTATTCTTATGCATAAGTGTTTGCGTGATCAGGAATTAAGCATAGATTTTCAGGTACACAAATTTCAAAATATTTGACTATTTTTTACACAATGATGTACCCCTTTCTTCAATCTTAAATATATAATATTTCAATTCTGAAAATCACTTCTAGGGCTGCATCCATATGAGCACAGACATGCAATATGTGGCATCTCAGACCTATGCATGGCACCACCCACTGCACATGCAGGCATTCCCTGCACTGCTACATTCCAGCA
>NW_017728998.1:34946567-34951909 GCF_001723915.1 Gavialis gangeticus
TGGGGGGGGGGGGGGGAGAGAGTTTGACCCCAGGCGATCCCAGAGTCAAAAAAAAAGACATGCAAAAACAAAAAAGTGGGGCAGTGCACATGGTGGCAGTGCACCCTTCCCAAAACCAGAGCCATGCTCTGGCTGCCAGCCAGGCTCCCAGATGCAGCAACACTGAGGTTACAGCTACCTGAGGCCCCCAGGATCCCAGGTAAGGCTGCTGGAGCCAGCACAGTTGCTGGCCCCAGCCTACCCTCCCCCACATGTGGTAACCTGCCACGCGCCAGAGCATGCGTGGCACAGGTGTTCCCTGAGGACAAATGCTAGCAGCACAAGGTATGTCACTGCTTCTTTTCCCCAGGGAAACAAACATCGGCACTCATGTGGACATGACCTAGAAGTGCAAGTGGGGACTACTGGCCATAACACCAGATGAGCAGACACTGGCTTCAGAGCAAAAAGAGCTTTATCAACAAAAATGAAGGTGTGAATTACTGACTGAAAAAGAACAGCTTTCAAACTAAAAAATATGTATACATTTCTTTATTGTTGCATTTTATGGGATGAGACACCCTCAAAAGTTAGATGCATGAAAATAAGGAATAAAAGAAGTTAACAATTCCAAAAACCAGGACCCTGTATTCACGTAATAGAACAGCGGCTGCATGGGTTCTGGCTTGCTGGAACATGAACTGAATTTCTGTGGATTTTAAATGTCATAGCCCTATTTGGGATCCCAACCGTTACGTTCGGAACCGACTTATTAAAAGAATACAACTGACTTTGTTGTAACATAAGTAGCTATGAAATACTGGATCTAGGCTTCAATTTCACTTAATACACAGGAGTCATTTTGCATATTTAAGGAATTTCGTTAAGCTGCCTCTATGGAAACCATTAAACCTGAGGAAAAGTAAATGTAGACGTAAAGTCCTGAGACCCAAACTGTCCACTCTATATTCAGTGAGGGGCAGGAGGCAAAGGGGGAGTCTACAGTTTGTATAGTGTTGTCTTTTCTGAGCACCAGTCAGCTTCAGCAATGGATGTGACATCTCAGCCAGAACAGGCAAAGAACAGGATGCTATCGGAGAACTCAAACTTCCCTTTTTCTGGAGGTTGTCCAGATGCACTTGGCCACATCACACACAACTCTTCATCCTTAGTTCCAGGGCATGTTACCTCCAACTTTCCTTTACCAGATTAAGCCCTTTCTACTAGGGATGTGCAAAGTGGGCCATATTCAGTTCAGATTCAGATTCAACCCAATTCAGGGGATAGTGATTCAATTTGCTGATTGGGATCACTGTCCCGCTTCAATTCAGCCACCTCGAGGTACCAGATGCAACTCATGAACACTGAGATGCTGGGGTAATTGGAGCACCCGACAGGAGCGCGGGACAGTCACCGCCCCCCTCCCCTCTCCCCCCCCCGCTCAGTGGCAGACCCAAAAGTGCTCCTGACTCACTTCCAGGTCCGGCACCGAGCACACTAGGAACCCCTCCGCACTCCTATAGGATGCTCCATCCACCCCAGCATCTCAGCGTTCACAAGCTGCCTGGTACCTTGAGGTATGTAGAAAAAAAATATATAAAACTGCGCCTATGTCCGTCTATGTCTGAAATCAGAGGTTTCCCATTCGATTTGGAGAGATTAATGGGTCTCCCGATTTGATTCAGATTCGGAGATTTGGCTGCCGAATCGAGCCAAATCTCCTCCAAACCGAATCAGTGACCAAAGCTTCACACAGCCTTACTTTCTACTACAAGCATGTGCCCAAGAGTGAAAAGTATGGTCAAAGTGACCCAGGCAGTGAGAAGTCTAAATTTACAGCAGGAAAAATACAATGTTGAGTTGCTAATAATTTCTCCCATGAAATGTTGAGCACAAGCCTGAACTAACGTCCATATAAGTCAATGAAAAGTTTCCCACTTTGCATCAGGCCTCAATGAGGATAAACAAAGTTAAGAAATAATACTGCTAGTGAAAAAATGAGGGAACTGTGCTATATTTCTTTCCAAGAAAATGTGTATTGGGTTTAAAGGCATACTGCCAATTTGCAATGTTTTTAAATTTGACTTTTGAAACATTTGTTCTTTTTTTTTTTTAACCAAACCATTTTCTACATTATGTCCTAAAATCTGAAAGATTTATACATGTTTATAAGGTTTTTCATTTTTGCTTCCCTGTTAATGTTTAACAAGGCATTTTTCAACAAAAGAAACAATGACTGATTATGGAGGGGAAACAGAGAAAATGACTTTATATTAAGCAGTAGCAAATGTAGCATGTAAACAAGCTAGAAATAAGATAAGCCATTTTTGCTACTTTATTTCATTTCTAATAATATATAGTTAACTGCTGAACTACTGCACAATTTTAGACATAAATATAAGTTATAGATAGAAATATAATCACTCATATTTACACAATCTGCTTATGAAACCCATTTTCTTCCAACACAATGGAGTGATACTGTAGTTTAAGCCAGTCTACCCCAGGAAAAAGTTTTCTAACATCTGCTGAGATAAGCAAACTGATTATCTCAGGATTTATTCTCAACCAAGTTTCTGCGGTACCCTGGGTTACTGTGAGATCCTTTAGGATGCCATGGGGTACTGTGTAATATTAGCACTGTTAAGTGTGCACGCATTTACACATGATTCACAAGATAAACCCAAAATTCCCAAATAGGTATCCATAAAGTTAAAAGCCATTCTGACCATTTGAGTTCTTTGCAACAGATAAACTTGCTATTTCCCTCTTGTTAAAAAAACAAGTGAAAGCTAAGAACTGGCATTGTCTGAGGGGTGCTGTGAGTTTTACGTGGGGGTGGGGGTAAGGGGGGAGGCCTTGAGTCTAAAAAAGATTAAGAAGTGCTGTTCTAGAATAAAAGGCTTTCCTCCTCCTGTTTTTGCAAGTTTAATATTTGTATTACATTCTAGAAGTTGTTAGCCTTTCTTTAACTGCAAGCAAAGAGAACACACACATAAAAGAGCATCTGAACTGAAGTAGATATAGACTTGTAACCCTGTTACAAAAATAATTAAGAATGTAGTGGAAAACATGATCTCATTAAAGTCTTTATCTTCATGCAGCAAAGTGGTGAGGACCAGAAGGTTCTTGAATGACACTGTTATCTAAATTCCTAATTAGATTTTCACCTTAAAGTTCTCAATTTGGTTGCAGTCATCTTCAAGACACTATGGATCCTGGCACTTGTTAATTATATTAACTAAACAGGTAACAACAGAGATGACTAATGACTGCCATCATATAGTTTTAAGCATTTGGAAATTCAGCCCTGTCATTAGGTATCAGCCTGGATAACATTTGTGTAGTACCCAATTTTCCATCATGCTATAAAGCATCACTGACTTTACAGATCAAAGAGCAAGATCACAACCAGTTAAAACCCTAAAAATGTAAAACACTTAGGTCCATGGGAAATCCCACATAATTTGGCATTTTATGTTCATATACATTAGGCATTTACATTGCAATGAATCCCACAAAACTATTTACATCCATTATTATCAGTAATAACATATAAAAATACTAATTTAATGCAGCACCCTTCTACTGGTCAAAACTTATTCAGCCCTATTGTGCTAGGTACTGTCATTTATTATACTCTGATATAGTCTCAGCCCCAAAGAACTTCACAATTTAATGTAGTTGCTCACATAAAAGTGTTTGTCATGGAACATAGATGGGGATACACTGGAAAGTTTTGCTGAAATAGGTATGTCAGCTGGGAGTGTGAAAAGATGATGCTCGCAGCTGATAAAGCATTGCTGACAAAACCCTGAATACAGAACTGTTCCAGCTGCTTAGCTTATGTCATTCAGGGAGATGGTATAATTGCGCAGTAACTTCCCTTCTATCTGCCTATACTATCTTTACGCTAGGGGGCTCTGCCAGGGTAGCTACGCTGGCATAGTTATAGTGGTAGAGATTGCATAGTATAGACACAAGCCTGGAATATTGTTATTTCTGATTTTCTTTTACCTACTTCATAGGGAAAATAAGACTTAACTTCATATCAGGGACTAAAATGTAATATGAGCAATGTTATGACTCGAAAGGCAGTTTAAAAAAATAACCACATTTTTCCAATTCTTTGAACTATGACTATGCATGAGCTTCTTTTATAAGTTTTCTATGTTTCTTTTCCATATGCCATTTTACACATACTTCAGAAAGTCTTAATAATAAAACCTAGCACTCTTCATACACTACTGTACATCATTAAAAGTCTCTTGTGGATTAAACTGTAATTAGTTGTAATGAAAATTGCTGAAAAATCATCAACAGGGTAAAACAGCTTCTGCTATGTTAACTGCTTTTAAAACCAACTTTTCCATGTGTTTTACATACAAATGGTTTATTCAATACAGAAGTTGCATTATTTGAACAAAAAAAATTCTACACTGCACAATCCAATTAGTATCACTATTATACACAAGCTCATTCAAAACAACATAGTTCTTTGTAAGTTGCTGCCCTTGGCATATAAGGACGCATTTTCAAAGCTAGCTGCTCAAGAAGATTCAAGATTCATGAAAAGCTGTGGGATCATTACTCCAGGAAAAAAAACGTACTGCAAGTACTAGCCATAGTACAAATTATAATTTGTATTCTATTTTTAATTTGCCATGAATTCCTTGAAAACCTTATTAGCAAGGGACAAGGGACAATGGACTGAAAAAATAGTATTTTAGTTATACCAGAGTTCATGCATCTCTAGTGCTACATCTTGGTCACCAAGGAAAGGGTGGGGAGGGGAGACATTTTGTACCACCCTGCTTCCCAACAGTAACTGTCTGTGCAGTAATGAAGTTCCGCAGATCTCCATTCAGACTTTAGCTTAAATAGTATCTCAGAAACTTGCCAGTTATGCAAGAGGTTCACTGAGATAAAACAGCAACCCAGACTGAGGTGGTACAGTAAAAGGAAAATCACAAGATCTTTTATGGATTTTAATCCACAATCTCTATCTTTCGATTTAGTAGTCTGGAACATGTAGGAAAATCCAGGCATATATAACCAGCAGAGATGCAACCAGCAGGACTGCAATTCTGCAGACAACATAATAATCATATTTCTATCTGAAAATGCCTGCTACTGTACATGGCTTATGGTCCTTGTTTCGATGTTGCACCCAGGATCCTCAATTGCCAAAATGGTAAAGCATTTCCTTACACAAAGTATGGAAAAATCGAGATTACCCTTTCCCTGTTGTAAGGCTACCATGCAATGCTCTCTCTCTCTCTTATAACTGTAAAAAGATAACTTATTGGGCTCTATTTCCAAAATATAAAATATTTCAACCAAAAAAAAAAAAAAAAAAAAAA
>NW_017728998.1:34952015-34953814 GCF_001723915.1 Gavialis gangeticus
AAAAAAAAAAAAAAAAAAAAAATCACACTAGCACCTAAATTTGCTATCTAAATCAAGGCACCCAAATATGAATTTTTTAACACTTAAAACAGATATGTTATACATTTTTATTGCAGTAAACTTTTGGATAAGGAGACTAATTTTGTAGCCATAATGGTATCTTGGACCAAGCTGTGGTAGTTTGAATTTTTTAAATAGCACTAGGAGAACTGTGACTACTTCACCATTTCTTTTTATTCATTATGATGAATGGTAGTTCCCTAAATATTTTCAGTTACAAGGCATGTAATCTACTCAATAAGTGGAAAAGTTTGTTTAGAAAAAACTATTAAGCTATAGCAAATGTTCAAAATTACTTTCCATCAGCAGAACCATAAAAGGGCTCAAGACAGAAGTAGAATGTTTAACAGCTGGTCCCTTTCAACCTTCTGTAATTTTTACAGCTATTTTTTAGTGAAGTTTTAGTGCACATAAACACAAGAGCCAAACTTTTCTAGAAACAGGCACACTATGATTCCCTATGCAGTTCCACCAATTGGAAGCAGGCCTCATTTGCTGAGAACTACCACCATCTCTAACGCACACAGGGGCAAGTTATACTTTGACTTCCATTACTTCTATCCCAGCACAGGATACTTAGGAAGTACTGCCCCAGTCTAACAAAGCATTTAAGCATATATTCCTTCACCCATGTAAGTGAGCCTATTAAAGTCATGGACACTCAGCATACACTTAGTGAACCACTGGACTAGGTCTCAGGACAAATTATTTCCAACGCAGGTTATGCCGCTGACTACCTGTGTGACCTTGGGCAAGTCACTTCTTCTTTTGATGCCTTTGTTTTTGCTGTTATCTATTTACCATGCAACCACTTTGAAGTTTATGATCACAATAAAATCCTGATCTAGAAGCTACTTCAATACAAACAGGAATTCTGGAACTATTCTTGTACTTAATCTTAAGCAGATGCTTAAAGGCCTCTATCCAGAAGAGCACTATCTGACATCCAAAAGCAATACTCCCAAAAATCAGGGATAATCACCAGGAGTAATTAGCCAGTGTTGACCAACCCTGAGTAAGTGTGAAATTAAGCTGGAGAGGCAGTTCTGTAAAAGAAATCAATTGCGGTATGCTTGCAGGTAAAGAGTTAGCTTAAGGCACTTATGTCAGTGTCCTGTTCAGGAGCAGAGAAGAGGCACACACAGAAGCATAACAGAGGGACTGTGTTCAGAAGAAGCATGGTTGGGGGAGCACTCTGCTCCACAGAATGGGTAGATTTCTAGAAACTAGGAGCTTCCCTTCGAGGAACTCAGTCACAGGTTGTTCTGATCCTGGAACACCAGTACTGTACACTACTGCTTTCCTGCCTGATCTTCAAATACTCACTATTGCAAATGATACATACAAAATTTGGGGTGCATGGGCCCACTCGGGAACAAGTCAAAAGAATGCAAGAATGCATCTGTAACAACTGATTCACGTACATCCATTATAAGTGGAGTTTCATTACAAAAATCTCTCTTGCAACATACTGAACTTGGCCTACAAGATCCTTGCCAAAATTGTGCAAAGGGGCAAAGAGAAATGGAATGTAAATTGTTATACAATCTTATAGATGAAAAAATTAGTTGTGTTTAATGCTTTCTGCATAGTGCTCTGTTTTCCTTCCCGAAAATGAAAAATGTATACACTGTCTTTGTACATGTAAACTTTGTGTGCATGAGAAACAACTTAGTTTACACAACAAACTTCTCTTTTAGCAGCCAGTCAAGATTTTGGATGCAAAAAAAAAAAAAAAA
>NW_017728998.1:34954009-34955938 GCF_001723915.1 Gavialis gangeticus
GGATGAAAAAAAAAAAAAAAAAATCAGCAAATCAGCAATTCATACAAAACAAGACTAGCCCCTAAAATAAGTGTGTGATGTACATAACACAATGCATGAAAGGTACAGTAAGTGTATAGTATGTCAAGGAGTGCAAGCTTTCAAATTTAACTGGCATACCAGACAACAGTGCATATTTCCCAGGCATTTAGAGCTCTTGCAGTCTTTAACAGGATTCAAAGTTAAGGTTGACAACTTCATCTTTAATTCATGATACTGTGTCTCTTTTTCTTTTTATATTAACTATTAACAAAGCAGCATGCTAATAGCCTCAGTGTTGTATTCGCAGAGAGCACGCGCAATGCATGAATTGCGTACATTCCCCGGGAACGCTGTTCTACATCTCTCAGTGAAAGTGCATCTGTACGTTTTGAATAGCAAGGCAGCACCAGATCTTGAAGACCACAGCAGTGAAATTACAACTATTGTAGAGGGGAGCAAAAAATGTACTCTGAAGTAACTCTCCCCAGAGAAAGTTTCTACCTACTTAGGTACCGTTCCTCTGGTTTTGAACTCAAATTATTTCTCCCTCTTGTAGTTCTCTACAGTTGCCTCAAACTTTATCTAGAAATTTGCAAAGGATTCTACACATCAGATTTTACCTTAAATTAACACTTCATGCAGCACCCTTCCTTCCCCCAGCATCTCAGATCCTGCCTCACAAAAGGCCCCAGAAGTTGGGCAAACACAGCACCAGGAAAAACACAGTGTGAAAGGGATCTTTATGTGCATGTGTGAGGGCCCAGCGCTAATAGCTCAATGTGCTATTGACACATCACAGTGCAAACAGCCAAGTCTTTTTCAAAACAGCGCAAGTCCCCGTGTCACTCTTAACTTTGTGTTTCCCAGATTAAGAGACTTTGGGAAGCAAACAGCCCGCATACATATTTCAACGCATCTCTGGAAATCAACGTGGCCATCGGGGAGCGCCCATTCCTTTATGCCTGCAAACATCTGTTCTACACAGTACATGGGCCACAAAAAGAGAGGCAAGTGGCACATGCAGCGAGCCGGCCCACAACTTCTTGACAGCCACATCCGCAGCTGCATTCTCAATGGCAGCAGCCCAGGTACATGAACCTTGAGCTAATCCTCAGGCTTAGAATAAATGTGCTAGTTAGAGACTTCATCTGGCATCACTGCAAAGAACAGAGCAGGTAGCAGGTTCCCCTCCCACCCTCCTGGAAAGATGTACCTAGAAACCCCCGGGCCAGGAGAGCTCTGCCCAAACAAAACCCTAACAGCAGAAGCGGGACCTGCCCTGGCCAAGTTCAGTGCAGGTGTGCACCCAGGGGCCCTGCAAAACCACCCGTTGTTGCCTGGTGGGGGGAAAGGGCAAGGGACAAGTTCATTTGCTTTGGGTGGAGGGGAGCAAAGGAGGGGGGGAGAGGACAGAAAAAAGTATCAGATCTGCCCCAGAACCTCCCTGGTGCCGCCGCCTGCCAGGGGCAGGAGCCCAAGCCAGCTGCCCACCCCCAGCCCCTGGGGCTGTAAGTACATGACAAGCCCGGGGAAGAGGCACCCAGTCTCCCCGCCGCTACGGGCAACTTCTAGCAGCCCCAACCTGCGGAGCACGGGGGGAGCTCCGCTCCGCTCGCTCGCTCGCACCGGCCCCCGGCCCCCGGCCCCGCGCGCGGCAAGAGGCGGCGGAGCAGGAATCACCTTGCCGTAGCTGTAGTAACCCAGGCACTGGGCGAAGTCCAGGCTGGCGGGGTCCCCGGGCAGGGCGCTGCCCGCGGCAGCCGGGTAAAATCTTACATCCATGCCGGCGGCTGGCTCCGCTCCGCGCCCCTCCGCGCCCCGCGGGCGGCTCGGATAGATCCACCTTCGGGGCTCTGGCCGCGCTGCGCCCCGCGGCGGGGCGGGGCAGGGGGTCCCGGTCCCGGCGCC
>NW_017728998.1:34958830-34959065 GCF_001723915.1 Gavialis gangeticus
CCAGTGCTGCCAGGGCTGCATACCTGTTCCCCAGTTGTACTGGGTTGACAGTTGATGCAGCTACACACCACCTCTGACGCCTCCTGGCTCTGGAGGTGACCGTCCTCTATTCACCTCCTGCCGACTCCTGGATGGTGACAGCCTGAGGGGACAGGCCCTGCAGAGAGAGAAAGTACCCGTCAATCTCATCCTCCATGGCCCTGATCCCCCGCAGCCTGCTCACCTCCGCCTGGAG
>NW_017728998.1:34964065-34968300 GCF_001723915.1 Gavialis gangeticus
GCCTGCTCACCTCCGCCTGGAGCTCTCTCATCTGCCCCTCCAGCGCCGCAATCCTGGCACAGGTGGGACAGGTAAGAGAAGCCCCCACCTCCATGTCCCCACCCCCGGCCCCAGGGACCAAGCCAGGCAGCCCTCACAGGCAGGTAGCCCCACCTGCGTGGAAGCCTCACTGGTCCCCAGGCCAGGAAGCAGCCGTGGGGCAGGAGCCCTGGCTGCACTCTGCGTGACAACTCCCATGCTCTCACCCCCACTCACTTACCTGGAGACCGCTGCTGCTGCTGCTGCTGCCGTTGGCTCTTCTGCTGCCTGTGACCTCCCTCGCACACCACCCTGCGCGAACCTCGGCGCAAACTCCGGTGTGCCCCTAAAGAGCGCGCCCGTTTGCGCTCCCTGTTCGCGCAGCTCAGGAGTGCGGCTCCTGCCTGGTGCAGCTAAATAGGGTCAGGTGGGGAAAGAGTCCCCTGCCCGATCGCCAGCACCTGGCCCATCTTGCTCCCTTCCCCTGGCTTACCTTCTCATTGCCACAGCTGTCCCTTAGCTGCCGATCGCTGCTGCCGATCGCTGCTGCTGCCGATCGCTGCTGCTGCTGCTGCTGCTGTCACCGCCTCAAGGGTCGGGGGATACCGGGGGCACCGTGTGCTCCCTCCAGTGTCCTCAGCCGACAGCTCTGGCCAGCCAATTAGCCCAGGTTCAAAATTCCCGGGCCAATCAGCAGGGCCAAGCAGACAATCAGCTGAGCCAGTCAATCAGCTGTGTCTGCCTGCAGCCCTGCCCCCTGTGGGAACCCTGCTTGTCAGCCGGAGCTTCATCCCATCAGGGGATCCCTCATAAGTCAACTCCCGGGCTTCCAAGCTCCTAGCCCTCTCCCACCCTGGCGCAAACTCCAGCGTGCCCCTAAAGAGCATGCCTGTTGCATTCCCTGTTCACATGGCTCCCGCCTGATGCGGCTAAATAGGGTGAGGCGGGGAAAGAGTCCCTGCCCAATCGCCAGCACCTGGCCCCACTCGCTTCCTTCCCCCAGCTTACCTTCTCATTGCCGCAGCTGTCCCTTAGCTGCCGATCACTGCTGCTGCTGCTGGTGCTGCTAGTGCTGCTGCCACCTCAAGGGTTGGGGGATACCAGGGGCACCCTGTGCTCCCTCTGGCGTCCTCAGGAGATTCTTAAGATGTATTTTCCTTAATTAATACTTTGATTTACCAAAACTATTCATTCCTAAATATTTGTTTGTAGGGCAGTTTTGAAACACTGGCTTTTCATGTCATTTTAAAACTAAAAAATCTTTGAAACCTTGAATTTTCCCATGGAACAGAAATTTTGGTTTCTGGCCATGTCTAGTTTGGCACAACCTACAGCAGCGGTGGAAAAAATGGCAGATCTGGCTGGTGGCTGGACTCCATTTCCCAGCAGCCCTTGCCCACATCACTGCAGCCAGTTTCTATGGAGACCCCAGGAACTACAGGGCCATAACAACATGGGGCCAGAGATTCCATAGAGACCCATCCCAGAAGCACTGTCAGAGCACACAACTGGGCAGGGATCAGCTCTGGGGCTGGGATCTTGCAATAGTGACAGCATGTCTGGGGCATGCAGGCAACGGATCAAAGCTCTACCCTGGCTCTGCACCAGACTGTCACCACTGAAAGATCCTGGTGCCAGAGCAGCTCCCCACCCAGCTGCACACCTTGCCAGCACTTTTGGGGCTGTTCTCCGTGGAAACCCTGGCCCTGTGCTGTTATGACCCCATTGCTCCTGCGCTCTCCATGGAAACTGGCCTCAGTGATGCAAGCAAGGGCTGGTGGAAAATGGAGTCCACCACAGGCCTGGTCTGGCCCACTGGCTGGACTTTGCCCACCCCTGATCTATAGGAATCAAGTATTTTTATGGTTTTACCTCTGGCAGGAATTGCAGTGAGAACAGAGAACCATTTTCAGGAAAAAGGAATAGAAATTATGATAAACTTTTCAAATAAAATATTACGCCTGCATGGGACATCGGTCTACAGATAATTTAACAGTTTTGAAAATAAGACAAGTATGTAAGTGGTCTATTTTCTGTCTCTTCAATTTAGCTTATTAAGTGGCTGAAGCTGAATAATCTCTGCTAAACTTTAAATTGATGCATACATGGCCAAACCTTGTTCTTAATTATATACTATCTATCCCGTGGCCATAACTGAAGGCAGAATATGCTCCATAGCACTTCTTCTATCTTTCTGCGCATTTAATCTTGAAAGGATTCCATCAAATTTCTCTCTCTCTAGTTATTCACTTTCCAAGCCTTCAGTAAAGCCATGGATTTGGAAGTCTACTTTCTTTTCTTCTTTCAGAGTGGTTGTAACAATGAAGTATTCATCATTTTAAGTAAGTATTCCATTCTTTTTAGCTGGTGTAAGAAAAGCAAGCGTCTTGGCATAGCAAATGGAATATTCCAGCCAAGGATTTTCTTTGTACCAAGTAGCCTTGAATTTGACGACATTTTTTAAAAGCACCTTTTAGATAGGATCAGAATACATGCTTGCTAGTGCTAGCAATTACTAATTCAGGATGTAGCACATAAGTTATGACTCTGTTCCATCCTTAGCTGTACTTTCTTCTGACTCATCATCATAATTCAATTTTAAAATCCATTACGAATGCTCAAACTGCTTTTCTACAGCAAGAAAATAAATTGTATTTGAATGAATCAGTAATATGCAAACTACAAAAATGTGCATATACAAAGTCACACCACCCATTTAAAAATATTCAGTATTAACTTTGTAAACCCTCATGTTACATGCCTAGTTCATTTTATTGTAAGTCCAGCAAGGGTACTGTCTAGATATTAATGGACATAGCAAGAAAGTATCTTCAGAAAAGCACCAAAAGTCATGAGTAGTCATAGGTTCTAACCAGTCAAGTATCATAAGTCTCCAAGACCTTCTGCAAGTCATTTTATTCTCTTCATTCCTCAGTATCCCCATATGAAAAATGGTGACAAACTATGAGGTACTGATGCTTTTTTTCCTTTTTTAGAGGTTGAAATTGAAAGGTAACTTGATTAGAGAGGTAACTTGATCAAGGCTGTGCTATTAGCCAGTAGAAGAATCAAGAGTAGAACTCAGGAGTTCCTAGTTCTATAGCCTGTTACTGAATGCCCTACATTAGACCAGGCCATCTCTGAAATTTAAGCTAAGGACAGACATTACCCATAAAGCAGTTTAAGTGATCAGAAACTGGTTTAAACAGTAGCAGAATAGATGTTCAGTGCACAGAAACCATGTTGAATGTAGCATCAGACTTAACTGATTTGGGTCAAACTGGTTTATGCAATGTCTGTCCCAGACCCCTTGCTGGTTTAAGATAAATCAGATTTCCCCACCATCCCACCATGCTCTCTGGACTGGGCGGGGTTTTCTGTTCCACAGCAGGGCTGGCCCCTCCCCTCCCCTCTGCTCCCTGGATGCAGCTCCAGCAGCGACTGCAGGCTGCTCGCCCCACTCCCCCTCACTACTCGCTGCTAAGCAGGAATTCCTCCCTCCCCTCTGCCTTGCTGAGGAGGTGTCTGTGTATTAGCTAACAGACCACATGCTGGCTAAGGTCTCTGCTGAATCAACAGCTAGCTGGTAGTGTTTTCTTAATGGGGTGATAAACACTGAGTTAGAGGTGATAAACACTGTTATCAATTCCCTGCTGGGCTAATCAGAGTGTCCTGCTGGAGCCTGGCCAAGCCCTCCCCCAACCTCCCTCAGCTCAGTTCTGTCCAAGGGAAGGGAGGGCTGCTCTAGTGCCCCCCGGCTTCTAGTCTGAGCCACTGCAGGAATGTGCCTGAATTTCTGGGATGTCTGTCTAGTTACAAAACTAATTAAGCCTAGCCAGGTTAGACTAACCTGCAAAGACTGAATCAATTCAGGCTCAGGCTTTTAGAATGTCTGTCCCTAGCCTTACAGTTGTATCAGTTCAGAAACCAGAAATCCAAATCAGTATCTTGCAAGTACTGTAACTTGCACAATCAATTCCCAATTTTAGCTCTGATGTCTCAATCCCCACACTGAGAGAGGAGAAGCAGAAAGTAGAAAAAGCATAAGAAAAGTGAAAAGGAGGGATAGAAGCCTGGGATTGACAGGAGATTTGACTGTAGAAGGGTGTGGTTGTTTCTTTACCCAGTCACATAACATGGGCAAGAGTTCCAACAGGCTGATATTCCTTGTCACAGGACAGGGCTGTTGTTTGATAGCTACTATTATAGAGATTGAC
>NW_017728998.1:34973300-34975333 GCF_001723915.1 Gavialis gangeticus
AGAATGTCTGTCCCTAGCCTTACAGTTGTATCAGTTCAGAAACCAGAAATCCAAATCAGTATCTTGCAAGTACTGTAACTTGCACAATCAATTCCCAATTTTAGCTCTGATGTCTCAATCCCCACACTGAGAGAGGAGAAGCAGAAAGTAGAAAAAGCATAAGAAAAGTGAAAAGGAGGGATAGAAGCCTGGGATTGACAGGAGATTTGACTGTAGAAGGGTGTGGTTGTTTCTTTACCCAGTCACATAACATGGGCAAGAGTTCCAACAGGCTGATATTCCTTGTCACAGGACAGGGCTGTTGTTTGATAGCTACTATTATAGAGATTGACCTGATATTCTCCACTCAGGAAGAAAAAGAGAGAAGAAAAGTAATATGGGTTCTAGCGTAAGGTCTGATCCAAAGCCTGCTGAAGTCAGAAGAGAGACTCCTTCCAATTAATTGCATTAGATTCTGGATCAGACACACGTTCTACTTATCAGGAACAGCTGCTGAAAATCAGTAATATTTTGATTCATCACATGAAACAACAGTTACAGCAGTGACTTTTGACTAAAAAAAATATTTGATTAACACCATTTTAAAGTATCCCAATTTATCTTAATCAGGCCCAAGGTCCTTCCTCATCAGATTTTAGGGTCAGCTAACATTTCCAAATGAAACTAATAAAAGGGGGTAGGTTCCCACCTAAACAGTGAGTCAGACAGGAAAACACTTTTCTGTTAACATTGATTTAGATCAGATATGCACTAATCCATATGCCTTAGTGGTTCTGCTCAGCACAACTAGCCCATGTACAGTGGGCACTATTAAACAATCAACCTTTATTGCCCTAGTATCCTGCAATACATATGGCATTTCATTATGGACAGCAGTGTGGTCCACTAGGTCCGACATGTTGTGGCACTACAGAAATGTAATGTTCTGAGGGTGTACAAGTGTTCTAGCTCTCTTGTTGGACAGCTACAAAGGCACCAGCCGGGGGACAATAAAAGGCTACTCCTTGGGTTTCACTTGCCCCCAGATGAGTCTGATCACTGACAACTTGCCTTCTCTGCCAGAGAAGGGGACAGGCTGTCAATAATTGCAGGGGTGCAGGGGTGAGGACAACTGCACCCTTGCCCTGCCACCCCAGTATTGCTGCTGTTAGAGCACTAAAGTGGCAGAGTGGGCCAGGGAGAGAATTATTAGGGTGAGGGAATTATTGCCACCATTTGAATGATCCTGGTGGTCCTGTTCAAGTAGCTGTGGGAAGTGGCTTCCCCCACACTCACAAGAGAACATCAGGGCTGTTTTAAGTGGCTGTGGAACCAGGAATCTCTGACAACTCACTGCAAGGAGGGATATCAAGGGACCAGCTGGTCTCCCTCCCTCTGTCTTTCCTCTTTGGAGAATGTGGGATGCTGTAGTACTACATGTCTTTGTACGGGCATTACATGTAGCTCTACAAAACAGTAATGCTGAGAAGTTACTCTTTGAAAGTGCAACACTTTGTAGCACTTTCAGTGTCTTTTTAGTGCTACAAGTTTGAACAGCTATTTGCTTACATTTTGTTTCACAAAAAAAGAACATATTTAGTGCTACAAATGTAATACCTATCTGTGGCCTCAGTTTCCACATCTGTATAATGAAGGTAATGACACTTACTGTATTGTTCCAATTATAAGCCAATCTCTTCCTTCAAAAGAACCATAAAAACTAGGCCTGTGCAAGTCTCTAGGATGCTGCTGAACCTCCAGATCAACCAAGCCCATCCCCTGCCCACTCTCCCAGCCCAGCAATGGTTGCCCTGCCCACCCCAGCTCTTTGGAAAAAAAAAGCCCCGGCTCAGCAGGTGCTGCCGGGTGGCAGGGTGATCCCCGCTGCCCCCCATTCCCCATGCTGCATGGGGGGGCTCTGCACAAGCCCCCTGACTGCCCCCTCACTTCCCCAGCCCCCCATGGGTGCCCCACCCAGGCCAGCTCTGGCCCTTCAAAGAAAAAACCACCAAAACAGAAAAGCCCCAGGACTCCTGCTGGCAGGGGAGCGATCC
>NW_017728998.1:34975344-34977353 GCF_001723915.1 Gavialis gangeticus
AGAAAAGCCCCAGGACTCCTGCTGGCAGGGGAGCGATCCCCGCTGCCCCCCACTGCCCCAAACCACACGGGGGGGGCTCTGCACAATCCCTCCCAAGCCATGAGGCCACTGCAGGAGCAGTGAGTTCTGGGACTTTTCTTGGGGGGGGTTTCTTAAAGGGCCAGAGCTGGCCTGGGTGGGGCATTCTTGGTGGAGCTGGGAGAGCAATGGGGGGGGTCAAGGGGCTTTTGCAGTGCCCCCCATACATCTTGAGGCGGGGGGGCAGTGAGGATCACCCCCACCTCCCAGCTGGCAGCACCTGGTGAGCACTGGGGCTTTTTTTTAAAGCACCAGGAGCTGGGGCGAGTGGAGGCAGCCATTGGGAGGCTGGGGGAGTGGGGAAAGTTGAGGGGGCTGGCAGAGGTCCCCCCAATGGTCCCCTCCCCCAGCCCTCCCTCCTCACCCCTAATACTTACCAGCTTGGACTTCAGCTGCAGCTCCCTGCTGCAGCCATCAGGGACTGTTCGAATCATCAAAGTTCTCCAAATCTTGTCCAAAGATACAAAGAGCTTTGAATCAATTCGGACCTTTAAAATGGTCCCCTGATTTGTTTTGGATTCAGAGATTCGGCCACTGAATCAGGCCAAATCTCCTCTGAATTGAATCACCACCTGAAGCTTCACACAGCCCTAATAAAAACCACCATTGAATTATATGCCGGGTTAATCTTTAATAAGGCCCTTAAAAATCAACAATCTTGATTTTTGTAATTGTAATATTATATGCATGCAATAAAAAAACTAAATATGAAATTTTTCAGTGCAGTTTTCATTTGGTATTTGTTCTAATTATTTAGGTCCTTTTCTTAGCTACTGGATTCTCCTATGGAATTTTGTAAAGATAATATTAATTCAAGGATTTTGTCTGTAGTTATCAACATATTCAGGGAAATAGCTGATTTTCCTAAAATTGAAATAGAAAATGTGCGACTGACTTATATGCAAAATATCTTAAACATAGGGCACTTTGTATCATACAGTGCTATGAGATATGTTGATAAAAAAGCCAAATAAGAACTAACTAGTTAGTATATACAGTAATATGATAGTAGGAATCTATTTAAGTACAGGTAGGGTATCTTCATGGCTAGGGACAGACATTATACACAAACTAGTTTAAGTGATCAGAAACTGGTTTAAACCTGTAACAGAACAGATGTTCAGTGCACATAAACCAGTTTGAAAATGACTGAAACCACTTTGAGATAAACCTGTTTGAATGTAGTATCGACTTAACTGATTTGGGTCAAACCGGTTTATGCAATGTCTGTCCCAGACCTCTTGCTGGTTTAAGATAAACCAGACACCCCTAGCATCCTGGCATGCTCTCTGGGCTGGGTGGGATTCTCTGCTCCACAGCAGGGCTGGCGCCTCCCCTCTGCTCCCTGGATACAGCTCCAGCAGAGACTTGCAGGCACAGTGTCTGCTTGGCTTCTCCCTGCTAAGCAGGAATTATTCCCCACTCCCCTTTGCCTTATGCAGACACCTGAGCATTACCTACCAGACCACGTGCTGGCTACAGTCTGTGATGTGGGAGACGACAGGCAGACAGGCTTTTGGGGGCTAATTAACAAGCAGCTTACTGTCCTTGCTTGGAAGAGCTATTTAAGAAGAGTTCCATTAATTAATGGAGAGAGGCTTTGTTTTCTTAATGGGTCGATAGACACTGAGTTAGAGGCGATAAACATTCCCTGTTGAGTTGCTTAGGAGGAGAGAATAATCAGAGCATCCTGCTGGGGCCTGACTACACCACCCTCAGCTCAGCCCTGTGGAAGTGACAGGAGGGCTGCTCTAGTGCTCCGCCCTCCCCCCCAGCTTCTAGCCTGAGCCACTGCAGGCATGTACCTGCATTTCTGGGATGTCTGTCTGGTTACAAAACTGATTTAACTTAGCTGGGTTAGACTAACCTGCAAAAAAAATTTTTGAATATCTGTCCCTAGCTCATGTGACAATATTGTGCTGGATAGATAT
>NW_017728998.1:34982353-34992260 GCF_001723915.1 Gavialis gangeticus
GGAAGTGACAGGAGGGCTGCTCTAGTGCTCCGCCCTCCCCCCCAGCTTCTAGCCTGAGCCACTGCAGGCATGTACCTGCATTTCTGGGATGTCTGTCTGGTTACAAAACTGATTTAACTTAGCTGGGTTAGACTAACCTGCAAAAAAAATTTTTGAATATCTGTCCCTAGCTCATGTGACAATATTGTGCTGGATAGATATACCAGAACTAGTTCATTAGGGGTGCTGACAGATGTGGGTGGGGGTGGGGGGATACATCTTACCAGAAGTAGCATCATGTTATTTCAACCTAGCTTCAGAGCTTCTGTATAGATCAGGCCCTTCAGCGGGTGTTTTTGGTGCTTTTAGCTACAGTTGATTCAATCAGCTATTATATAAAAATGCCAATAAAGCCCTAGTAAAGCAACCAATCTATACAGATGCTGGGAAAGCTGCGTGCTGCCTCTTCTGGGCATGTACTGGGCTCAGTGTGGGAATGAGACAAATTTAAGGTAAAGCACCGTTTTGGGGGTTTTTTCCACGTCTGCAAGCAGCCTAAAAGTGCTATATAGACAAACTCTTACATTGTAAGCCGTTTGGTTCCAAGACTCTCCTTTTGTTCTGTGCTTATACTGTCCACAGTGCAAGAGAGTTTTGGGACTAGGCATCATAGGCACTACCACAATTCAGAAAATTATAATTACGTTTTAAAAAATCTTTAAGTGAGCATGTGAGGGACCTTCAACAGGGAGAGACTTCAGCACATGCTAAGTGGATCAGGACCCCATTTCTAAAATTGTGATTCAAATCTAGAAAGCACTGCAATAACAATTGTAAATAGATCATCATACCTTTGAAGATGAGGTTTCTTTTTCATTCTGTCTCTGAGAGTGCCTTCCACCTCTTTCAGTTCCTGGTTCAGGTATGTCTTTCCTTTTAGTTTGGACATTTCACACTGCAACAGAACATAGACCAATCTGTTTGACACTGGGCCATCAAGGGGGCATACTTATGGTGAAAGATAACTGGCTAGTACTAAAAGAATGACCACGTGGAGGGTATTAGGGGAGAGGGCTTTCAATCTTTGGTTACAATGGTAGTTTGACTGACAGATGATTAAATGCCCTGTGGGGCTACGTACCTTTATGTTTTGTTTTTGATGCTTTGATAATAAATATCTAAAGTCTTTCTAATTTAACAGGAACTTTATAAATTCAGGTTCTGACTTTTGTGTGCTTCACCAAGCTGTATCTTCCACAGTTCGGACCTGAAGGTAAATTTTGCCAACTTGGGGGCTGGACTAGATGACTTTGTGAAGTCCCTTCCATTCCAACTTTCCTATGATCCCATGATCCCAAGTTCTCTGAGATATCTACTGGCTGACAATCAAGTGCTATCCTTGGTAAATGGGCACTTCCATGGATACATAACATTAAGCAATACATTTGACAAGTAAACCTAAACAATAAAATGCATATTCAAATAACATTCAAAATCATTACTCAATGCAGTCTTCTTCAATATAAAAACATTTCAACTATATGCTTTCTAGGACTCTTACAGCAGCCTAAATAATCAATGCAGAATTTTCCATGTGGTTTATGCATTGCCTTTTAAAATAAATTGGCTAAAACAAAAAAGTTTGTTTCTGCTGTCTGGGTTGTTTTCTAAAACACATTTTCTTTCTTTTAAAGTGAGAGAGTGACCTGTGCTTCAGGAACAATTTTCTGAGACAGTGTGTTTATCAAATGGTTTCTCTGCTTTCATGAAAACAATTTATTTTCACTGAACTCTTCAAGATAAGTATCGAAGTCAGGAAGATTGTAGAATGAAGTTTATAATTACATTCAAGAAACAAATATTTTGCTCAAAGAGCCAGTTTTTACAGACTTTTTTCTTTTTTATCTTTTTAGAGAAACAAAATATTTTGCTCAAACCTGTAATATTTTTCTTTCAGAAATACAGTGTGGTTTTTGTACACAAATGAGAAGCTGGGAACAAAAGATTGGGACCAGCCATCCTCTAATAGAAAGGCTGTTGGTTAAACAATGACAGCTATGGGCACAATCCTCAGAGCCAGACAAGAAAATAACCTACAGGCCAAGGTCTGGCCAGGACCTCAAAAAATGGATGGGACAATTGTTCCTCAGACATGAGAGAGACACTTGAAATTTGGACCGTTGCTTCCTCCACTCTCTTCCTTGCTCCCCAATAACTTAGCTCCCTTCTGGCTGGAGAAGGATGATGAGCTCCCCTCTCTCCCAACCACCTCTTCCTGCTCTGCCTTTCCCCCTTCCTGCACAGACTTTCCCAAACAAGGATTTGGAACAAAGCACACAGATAGGTTAAGTGAGGGGAAATGAGGATGTGTTTCCTCTAAGAATACAAATGAGGGTATAGCCTGGGCTCAAGTTCTTAAATACATGAATCCAGCAGTTGAGTTCTGCCACTTAGCATCTCCAGTGAGAAGCTAGATGCCATCAGCTGACCTGAAAATTAGTGGAAGTTGGTGGCCCCCGGTATCTCTCACCTTACAGGACAGAAGCCTGTATCCACAAAATGCAGGCTCTACATCAAATGGACATTCAGTAAAAATTGCATTTGAGCACATTTAGTCACCCAGGTTAAACTGGCTGAAAATTTGACCTGAAACTAATTAAGCAGATATTTTAATTTCAAATCAGTGAGTGTTCTATAAGTTATGGCAAATTCAATTTTAAAATAAGGATACATTGATAAGACTTTACGTTTTGTCAGTCACTAGTACTAGTTTTTTATTATTCTATTTTTTCAGTAGTGAGTTAGTTTTCATTATGAAAATTGTGATAAAGCTCTGCTCTGGAGAAGCCGTCTTCTCGTGGATCCACCAGTGGAAAAATATTCAGAGAGGGAAAAAATAACACAGTTGAAAGTAGATTATAGTTCATTAATACACACTAAGGTTTTATTTAAATTGTACCAGATTGAATATGATCAAATATCAACACAGCATTCAGAGTGAAATAATCTCTCTTAATTTACATGTATTTCTGTATGCCAAACAGAAGTGTGTTTGCTCTTAAGCAGGTGCACATCCTGCTATGACTAAATCTCTAACTCATCAAATTGCTTTACCAGTGTGGGACATGCCCTCTTTTCTGGACGAGCTTCAAGTTTTTTCCCCCAGCATTTCAGCCACCTGTTTACTGAGTTCATACTCCAAAGGAGATGCATGCAATTAGAAACAAGGAAATGAAAATAAATGACCTTGTTTGTTATTTATAACAAAGGGACTCAGCAAAATTAATGCAGCGAAGCCTGACCTTCTGACCTGAAAGAAAGAATCACCTCATTCCTTTGTAGCAGCTCACAATGCATCAGTACCAGGCATTGTTATGCAGCTTTGCCTCTTTTGATAGAACTTAAAGGAGTATATTCTAAATATTAAATGTTTTACAAGTTAGATTAGGGAATTTGCATTAAAAAGCAAGTTCACACAAAGTCAAGTGAATTGTGATGAAAATTTTGATCATTTTCTTGTTTAAAGAGTACAGGTAAACCATACGTGTTTTTTTTACTTTTTAGATTTCATTTTTTTCACTTCAAAATAAATATGCAGCTAGAGGTACTAAGGAATATGAAGTCTATGCCTTCTTTAGTGTTCAATGAACTGATGGCAGAGGAAGTTGCTAATTACATAACTCTGAGGTAAGGAAAAAAGATTTTTGTGTAAGTTTTTGTTTTGATTTGATGTTTGTGAAGGATACTATATACCTCTATAAATAATAATTCATGCTTATCACTATTGCTTCTTGTATGTTCATTATACTTTCTTCTTGGTGACTAGAAAATCCTTCTTTTGTAAGCTCTGTTCTATGGCATTTAAATATGTCACACTATTTTTTCCCCCATTTTGAAGTTAAATGACTTTCAGCGTTGCATGCTGTTCAGGGACCATGTGTCCAGCTGCAGTGGAGGGCAAAGCATTTGAATTTGTTCAACTGCTCATCTCTTTAAGTAATGAGAATGTGCAGTCTTTTTATGGCATTCTTCACAAAAAAGAATGTTGTGTAATTACAAAGCTAGTCCCTGACTTGTAACTCTTTAAAACAAGCCTATTATTAGGGAAGCAACTCAGAACCATAGAAGGAAAATGAAAGGAGAAAATATTTTGATAAGCCTTTTACTAAAAGGAGTTCTTATAGCAGGTGGTGTTTGTGAAAGAATCTGCTCAAATTTTTTCCTGACTGTAGATTTTTTTCCGCTGAATGAAATTCCTCTTGTTGCTGAAGAATACCATAAGTCCTTTCACACTAGTTAAGGCCTCTAAGTTATACTGCCTGGGTGGATCCCTATGCCCACACAACCCCATTGGGGCTATAATTAAGAGGAAGGGGTCAGGCCTAAACAGACATAGGGATCATGTTTCTTTGTTCCACTGAAGGAGCTTTGATGAAATGCTAGAGGAAAAGTCAGGAAGGAGTCCATCCTTGCATGGACCTTGCACAGGTCAGTACACAAGGATGAAGAGAGCTGGCCTAGTGATAGGAGTCCTGTGACTCTCATTACTTACCATCTCTCTGGCATGGACAGTGCAGTTACAGTAGTAGAGGGAGGCTGTCTTCGCATTTTCCTGTTCCCACCCAGTATTCACACTCACAAAGTTTACTTTTTATGTGAGCAACGCAACTTTCACCCCTTGAGAATACAGAATTGAACAATGACTGATTCCAAGGCTAAAAATATGATACTTTAACAGAAAGAAAAACTTGATAACATATTTCACAGTAAAAGGTTGATTGGAATAAATAATAATTTTTTTGATGAACATAGACTCTTTTTCTGTTCATAAATTATAATGTTACACTATTAACATTATTTAGTCACAGGCTGGAAGTAAGAATATACATGTGTATTAATTGTTTGTACCCTTTACCTACAAGTATTTTCTTCATAATAATTGTGGATCTTTTTGGAAATGGTATATTGTGAATATTAACTATCCATATTTCAAAAACTATGTTGTGATGATTTATTTTGCTTGGACACAGTGCAATCAAACTTTGCCTAGCTTCTGTTCATTAACTTGATGAACACAAAAAAATTGAGTTCCTCTCACAAATTTTGAAGCCCATTAGCTCAAAATCAGTTCCAGGTGAAGATTTAGTTACATTTCACTATTTACATGGTTATGTTGGTCAATAAACTCATTCATCAAAGTATCTGTGAAAACTGAACACAAAAAGTATGCGATTCCAGAAAAAGCACATTCAGTATTTATTCTTGTAAATATTTAGAAATATTTAGTGGGTTGCATAGCTCTTACATTAGGTGTGACTTCCTAAAACCCAAATAACTTACTATAATGTCAGTAAAAGATTTTTAAATTGGTAAACAACATGGCAAATGTTAGCAAGTTATGCACTTATGCCTGATAAAGCTTCCCAGATACCTAATGGTAATTGGTAAGTGGAGAGATTTGAAAAATTGGAATTGAAAGGTTTGTATTTATTTATTTTTTGTATGTGATTAACTCTTTAAGAAAAGAGACCTATCCAAAGCTTTAAGTGCCCTAACACATTATTAATAATTCATTAAATTCCCAGCAGCAATAAAGCAATTTTTTCAGTACAAACTCAGTCAGCCATCTATGAACACTCCTTATCATCCCTTCATCATTGTGAGGAACATATTCTCAGCCTTCCCCAATGCTTTTGGAATGTATCTTGATGGTCACAGTGGCTATTTCAGGCCACAGGGGAGGGCAAATTGCAGAGTTTCAAGCCCTTGCAGAAAATGTCTAGTTCCAGCTCCCCTCCTGACTACAGCATTGACAGCCCAGTCTCAGGCCATACAAGACTTTATAGGTCATAACTAATACTTCAAAGTCCCCATAGAAACCACTTTATGAACAAAAGGATATTAGTATTCATAATAAAAGTATGAATAGAATTCAAAGCATTGAAATGTTTCATAAGGCCTAAACTTTCCCTGAGCTCCCACTGAAGGGATGGACAAATATACATTTTAACCACTTTAAAAGGGGAGGAGAAGCTACCAGTATTATGACTTTGGAGGGAGCGGCAAGCAGGCCATGAGTCCTGGGCATGGACTTAGAGGAGGTGCCAGAACGCTGCTGGGAAAAAATGCTGCTGGACAGGAGGCATCAGCATGGTCAACAGCTAAGGGGTTAACAAAGCAGCTGCTGGGTGTTACTCCCCCACTATTGCAACTACCAATTTTCTCACCACCAAATTTACCTATGGCAATCTCTGTTGGTGACAAAATTAGGTCATGGTTACATTGGGAGCTTGCACAAGGCTCTCACTCAGCAGCTGCCATGTTAGCCTCATTGCTGCTGGCCATGCCAACACCTCTTTCTCCTGCAGCAGTGCCCACCCTAGTAACAGCATGAGGCTGACTTGAGCCCCACTGCCACCCAGCCATGACCCCTGCAGCATCTCTTCACAAAGTCTTCCCTGCAGCTTGTCTGGACCAGGACATAGACCTTACTAGTTACATTCTTGGAAACTTTTGCCCGGGGGCACACAGCAGCTGGTAGGATATAACTTGACCATAAGGAAATCTGGGATATCCAGAGCATCTGGAACACTGTCCCCCACCAGCCCTCTCTCTCCCTCTCTCCCACTGCTGTCCCAAGTCAGTGGGGGGAGGCAGCATGGTACATTGGCCAGGTGGGCAGACAGGAATAGTAGTGCCTGCCTGCCTGGTGTGCTGCACCGCTCCACCTCCCAGATTATGCGCCATGGCCCTGCATTTCCAGGACATTCATTTGAACTCTCACCAGCTGGCTGGGACCAGGCTCTAATATCTGGGACTGTCCCAGCTAAACCAGGATATATGGTCAACCTGGATGTAACTGCTGGGTCTGCATGATTCTCTATGGATATAAATTGACTAAATTACTCTAACTTTGATCTTGAATTAAGCAGGTTTAAAGCTGGAGAGGTTTTCCTATACATGTATCACTACAGAATCATTTAGACATAACAGTTGCATCATAGAAGCTTATACCCTTATCCTCCGATATTGATACAATTAAAAGTGCTATACTGGGTCAGAAGAACTGAAGGATTGCCGCAGTGGGAAGTTTTGATGGATTTGTACAACAAGCCTACATTAGAAGATTTGCAGAATGCCATTAAAATAATTCCTGGGAGCAAGGCATCTGGCAACAACTGCTTGCCTTCTGAAATCTACAACTGGGCCAATGACAAATTACTTCAAAAGCTACATGAAGTTATACTACTTTGTTGGAAAAAGGAAGCAGTACCACAAGATTTCAAAGATGCTTGATTTGTATAATTATACAAAAGCAAGGGATAGAAGAGTTGGTGACAATTATACAGCTATCTCCCTCTTGAACATCATCAGAAAAGTCACTTGCATCAAGCTCCCTAGGCTGCAATCTCCAGGTAAGAGAACTTATCCTGAAAGTCAATTCAGTTTTCGCTTAGGATGCTCCACCGTTGATATGATGTTTTCAGTCAAACAACTATAAGAGAAGTAGAGAAAAATGAAGACGACTGTACATAGCCTTCATTGATCTGACAGAGGCCTATGATACAGTCAACAGACAGGAGAGTTTTACTGTTCTGAAGAAACTGGGTTGTTCATCCAGACTATTGAACATCATTCACTCACTACATCAAAGTATAAAAACAACTATAGTGTAGGAAAACAAAGAAATAGCTTTAACATCAACAACAGGGTGCACCAAGGGTATTATGTCTTAGCCCCTGTGCTCTTTAATATCTTCTTTTCATTCCTGCATCTTTGTGCATTTAAGGACAGCAAGGATAGCATTTGTCTTTGAATCAGACTAGTTGGAGGCTTGTTCAGCATTGCAAATTTTTGAGCAAAAACCAAGGTGAAAGCCCTTGTTCTGAGAGATCTCCAGTTTGCAGATGACATGGCCTTCATTGCCGATAGTAAATCTTCCCTGCAAAATCTCCGGGGCAGATTTTCTGTATCATGCAAGAACTTTGGGTTGACAAGTAGTCTAAAAAAGACTGTGATCATGTACCAAGGGGTGGAAAAACCAGTGCTTGACATCACTCTGGAATGTAAATCTCTTGGCACCACTGATAGCTATTGTAACTTAACATCAGCAGGAATCTTGACCTTCAGACTAAACTGTCTAATAGAATCAGAAAAGCAGCCAAGAATTTTGGGCTATTACAGAAACACACATGAAATAACAACAGCTATCAAGTAACATGAAGATGTGAATCTGTGAAACTTGCGTGCTGTCATCCCCTGCTTTATGGTTCAGAAATATGGACTACTTATGCTAGGCACATGCGGAAACTGAACAGCTTCCACAAGAGATGCCTGCATAAGATCCTAAAATAAAGTGGGAGGACAAAGGTGCTAGAGCATGCAGAAATGACATACTTAGAAACCACTATCAAAAAGAGGAGGCTACAAAGGCTCACCCATGTCAGAGTGAGAGAATATTTTGTATAGCAAGAATATTTTGCACAGCAAGATTCAAGATGGCTTTAGAAAGCAGGGTTGTCCTCTAACGTGATGTGTGCAAAAAAGGTATGACGTTGTTTAACATTAATGTAAAAAGCTGGGAGGTGTGTACAGAATCCCATCCAAGCTGGAGGGAACATCTGGCACTGGGTGCAGCTCATCATGAAGCAGCTTTGGTCTAAAGAATGGAAGCGAAGCGTGAAAAAAACCAAAAAGTGTGCTGTAAATTTGGACTCCAACTCAGACAACACATAGTTCTGTGAAACTTGTAATGAGCTGTGTCATTCTCGAATTGGGCTTGTCAACCACAAATAGATTCATCAGGCACCTGATTAAACCTCTTACATGTATACTATGATCCAGAGGATTGACAGTTACCTAATACTGGGTCAGACCAGTTGTCCATGTACCCAGTCTTTTATCTCTACCAGTGGAAGAAATTGATGCTATAGAGGGAGTGCACTGAACTGGATTTCTCTAGAGCAGGGGTGGACAAAGTGCATCCTGTGGACTGAATCAGGCCCATGATGGTCTCCATTTCCCAGCAGCCCCTGGACCACGCTGTCACCGCTACAAAATCCAGTCCCAGAGCAGCTCCCAACCCAACCGTGAGCCCCACCAGCACAGCTTGGGCTGTTCTCCATGGAAACCCTGGTCCCACATTGTTACGTCCCCACCATTCCTGGGGTCTCCATGAGAACTGGCCACAGCAATGCAGGCAGGGGCTGCTGGGAAATGGAGTCCAGCCATTGGCCAGATCCACCATTTTACCTGCTCTAGAGTGATCTATCCTCTATTCAATATCCTCCCTGGCATCCACAGTTATTAGTTTAGAGATGCCAGATGAAACATCTCCAAACATTCTGTTTAATTGCCATTAATAGATCTATTGTCCATGGATGTATCTAGTTCCTTTCTGAACCTGGGATTGGTGTTTCCCACAGAAGACACCAGGAAAATTCCCATGCCAGATCAGTCCTTTCTAATAGATGGGTGTGAAGAGCTGGACCACAATGAAGTAACAACAGAGGAAGTTATAGAATAAATCAATACATGAACTACTAAGTTTCCAGGACTGGATGGCATTCACCCAAGAATTCTGAAGGAACTCAAAGGTGAAACTGCCGAACAGCTGGCAGTAGTTGTTACTTCAGTGTGGTCCAGCTCTTCACACCCATTTATTACACACACACTACCAACTCAGGAACATAAACATCCAAAACAGCCTAGGCACATGCATACCTATCGCCAATTCAAGCACATACACTATACACCTCAAAACTTAAACAAAAATCAATTGTCCATACCCGCACACTCAGTACACATACACAGATCACTAATTCATATATCATGTATACAATCACAAACACACACACACATATACACTCACACACACACATATATATACACACACATATATATATATATGTATACACACACACACACA
>NW_017728998.1:34997598-34998585 GCF_001723915.1 Gavialis gangeticus
CACTGAACTGGATTTCTCTAGAGCAGGGGTGGACAAAGTGCATCCTGTGGACTGAATCAGGCCCATGATGGTCTCCATTTCCCAGCAGCCCCTGGACCACGCTGTCACCGCTACAAAATCCAGTCCCAGAGCAGCTCCCAACCCAACCGTGAGCCCCACCAGCACAGCTTGGGCTGTTCTCCATGGAAACCCTGGTCCCACATTGTTACGTCCCCACCATTCCTGGGGTCTCCATGAGAACTGGCCACAGCAATGCAGGCAGGGGCTGCTGGGAAATGGAGTCCAGCCATTGGCCAGATCCACCATTTTACCTGCTCTAGAGTGATCTATCCTCTATTCAATATCCTCCCTGGCATCCACAGTTATTAGTTTAGAGATGCCAGATGAAACATCTCCAAACATTCTGTTTAATTGCCATTAATAGATCTATTGTCCATGGATGTATCTAGTTCCTTTCTGAACCTGGGATTGGTGTTTCCCACAGAAGACACCAGGAAAATTCCCATGCCAGATCAGTCCTTTCTAATAGATGGGTGTGAAGAGCTGGACCACAATGAAGTAACAACAGAGGAAGTTATAGAATAAATCAATACATGAACTACTAAGTTTCCAGGACTGGATGGCATTCACCCAAGAATTCTGAAGGAACTCAAAGGTGAAACTGCCGAACAGCTGGCAGTAGTTGTTACTTCAGTGTGGTCCAGCTCTTCACACCCATTTATTACACACACACTACCAACTCAGGAACATAAACATCCAAAACAGCCTAGGCACATGCATACCTATCGCCAATTCAAGCACATACACTATACACCTCAAAACTTAAACAAAAATCAATTGTCCATACCCGCACACTCAGTACACATACACAGATCACTAATTCATATATCATGTATACAATCACAAACACACACACACATATACACTCACACACACACATATATATACACACACATATATATATATATGTATACACACACACACACA
>NW_017728998.1:34998907-35000071 GCF_001723915.1 Gavialis gangeticus
GCTGGTCCAGATGGAGACCAGCACTCCCAAGGAGTTAGTCTTCACTACCCCTTTTACGGGGCAGACTACCTCTGATCTCCTATGGGGAGGGCCTGTTCAGGCAAGGTCAGTCCTGTTCCAGAGGGTTCCAGATGTTCTTACTGAGCATGTGCAGCCTTGGCACAATGGTGGGTTGCCTCATCTTTTGTTTCTTGAATCCTGAGGGAGTTTCCAAAGGCTGGGTCATTGGTCCAGGTATTAGTGTTGATGGTTTGGTCATTCAGAGGGAGCTATTTTTAGACTTACTACCATTGTCTCTCAAGCACCCTCATTCATCCCCATTCATTCAGTAACCAAGTTACGTACGACGGGTAGATGTGAGTTATGGGTTAACATAACCAGGCCTGGGGACAGGATGGAAACTTGACAAACAAAATGGAAACTTGACATGACTTATGCTAACTTATACTTATCTATAGGGAATAGAGAGGGAAAGACAAAGTCAGAAATGGTTGAGGAAAGGGAAAGAATGCATTAAAAAAAGAAAAGAAAAACTTGGGGTTTTGCTACAGTTCATATACTGATTTATTCTAAAACTTCCTCTGTTGTTACTTCAGTGTGGTCCAGCTCTTCACACCCATCTATTAGGAAACACTGACCTGGCATGCGAATTTTCCCGGTGTCTTCTGTGGAAGACACCAATGCAAATAATTCATTTACAAATGTAAAACTCTAGAGCTCTTGGATCAGAGATGGTACCTCTTATCAGGTCAACAAAGAAAACCCAAAATATATATATATATATTTTTTTTCTGCAAGCTTTTGGGCTCACACACCCTTCATCATCCCTGATCCTGATGAAGGGGATGTGAGCCTGAAAGCTTGCAAAAAGATATATTATTTTATGATTTTTCAGCTGGTCTAATAAAAGGTATCAAGAGTTCTAGAGTTTTGCATTTCTTTTTGTCCCAGACCAACACGGTTACCAAATACATCCCTGACGAATTCATTTAGGTGCTCCGCTATGGCCTTATTATCCCTGAGTGCACCTTTTACACCTTGGTCATCTAATGATTCTGCTGATTCTCTATCTGGTTTCCTGTTTCTGATGCATTTAAAAAGTATGTATTATTAACTTTACCATCTTTTGCTAAATGTTCCTCAAATTCTTTTTTTTTTTTTTTT
>NW_017728998.1:35000093-35000731 GCF_001723915.1 Gavialis gangeticus
TTTTTTTTTTTTTTTTTTTTTTTGGCCTGCCTTATTTCGCTTTTTCACTTGAGTTGCCAGAATTTGTGAGCTTTCTGGTTTTCCACATTTGGGCATGCCTTCCATTTTTTCAAGGATGCCTCTTTGCCTTAACTCTGCTATTAAACCATGCAAGGGTTTTATTGGTCCACTTTGTATTCTTTTTGATTTATGGTATACACTTTTTGTGAACCCCCAATATAGTGTTTTTAAACAGCCTCCAAGCTGCCTGCAGGCTTTTTACACTTTTGATGGCTCCCTTAAACTTCTTTCTAACTAACTTGCTCATTTTGTATAATTTCCCTTCCTGAAGTTGTATATCTGTGTGTGGATTTTTTTGGTTTGTTTTCTCTTGCTGGAATATTGAATGTGATTATGTTATTGTTACTGTTGCAAAGAGGATCACTAACTGATACCTCTTGAACTAGGACCTGTATACACAGTTACTTAGGTTTAGGTCTAGAAATACTTCTCTTCTTGTGGGTTCCAAGATGAGTTGTTCTAGAAAGCAGTCATTTATCACATCCAGAAATATTATTTCTGCATTTCACTCAGTCTACTTGAGGACAGGTGATATCTCTTTATTATTGCTTGTCCCAGATTAGCAGCTTCTTTAATTT
>NW_017728998.1:35005731-35017135 GCF_001723915.1 Gavialis gangeticus
GAAATATTATTTCTGCATTTCACTCAGTCTACTTGAGGACAGGTGATATCTCTTTATTATTGCTTGTCCCAGATTAGCAGCTTCTCTAATTTCCCTGAGCATTCATAATCACCTTCACCTTCCTGATCAGGTGGTTGGTAGTACAATACTAGTACTATATTCTTTTTATTCAAGTTCTGGGTATTTGTCTACACTCAAGAGTAGTACCTCTTCACACATGCTACTAGGAGATGGCAGATCAGTAGAAGAAAGAAATATAAAGAGTTTCTGTACCATGTAAGAACCATGTGTGGCAGGCTGCATGGGGTGCCTGCTGTTTTAAGGGGAGAAGCAGCTGGTTTAGTAGCCTGCAGGTGGAGCAAGAGCTGATTACAGGGTCATCTGGCACAGGGAGCCTGCAAGTGGTGGCTAGGGAAGGTTGGAGGGGGTCATCTGACCCGTGACGAGCCTGGGCCCTGAACAGGACTGACAGTAAAATCTTGGGAGCCTGCTGAGAGCACACCACCACTACAGGGTGGCTGCAGCTCTGGAGATCAGCATGAAAAACATCACCTAGAGAAGTCTGGAGGTTTGGGAAGGAACTAAAAGGGTGGGGGAGGTTCCTAGGGACCCAGAGAGTGGTCCACATGAGCCCAGAGAGAGAGACGATGTGTAGGGGACCTATTGTGGGTCCAGGTGAGCCCTGAGAGAGGGGTGGAGAGTGTGGGACCTGATGAGGGCTCTGGAGCCCAGAAGGGTGCTGAATGAGAGCCCAGAGCCACAACCTGAGAGGAAGAAGCTCAAAGAAAGTGCAGTCCAGCATGAAGATGGCTAAAGTCGTGCCATCTGAGTTGGGGAGGGTCCAAAGGAGAAAGGGAGCACCAGAGCCCTGCAGCTAAGAGGGGGCCCAGCAGGGAGAGCTGGAGCCTAGAACAAGAGTGGGTCCAGAGGCCCAGAGAGGGGCTAGAAACAAGTGTGACCAGAAGGGTCCAGAGGTCCAAGGGAAGGCCAGGAAAGTGTTGGACCAAAAGAGTCCAGGGACAGACCAAAGGGGCCTGGCAGCCCAGAGAGGAGGTGAATGAGAGGCTGAGGGGTCTGAGGATCCAGAGAGCAGCTGAGGGCCCAGTGAGGGACTGTGGGTATCATGAGAGAACATCAATGAAAATAACATCTTCAAGGCTTGGGACGTGGTGTATGGGTGGAGCAGTCGTGCAATTAGCCCACTGAGCACTGACTAAAGCCATCTGGTTGTCATTAATGTAAGACCAGGGCAGCCTCTCATATTTTAATGAACAATAACATCAACACATGGCAGGCAAGACAAGAGCAGACTACCTAGAGAGCAGGGTACAGGAAATTTTTTGGCTCCCATGGGGCTTCACAGCCACCTCTGGAGATGTACCCTGTGACACCATGATCTAAATAGTCCTTTATCCTGATTCTGGTGGTAACTGGAAATAAATATTGAGGAAAGGAAGCAGCAATGTTATATCCATGGTTGATGTGCCAGCTGTGGTCATGATTAGCAAACAAAAAACTTATTTTCTAAAAGGTTGGAATTGAAAAGCATCCAGAAATATGATGAACTAATGAACTTAAAAACTTAACTTGGAATTTTCAAAGCCCAACTCTTTAAGGCTCTTGTGAAAAAAACAGCTTTGCTAGTATCAAGAAAAAAAATGCTGTTAAGGGGACTGTGCTGTCCATGTTGATGACTTCAATGAGAAATTAAAACAAGGCCCTTTCCATTTCTGCCTCCTTTCCAAGGCAAGGAGGAGAACTCTGAGGCATTTCAAGAAAAGTGGGGGACACTACCGATGTTCTGACCATTGCTCCCTTTCTCAATTTCTAATGTCCAAGGCTGTCTATGAGCTATTGCTGAGTGCATAATGACTTTGCATTGAAGTAGTAAAGCAGTCACTGTTTTGAACTGAAAGCCACAAATGTATCAAATTGTTTCATAAAGTACTTCACCATTCCTTAGGTATGAAAGTTGCTATATAAAAATCAACTTCTAGTCAATGTAGAGTTTTTAAAAAAAATCTTTATATTTCGCTTTAGTTTGTAATAATTTCTTGTTCTCTGCAAGTGTAAAATAAGGTTTCTGTGGCAATTACTTATGCTTATTTAATAGTAGGGATTATTACAACAAATTCACAACTATTTTATATACCAGTGAGGGCCAACCTTTTTGGCAGGCCTGCTACAAATTAGCCTTTCACTCTCCCCGAGTACCACTCTGATTCCCTTCTCCTGCTTGATTGCCACTCTGCTTTCTGTTCCCTGACTAATCTGCTGCTCTGCTTTCTGCTTCCTGCCCTATCTGCTACTGTGCTGCCTGTTCCTTCCCCAATCTGTTGTGCTACACACACAGCCCCTCTGTTCCACTTGTAGCATACGTGTCACAGCTTGGCTACCTCTGCTATACACAATAGTGTCATGGAAATCACTTTGACACTGAAACCAATGTAGTACCAATATAGTACTCAACGGATGTTGCGTACGCATTAATGGGGATGCATATTATTATGCAATGTAGACTCATCTTTACAGGGATAGACAGGATCATACTGAAAGATCAATTCCTTTTCCTCTGTAGTAGAACTACATTAGGGTTAATGTTAGCTGCTGGGCAGCATGTGGAGCTGTCCACAAACTGGAAAGACAAAACCTTTTTTCAGCTATTTTTATATTGCAGTCTGTAACAAGGCTCTTGTCCCAGGGGTGGCCACAGTGCTCTTGGCTTCAGTAGTGATGCATAGGGGGTGCACAGGGGTACATGTACACCCTCTGAGAGCACTGGTGTACCCCCAGAGTGCCCACACTCACCAGGGGGGCAGGTGGGAACACCGGTACCTGCCCTAGAAATGCCAGCCACTTCTGGCCACAATGATCCACTGAAGGGGGACCCGCCCCCCTCCCCCTGCCCCCGGTTGCTGACTGGTCACTGGGGGGGCATATGCCACCTCTGACTAAGGTGTCACCAGTCACCCATGTGCTTGGCTGGTTGTTTAGCCTCAACTTAGTCCACCCTTCTAGGGAACTCTCCCCTTTCTTTCCTGCCACAACTTGAAGTTATGTTTTAGCCCTGAGGCAGCCTCCATCTCTCCCTACCATAACATAAGCTGCAAAGCCTGCCCAAGAAGCTGGGTAAGCATTTGGTTAGTCCTACAGAGCTGCATGCTGCCAGGAAGATTATTGGACTTCTCCAATTTGACTGCTAGAACAAGGAGTTGGCCTCCTTTTTGGTCCAATATGAACATACAGTCATTGAAGAGGAGGGCTGGAAGGGCCTTTTCAAAGTCATCTAGCCAAGTCCTCTGTTCAAGGGAGGATCATCCCTGACTAAACCATCCCAGCCACTGTCCATCTAACCTGCTCTTGAAGATTTCCAGGGATTCCACAACTTCTCTCAGGAGCTTGTTCCAATCCTTGGCCATCTCCATAGTCAGAAAATTCCTCCTGATCTCCAACCTAATTTCCTGTGCTGCAATTTGAGGCCATTGCTCTTAGTCCTTCACCCTAAGCCACAAGGAAAAATCCACATTCATCTTCTCAATAGTTGTCCTTCAGGTATTTGAAGACTTTATCAAATCCATCCTCATTCTACTCTTCACCACACTAAATAACTCTAGTTCTTTCATCCTTTCCTAATAAGTCATATTTCCCAGGCCTCCAATCATTTTTGTGTCTCTCCGCTGAACTCTTTACAATCTGCCCACATCTTTTGTGATGTGTAGTACCCAAAATTGGACACAATACTCCAGGTGACACTTCTCCAGTGCCAAATAGAGTGAAAAAATCACTTTCCTTGAATTGCAAGAGACAGTCTTGTTAATACTACTCGTTATGCTGTTGGCTGTTTTTTGCAACAGGAACACACTGTTGATTGATATTTAGTTTCAGGTCCACTGTAACCCCCAAGTTCTTTCTGCAGTACTACAGACTGGCCAGTCATTCCCCGGTCTGCAGTTTTTTTACATGCAATTATACTACCCCACGCACAAGACTGTGCATTTCTCTTTCTTGAATTTGATCACAAATCTCTCTCTTTTATCCTTCCTACCTTAGGCAGTTTTCTTCCACTAGGAACTATTCTGAAGAAGAGACAAATGGATAAAATATTGAGGGGGATTGTAGCTAAAGGTCTGAGGCAAGCATTTCTTGCTGCAAGCTAGTCTTTAAAATGCCTTCAGTCTTTTCAGTAAAGCAACAGTCATTATGGTCCTACATCCACTACTATGTGTGTGTGTGCATGTGTGTGCATGTGTTTTATCATCAGCATACCTGTGCAATTGATCTTATTTTCTTTATAGAAAATAACCTTTTTATGATCCATGTGTCACAGAATTCCCTTCTTTTATCAAGTGCATACAGAAGATGAACATGTACCAAGAGTGGCTAAATAATACATACACACGTTTTTAGCGAAGGTGTCCTCACGCTGTCTCTTTCTGCACAATATAGTATTGCTTTGGACTGCACAGTAGAGAGATTTCTTCAAGAAAATATTATATAGGTATTTAGTGTAAAATACAGGAAGATTTATGAAGGATGAGTGCCATGAAGACTATCTAGATCTATGTCCACCTCCTGAATTCACAGCTGTATTTCACAATATTTTTCCTTCATGTACTTGTCACTACCTCAGATCTAACTCTCAGAAAAAATCAGGCTTGCAAAATTACATGCACATTTATGTACTTAATTTATTCATGGATCCAGTTGATTTTTTTGCATCTTCAACTACTGTATTTCAATTATTTTTGTAAAAAATATTTGTTCCTCTAAATATTTCTAACACTTTTTGGATTAAAAGTTTCTTTTGCTGCCCTCAGTGACTTATTTCATCTACTGGTTTGGCTACTATTTTCATAAAGAAATTTTGACTATTTCTGCCATTCAATTCTTTTTAGTTTGTGCTCCTTTGGTCATGCACCTGAGAATAGCTCAGGCAGCCTTGTAGCATTTTATCCTGTCTATTCCCTTCAGAATTATATCTAGCCCAATAAGGCTAGATATTTTTTCTAGCCTCTTAATTTCCTCTTTTCTAAAGAATACTGTCTCTGTCTCTAACCTTTGTAAATAACTAAGATCTTTCTGACCCTATATCCTCCTAGCTACACTTTGTCATACCTTCTCTGTTTGTACAACTTCTTTTTTGTAAGGTAACCAAAACTGCAGAGTCATTGCACACTGTCAGACTAATACCATCTCTCACTAATAACAGATTATTTGACGCCTCTGAGTTTTGCATGTCAAAATTTTGTTTTGACTCCATGAAGAAGTGTACTAATTCACATTTGTAATCTTTCACAACCCTCCAGCCCTTCTTCTTCCCATTGGTAGCATAACCTTTGAAAGTATATTTAATATTCTTATTGTTTAGCCACAAACAGGGCTTCCCTGATGTTTCCATATTGTTCTCCCTCTCTGGCACCAAGCAAGTTACCACTTCTGAGATTATCTAAACTGGAGGTTTAGCAAGATTTTTGTAGCCCGTATTTACCTTCTCTCCTTCCAGAGGGATTATAGAGATATCTTCTATTGTAAAATAAGAAGAAAACTGGTGAATAATTAGAAGATTTATTTTGATTATCATACATATCATGGGTAATTTCAGGCTTTGGGCTACACTGTGGTATGAATGGTACCACCTGTGATGTGAAGCTGCACAATGCCACGAAGAGCATTGGAGAGGTGATGCCACAGACAGACACAATCTCATCTAAAATTCTTCTGTATGCCATCTGTCATATTTTCCCCAATGTGTGCCATCCCTCCTCAGAGGTCCATTCAGAAGATAGGGTTGGGTTTCCCCTTTGCCCCTCACCAAACAGTCTCTGCCCAGGTATGGGGTTTTCCTGTCTGAGCTAAACCAGAAGGGAACAGATAGAGCACAAGGACAGTGTCCGTCATGCAGAAATTGGGAGGCTTCATGCATGACCCATTTTATCTCCAGCAGAACGGACAATCACAATCTAGAACATTTTCTATGGATTAATGAGTTCATGAGGTTAAAAGCTTCTGACTGCAGCTCAGTCATTTCAACTAGTCATTGTTTCTCATGACAGGCTCATGAGAAACAAGAGTACTTCAACTGTCTTCTCTGCAGTTTGTCTCTTCCCACAGTATTCTGGCTCTGTTAAAGTCCTGGTCTTTGTCAGTTTTCAGCAAGAATATATTAATTCCTTATTCTGTTTCTGTGTTCCTTCAGTATCTTTTTCTGTCTTGCCCCAGCCCTCTTTCTGAAAACTGAGTCAAAGTGTTTGCTTAATATTTGAAAAATACATGTCTCTTCTGTCATTAGGTTACTTTGCTACGTCTGAAGCTCCACTGTCTTTGCCAGTAACCTCATGTTCTTTTTGTTTTTGGAAAATGTCTTATTTATCTTAGCCGCTTGTGCAACCCTTCTCTATTCTGTACATTCTTCTTACACTCTTTACTTTGTTCTTTAATCTTTCCAGGCTTCTTATCTCTCCTTCCCCATCTTTATCTTACATGTGATAGATATTTGCACTTCAGTAGTCTGAACTTTTTGCCTATTTATCCCTAATAAATACCCATGCTGTTTAGCAGGCATAACTGCCAACTTACAAACATCTCTGAAGCTATTCCATGTTTACCCTCTGTCCACTCCAATCAATGATACTCATCCTTTCTAAGTTAAGTCTGGGTTAATTTTCATGTGTGTTTTAATTATACAGCCCCTACTATCAAGATGCTCTTCTGTTCCTACATCTCCAGTCATGCTATTCTTGTTAATCAGAACTAAGGTAAGGATTGTTTGGGTTTTTTTAATCATGTCATCATTTTGTACTGTGTAAAGGAGCAATATTACAGCACCTAGTATGTGATTTGTGCTATACGCCCAGGCTGAACTGAAGGTGGATGGAGTAACTACTTAGGTATGCATTGTGTTTAAAGGTCTCTGCGTGAAAGAAAAAAATCTATAAAGTTACCCTCAGGATTTTGGGCAGTGATATTCCAAGCCTGAAAGAGAGGGAATAAAGAGACTGAAAAAGGATACACACCACTGACTAATCAATTGGAAAGTATGGTAAATGGAAAACAGAAAACTGCCTGGGTTTGCCTTGTGGGCTGATAGCAGTAGCTTTGTATAAAGACAGAGCATTTATGATCCACTTTCTACTAGAGACAGATGAATTCATTCTTTAGAAGGTACAGCATAACATGGCAAAGTCTGAAAGGTGTGAGATATAAAAAGCACAATGACCTAGTGTATAAAAGTTGGGTACTACCAAGGTTATCATAAATGCAATGGATGCCCATAGTAAAGCTGTATAAAATTCCATATCAGCTTAAATTTCCCATGCTTTATTACAAAAGTAAAACTCACCAAGGTTAATTACAACTACACTGAGATTCAGCAACTTGTCAGGTGTGCTTGAAAACAAGGAACGTCACTTGGCCAGACTTCCAAAAGCTCTCCAAAGAACCCTAAAGCTCCTTTATTATCTGGAAGAGTGTCAGCTGCCTAGTGGTCTTGCCTGAGCTCCGCAATAGTTGCTGGACAGACCAATTCATTGTTGCAGATCCAGGTGATCTGCTCTCTAGCCCCCCACAAAATTGGGGATGGAGGGAATGGACCTTACAAATGAAGCAGGTCTCAGGGTTTAAGCTGTTCACTGAATACAACTATTGTTTAGATATCAGTAGAGCATTCCCCAGAAGAAACCACCATATGGGTCGCCACCGGGGTTTTGAAGCCTGAGAGTTCAGAAACATATGACATTCAACAACTTTAAGGAAATTCAGCTGGGTCTGCACAACTTCAAACAAACCCGAATTCTATGCTAAACTTCTTTTTTGACTGACGATCTAGAAGATGAAAAGATTCTACTCTGTACTGTGATCTGAATTATTCCTGTAGTGCCCACTAAGCTACAACTCACTCCCCCATAGACAGACTGAATTGATAGGCTGAATCTTCCCTTTCAGACAACAGGATAGAACCAAGGTTATTTCACAGCTACTGGTTTAGGATCAGGGCTGAAGATTTGGGAAACAGCCCATTTATTGTTTGTCTTCTATGTCAGTGGAGCACAGCAGAGGCTGGTGGCTGCCTCCTGTGTTTTCTGCATACTATCCTGGATAGGATATTAAGTATGGAGAATGAGTCATGTAGACACTCTACCTGCAGCCCAGCCCATCTCGTTTGATGAAATGAAGTCAGTGAAATTGTATTAGTTTAACGGACCTCTGAGAAGCCACAGGTGCAGCAGTGCAAGTGTAAAATCAGAATCATAGAAAATAAAGGCTGCAGGGGACCTCAGGAGGTCATCTAGTCCAACCCTTGCTCAAAACAGGACCATCCCCAACTAGATCATCCCAGCCAAGGCCTTCTCTAGCCAGGTCTTAAAAATCTCCAAGGATGGATATTCCACAACCTCTCTGGGTAGCCTAGTCCAGTGCTTTACTACCCTCCTGGTGAGAGATTTTTTCCTAATATCTAACCTTAACTTCCCTTGCTGAAACTTGAAACCAGCGCTTCTTGTTCTGTCATCTGCCACCACTGAGAACAGTCTACCTCCATCCTCTTTGTAGTCATCCTTCAGGTAGTTGACGGTTGCTATTAAATCCCCTCTCAGTCTCCTCTTCTCCACACTACCAAAGCCCAGCTCTCTCAGCTTCTCCTCAGAAGTCATGTGCCCCAGTCCCCTAACCATTTTCACTGGCCTTTTCTGGACCCTCTCCAATTTGTCTACATCCTTTCTGTAGTGGGCAGGAAAGAGGGGGTGCGGGACAAAACTAGACACACTACTCCAGATGTGGCCTCACCAGTGCCAAATAGAGGGGAATAATCACTTCTCTCAGTCTGCTGGCAACCTTCCTATTCAAGCAGCCCAGTATGCCATTAACCTTCTTCACAACAAGGGCACACTGTTGCCTCATATTCAGCTTACTGTCCACTATAATCCCCAGGTCCTTTTCTGCAGAGCTGATTTTCAGCTAGTCAGTCCCCAGGCTGTGCTGGTGTGTGGGATTGTTCCGTGTTAAGTACAGGACTTTGCATCTCTCCTTATTGAACCTTCATGAGATTTGAAAAGTATGGTAAAGGGTGTAAAAACTTCCCATTCTCGTAGGACTGAACACCTACTTTTCCCTGACTCAAATCTGATCAAACTGCTTGTGCAAAGAGCAGAACAACAATGCCATGTTTGATACTTGGCATTTATGATTAAAAAAATCAGAATTAGAAGTACTAGTTAGCTGATCGGCAAGGGTGTGGTCTGTGAACTGGGGCAGGCCAAAGGATCAGATTGGTACATGCAGCCACAGCCTGCAGAAAGGGATAAGAGGAAAAAAATAAATGTATTCTTCTTTTAAGAGGAATAGAGACATTTCAAACTCCCCAGTGGCTCCAAGTAGATGCTCACCCTACTATGGCACCATGGTTTCCCTGCTGTGTGCCATACTCCATCCTTCTTTGCTATTCCCTCCCCTTTTTCCAGGCAAGTTGCCCATCACAGTATCTAAGCAGCAGCCTAAAATACAGTTGGTACCAACTGCAGCTTCCAATTATACCCCAAAAGTTCAATATCCTTAAGATTTCAAAGCTAACAGCACTTTCCTCTCTGTTGGCTTTTATAAAGATTTTAAACTCTTGGCAGAAAAAGAAAAAAAGATGAAAGGGTAGCACAGCAGTAAAATACAAGTATGGCCAGTCAGTTAGTAAGCCTCTCTGTTCAAAACCCAGGAAAGAGTGAAAAGAAAATAGGAGTCTCCACTGTCTGCCCTATTGCATATTCACTAACTTCATCTTAACAGACCAATCCTCATACTTACTTACAGACCCACTGTACCCTCTCCATATGGTCAAGGCTACTTAAAACAAGGCAAATACTATAAAGTACAATTCTCTGGAAGACGAAGGGCCTGATCTGGCAATCTCTTACTCAAGTGATTGGTCCTCCGTAGGACTACCTATATGAGGAACAACTATGCACAGTCAGGTTTGCAGGCTCAGCCTCTAAAGCAAGATAAATACTTTCTTTACAACTCTTTCCTCACACAATTGAAGCTATTGTTTGAAACACACAACTCTCCCTGGTTTCTTTTAGTACAATGATACTTCAGAGCATAAATGTAAAAAGGCAAATATTAAGTAAGGTGACTCAAACACCTACGCAAGCCAAACCACTCATTCTTTGTCAGAAAATAAACACATTTAAATATTAGCTGAATTTTGAAACCCTCACACTTCACACCACGTTTTCTATTTCTTTCCAGAGGCCCAGTCTTGTGAGGTAGTGAGGGAGGGAAATTCAGGGAGAGCTGAGGGCATGTACTGACTGCCTGTCAGGTTTGGGACTCATGGGCTGCACAAGCAAGGATATTGGTTTCTCTGGGAACAAGAAGCAGTGGCACACCTTATACCACTGCTGCTTGTCCCCAAGGAACGCCTGTGCCATGTGGCAGGTTACCCCAGGTGGGTTAGGGGAGGCTGGGGCCAGCAACTGTGCTTACCTGGGGTCCTGGGGGCTGGGGAAGCTGCAGCTGTAGCGCTTCTGCAGCTGGGAACCCAGTTAGCAGCTGGAGTGTGGATCTGGCTGGCCAGGTTCCATCCTGCTTTTTTTCCCACATGGGTCTCTTTGATCTTGGGATCTCCTGGAGTAAAACAAAAAAACAAAAAACCCACAGTGCAAGGTACTCCTGAATGTGCACTGTGTGGCTCCACAGATGGGTCAAATATCACTTGGCTATTTTATGCATTTTTTCATTACACTCAGGCCAACAGACATAACTTCTGAAGTGCTTCACATGCCTTTATATTTGAAGTAGTTCAGCTGATATATCGTTGTAGTCATAAGGATCCACAAAAGGACAAAGTCTGTTTGGACAAACTGTATAGTTGGGAGAGATGTTGGACAAGCTTTCAGCATAAAGTGTGCTTCATCAGAAAAGTATCCAGGTACGTGCTCTGTAGAGTGTGACAGTGGGTGGCTTGGTCCTCTGGCATCCCACAGCTGTCCACTCTCCACCTTTGCACTGTGTAGTCAGGGAAGAGGGAGAGCAGAGTGGAAAGCCAATGAGCCCAGGAGCTGGGGCTGGAGAGAATGATTCCTTGTATGACTCTTGGTAGGGACAGTGGAGTGTGCAGTGGCTCCTTTAATCTTGAAGGTCTCCCTGTGTGTTCTCCCACCATTGATTGGCAGAGGGGCTTTACTACTTGCTGCTGGCTCCTGATTGGCAGGGAGGCAAAAACTACAATTTTAAATATGGTGCTGTTTTTGCTGTTCACCATTGATTGGCTGAGGAGCCTGGAAGCTATGCTGCTTGTTGCTCACCAGCTGGGAGGCAAAAACAGCACCATATTTAAAACCTTGGTTTTTGCCTCCCCACTGAACAGAAGTGAGCAGCAAGTCGGGGGGGGGGGGCGGGGGAGGGGGGCACCACACGG
>NW_017728998.1:35017522-35059592 GCF_001723915.1 Gavialis gangeticus
GGCAACCGAGTGCGCACCACGTGGGGGGGGGGGCGGGGGAGGGGTGCACCACACGGGGAAACCTGCAAAATACAAGAAGTCACTGTGCACCCCACTCCTGCCATGAATTTGATAGGTCCCTGTGGCAGGGCACTGTTTGTGCCTGCCACTTTAAGGGCCTGGAGCTGGCAGCTGCGGGCAGCCATTTTGAGCCCTGGGCTGCTTATATAAACAGGGCAGTTCTGCTGCTGAAGGCTAGGCAACAACATTGCCTGGTCAGAGGGCTGCTGGTATCATCTGGAGGTAAGGGAGGAACTGTAGGAGATGGTAAGGAGGCTTCTGGTCCTGGTTATGACCTAAAACTGCACCCTGCCAGGAGGGAGTGGCCTGGTGGGGCTCCCAGTGGTGCAGGAGCCCCCAGGAAATGCCAGGCCAGTTACCACCCCAGTGAAAGTGGGTTGGGGTGCCTTAACCCCTAGCCCCCACAACTGGGTGGGTTACCCCTTGTTTGGAGGGTGGACCCCATGGAGAAAGGCTTCAGTCTATGGCCTCACTCTATCTGAACTTCCCCTGACTGGTCAATGCTGGGGCCAGGACCAGAAGGGTCAAAGGGCCAGGGGCCCACTGTGAGGAATCCCCAAGAGCCGTGCACCTGGGGTTCTGACTGGCCTGGATGTGGGCAAAAGGTCCTGGGGGGACCACACCCAAAGGGGAAGCAGTTCAGGGAGCTATGCTGCCGGGTATGAAGGTGGAATAGACCGCCTGAGAGGAGGAATCCAGGTGGGGTTCAGTTGGAAGGATTCTGGGGCCCCGTGTGGGGGCTGGAGATTATAATAACATTGGGATGCCATCTGTGAGGCTTGGGCTGCAGTGTAGAGGAGGAATGGAGCTTCAGATAGTGCCCCCTGGCATCAAGCAGGAAATGAGCAGCCTCCTGCTTATTAATGTCCATTAACCAATTAATTCCAACAAGGTGTGGTGGGCGAGAAGGCGAGTGGTTACCCCAGAAACAGGTGGGCGAGCCACAGTTAAGTCTGCCCTGAGAAGGCCCCCTGTTACAGTCCCTAACTCTTGGGCTCCAGACCTGGAAGGCCAGAGATTTAATGCACAGAAGAGAGTTCAGTGGCTGCCTGCCCTGCTCCCTTACTACCCAACCCTGGAGGGGCCTGACTGGGAGGTGCACATGTTTCCATGGCCTGATACCCTCCTAATTTGAAGTGCTCCAATTGGGACAGAAATTGGAGCACTTCAAACATATATCTGTTCAGGGCCTTAGAAAGGCAATGAAATAGGACAGGGAAAACATTACTTATATCTCAGGACCTAGTACTTTTCTGCCTTAGTATTTTGGAGTAAATATGCCTTTTTCCCTTTTTGTCCCTTGTTGGTACTGAGTATGCGCAGAAGGTGAAAAGATAAAGTTTAATTCTAGGATATTTGGACACGCAACTTCCTTAGCACCTGATGAACAAGGTTGTTGCCTATGGAAGCTCTGTCTCTAAGGTGCCATCCTGCTCTACCTTCTCCAAATCTTCCTTGAACTAATGCAAAGAATATACAGAAACTAGGCATGGACCATGACTTCAAGTTTACTGGAAGATATGTGCCTAAGGCCCCTTGCACACATTACATATATTATTTAATTAACTGGTAATAGTGCAATCAATTTAGACTAACCACATGTGCAAAGTAATTATCACACCATAAAATGTCTATTCAGATATACCAGCTAGAAAGTTAGTGCTTGAAAATGTGTAACAACCCCATAGCTGGTTTCTATCCAGCTTCAATTTGAATGTGTAGCAGTGCCTTAAATGCTGTAGACTGTACTAAAATGCTCTAGACTGTACTAAAAACCTTTTTATACTTTTCTTTTTGCTTGCCTACTGTGGGTATACAACTAAAGATATGTAACTTGTTTTATAGAAGATGTTGTGTAAAGACTAAAACCAGACAGTTGTACACCAAAATGAGGCATGTAAAGGTTGTACAAATGTTTCGTGACTAGTGCCCTAATTCAATGCAGAATGAGATTCATATACTTGCACAGTGAAAAGCTCAGATTAGGCACACAACATAATTTCCATTATGTTAATGTTGCTTTAAAATATATTGCACGGAGGCTGCAACAATCAAATTATCAATTATAATGTCTACTCAGAGTAGAAAAGTGTTGCAAACAGAGGGCTGATTACTGCTTCAGTACTTCCAATCTGCATACTTATTGTTTAGTACAGGGAAAACAAATTATCTTGTGTTGGCCCTAGTTCAAATTTAATTAAATGAGTGCAAAGCAATTATAATAAAGTACAATAGTGTAGTAATGAAAGGAAAATAACTCATTAACCTATTAATCTTTATTTATGTTCCTCTCAAATAAGTATGTAATTTCTTTATCACTGCATCCCATAAGAAATAGCAGACTCTCACTGCTCATGGCCTGCTTTCGTGTGGCTTATGTTGCTAAAGATCATCATATAACTTCAAAGTTACTACTTATACAGATTTTATTTAGTGCCTCTAATTTTCCCGCTCCCTTTACACAGTGTATTTCAAACCCCTTTCCCACACATCTATGTGATGTAGATTAGAAACCTGTTCTCACCCCTTTTTTGACACTTGTCAGTTCTAAAGGTAAACCTCTCTGTGAGCATTGGTATGCTTCTGTCATTACATGAGAGAAAGAGCACTCTCAGAACATCTGCTATGTTAGATAGTGTTACATTAAGACATAGGATGAAAGCATATTATTTTTAAGAGGACCTGACATAGCTATCACTTATCAACTGGAGAGGTATAACAACAAACCCCATGTTTCTCAAGTGTGCTGTTTAAGATCTTCACTGCAAGTATTAACTAGCTTGCTTTGTTTGTTTGGCATTTTTTTCATCAGAAAAATGAATCTCAAATTTAAAGAAGTAATTGCAATTAAAAAGATGAAATACTATATCAAGGTAAACATTAATTTTAGTGATGCCCACTGTATACTATCAGTTATTACCTCATATCCACAGAGCTGGTTTTGTTTTCCATTGACCTCTTGCATTCTAGTGTGTACATTTAATGTCACACACCAATGCTTAGCTCATTCAGCTAGCCCAGGCTGATCCCATGCTCTCAGCCAAGCCAGATAAAAATATAGTAGTAAAATAAAGGTTTTGTTCCAAGCTGGGAGGAAGCAGCAAGATTAAGAACAATAACATTTTACAAAACAAGGAAGACAACTGGGGCCTGCACTGAAGAACATAATATTTGGATGTAAAAGATTTAAAAAACCCCAAAGAAGTCAATCGAAACAGAGGACTGATCTTTTCAAGAGGATTCAGTTGCCCAAGGATACTAAATAAAGTTACCTTTAGTGATTTCCCTATGCTAAATAAAAGGAAGCCCAGGTCATATTCTATGATGAATACAGTGTTACTGTTAGCATGTTACAAGGCAAAATTGGAGACTGACAAGTGCACATTATAAGATAAAATTAAAACACTTCAGATTTAAAAGGGCTACATTTTTAAAAAGTGGCTTCCAACTGGTAGAAATGCAAGTATGTGTGCTTTAGATGTTCAAGCATACATGTGTAAACCAGATACGTTTCTGCAGAAGGTTGTGAGCACATTATTGGAATCAGTCTCTAGGCTGTTTTTGAAAAAATGAAAGGAAAAGTTTTTACAAAATATGTAGTGAAATCAATCTCGTAGTCATTTCTCTCAAATAATATGTGGACCTCAATATTGCCTTACAGGATTCTAGGGGAAATGATAGCTTTCACAAAGTTTATTAGCAGATTCTCTAGGAGTGCTATAGAGGTGCAGATTTGCAGCTCAGATGGTTGAGAAACATACAAGTTCACCATATCTTTTCTCTTCACACATAACAGTAAACTTCTGCCTTGAAGAAGTATTTCTGATTCTACAATCTGCTGCTGAGAACTATGTTAGCAAGAAATGGAACTCCTTACTCTTAATGACTCTTAATGAATCAATTTCTTCTTTGCACATTTTTTGTATTCAGTTCTTTACTTCACACTGACTGCTCAGTTATTGCTTTTATATTATTTTAGTACCAATACTGTGTCAACACAGCTACAATAGAACATTGCATTGTTCTGGCAAACTTTTTCCTCTTGTGTCATGTTGTAAAAATAGCATTGTACCTTCATGGTACCTTCATCTTTTCATGTGCCAATGTGTAGTACACAATCAGAATGCATATAAAATAAACAAAATGTAACACTTTTGCATTTTGTTGCACTAACAAGTTTTAGAAGTTTTTAACTATGAAAACTTTTTTAAGAATGGCTTTCTCACTGTGTCAATTATATAAATAATTCTTTTAAAAATTGAAATCTATTAAGGGTAATTATAAGAACCTCATATAGGCTGTAATTTCAGCTCAGAATTCAATAATGGGCCCTGAACTAAAGGAATGACTCTTACTTATCTGTGTACAGAACACTAGAGATAGGCTTGACAAACTTCTGGCTGGTGGGTTTCACAACTATTTGCTAGACAGCAGGAGAATGAAATAAAAAATCTTGGGTTTTATTCCTGGCTCTGGATGGGTAGTGTATAAGTCCTGTTCAATCCACCAGACCAAACATGGCAGTCAAGGCCATAGATGTATCCCATTCATTCTAAGTTACCAGGTAGATACACGGTTTGAATCTGTTTTGCTAGAAACCCAGATTTTATTCCTAGGTGTGCTGGAAATGTCCTGGTATGACTTCTTTGTTAACTCACTCTCATTTACAAAGTAGGAGAGTTAAACTTTACTGCCCTCTTGGATAAAATATGACTCATGCTCAACAGTATAGGTGCAAATACAAATAACATTCACTAAGAGATGAAGCTAGAGGCTGTGATTACAAGATAGTACAAACTTTGAGCTGTTGCTGGGAAGTCAATTGTTGGAAGTGACTGAGTAGGAGAAAGACTTTGGTGTATTAGCAGATACCAGGATGACTGTGAGTTGCCAAAGTGATAGAGCTCAGCATATTTGAATGGGAAAACACACATTTTATCTTCCTCTGTCTCTCAAGTCTAAAACACAATGCCTGGTATGACTTGCCTGAAATACAACACCCTGAAAATCCAAGGTACTTCAGATTTCTATATATTGATAAAATCCACCTCTGCTATATTTGTCTGATATCTTTAATAAATGGAAAGATTTCCATTTCCTCTTCTATAGGTACTGGTTTTGCTTGCAGTGGACAAACTACACCACCTTTGTTGTGCAACACCACTTGGAATGTGTTAGGTTGAAGATTCATATTGTTCGATAGGTGCATTGGGCAAAGCATTTACAATGGACAAAAATCTCATGCAACTTCGCAAAGCTTCAGCAAAATTAATTTACGCATGCAGAAAATTGGTTCTAGTGTGCACCAATCAACACATGTACCTTGCTATTATGTTAATCTTCAAATTCTCAATACATACCCTTGGCTTCAGTGCAGAGCAGGACTTTTAGGTCTTCACAAGCTCATGGTCAAGGGAATTCATGACTGCCATGGTAACTTCCTCAATTCTGCTTCTCACCACATACCACTTAGTAGCAGCCACCTACATTAGGGACTTAGTCTGCTTTTCTTATTCAGTGTACAATGCCCTTTGCTTTGCATCACAGTCTTTTGTAGAATTTTATGGCAGACAAACCGAAAGTACATTCAAGTTCTACCCTGTCTTTAAAATTTTACTTTTTATAACTGTCGGTATTTCAAGTGCAGGCTCAGATATCACGAGTAGAATCATTTAAATGCATGCATCATTTTTCTTCATACTCTACTTGTATATCAACTGTGCATCTACTGAGCTAGGGACAGACATTCAAAAAGTCTGAACTTGAATCAGTTCACTCTTTGCAGGTTAGTCTAAGCTGCACAGCTTAAACTTATTAATAACTGGAAGGACATTCTCTGTTAAATCAGGAAATGCAGCCACATGCCTGCAGTAGCTCAAGCCAAAAGCCAGGAGGTGCTAGAGCATGCCTGCCAACCACTGCCAAAGGGGAGGGCAGAGAGACACCCTCCAAGGTTCTCACATCTCCCTGCTGGAGTGGAGGGGGCATAGCCAGGCACCAGCCAGGGTTAGCAGGACACACAGGATGTGTGCCACCAGCTGGGGGGCAGGGGCAGGGGGCAGGGGAGCTGCTACCAGACTGAGTGGGGATGGGAAGAAAGTCCTTTCTCTGAAGCAAGCTTGTATTGAACACAGCTATTTGCAATGCATACAACATCTTCACCCAACCTAAGATACAGCCCAGTAAAACACAACATACATAATTTAGTCTAACTTAAAATGTAAAGCAGGAAGACAAGAGAAAGTCTTGCATAAGTCTTACTAATTCTGAGGGCAAAGTGTCTCCTTATGTTCAGGCATTCAGAAAGGCTTTGTTTAGGTTTTCTAGGTTCTGCTTTATAACATAAATGTAGCTGTCTGCATTCTTTCATCTGCAACTTCCAGCCAGAAGCTGTCTGCAACTTCTCTTGACTTCATCTCCATCACATATGTGTGATGATTGTCAGGCATGAACGACGCATATCCCCAGAGGCTGAGGGAGGCATAATGACAACCAGCAAGGGGCAGCAGGAGTGTGGTAGTGGAGAGCTCCCACAGGAATCTGTGGCGGTGTTAGCAGCAGGGGAAGCGACAATCCTGACCAGTGGTCGACAACCACCCGCAAATGCTGCTGGCAGTGCCAGTGGTGAGGGGGGTGGTGGCGACTGGTGACAGACATCGCTAGCAGCGTCAGTGGTGGTCAATCACAGGGGGTGCACCTCCCATCTCAGGAGGAGTAAGTGCACATGCATGCATCCCCTCTGTGCCACCAATGTTGTCAGGTCTTTGCCAACACTTCCCACCTCTCAGTTTGGTCCTGCAGGTCTTAGCTCTGGGCTCACAGGTACAGGTCTTGCCTCTCTCCCCTGCTCTGGGACCACTGTGAAATTAATCCCCTTCCTGGCTGCAGGAAAGCTGTGGCAGTGCGGCTGGGGCTGGCAAAACCCTGCAGGGGGAGAGAGGGGATGAAGGAAGGAATTTGCCTCAGGGACCATGGCAGGCCAGCGTCTGGCCACACCCCACCCTTGCTTTGTCTAGCAAGCAGAGGGAAGGGTCAGCCCTGTTGTGGGGCAGAGAGCCCCACCCAGTCCGGAGAGGATGCCAGGATGCTGGAGGTCTCTGGTTTAACTTAAACTAGCAAGGGGGCTGGGACAGACATTGCATAAACCAATTTGAGCCAAGTCAGTTAAGTCTGATACTACATTCAACCAGGTTTATCTTAAACTGGTTTTAGCCATTTTCAAACTGGTTTACATGCACTGAATGTGTGTTCTGTTACAGGTTTAAATCAGTTTCTGATCCCTTAAACTGGTTCATGGGTAATGTCTGTTTCTAGCTCTGATGTTTTGCATTAATGGAATGGTTCATATTCTAAATAATAGAGAAGAAAATGTATCTTCTCAGAAGAGAGGAAGTGAAACCACTGTATCTGCTTATTATAAAAATGTGTTTCCATTAGAGAACCTTTCCAATCCCTACTCTTATTTATAGAATCAAAATGGTTTTGATAGTAGTAAAAAGACTGTAGAGGTGACAAACATAAGATGAAGACATGTAGTAAAATAATTCCTGTAATGTAACAGTATTTAAAGGGACACTGATTACATAAGAATATGTAGACTATACATTTTAAAAACAAATGGCAGAGCATATTATGCCAAAATTTCTATATATAGTATGGGCCTAGTTTATTGTCACCAGATAGTGCTCTAAACTGGAAATAATTCCACTGAAGGTAATTAATTATTCTGGTATAAAGCTGATAAGAATGGAGAATTTAACTCTGTATTTAGAATCCTCCTGTACCTTCACTAAAGAACTAACTACTACATACTAGCATTGTTTTTTCCCTAGTAATTGATTTTGAATTCTGACCAGCTGCAAAGCTGGCCCATTGCTTGACAGACAGGAATTTATTTTTCTTAGTAATGAGCACAATTTTATATGGATGGGCTTTTTTCTCCACAATATAGAAAAGCAATCTATATTTCAGCACTTGATCCTTCTATTGCCAAAGTCTAAAATTAACCATTAAGCTACTCTGCAATCCCATTGTGCTTGATACTATAACCAACCTCATTGCACACTTCATTTTCATAAATGACCAGGACACAACATTTTGCAGGATATTAATGAAATCTGTTTATGACACAAGGTTGGAGGACATCTCCAGTACAAAGGAGGATAATAATATCACAGAAGAAATAGAATGAACTTGATGACTAAAGTAACAGAAGCAGGATGAAATTTAATCATACAAAGTGCAAAATCATGCATTTGTGACCAGATCCATGGCTTAGGTACCTACCTCCTACTGAAAACTGTAATCTAACAGGACAAAGTAGGAATTGTGTATCTAATACCTATGAGGAGCTGGTCTTTAGAAACTAATAATAAGAATTTATGCTGTAGTTGGGAAGGCAATTGTTGAAAATGACTGAAGAAGAGAGAAACTGTGGTGCATTAGTAGATAACAAGGGGCACTTTTAGATGCACTCTGGCAGTGGGAAGGTGGCGTTTTAATTAGAATGGCAGAAAATGGTGGCAGTGCGCTTTTGAACTAAAACACCTATGTGTTTTAGTTCAAAAGCATGCCACTGCCATTTTCTCAGTGCTGACGCACTTTTGCCACTTATACAACTGCAAGTGACACAGCAACAGATGCTTTTCAAAGCACCCTGTGCTGCAGCACTTGCATACGTAAAAATGCCCTTGGGTTTTTAAATCATAGAATTTGCAATTTCTTATCATCGAATTTGCAGTTTTTAAACAGAGAGAATGAGGATCCCTGCTTATTAGGGACAAGAATGAGCTATGTACTATACTGCCTGGTCAAGACTGGCACAAATCTGGGCATTCACAGAGGTTAAACTCTAGACACACAGAGAACTTTAAAATAAAAAAGTGAGTAACTCTGGAATGTAAGTTTACAAGGTTGACACGGTTTTTGAGGTTGCAGTTTTGGACTTAAATGCCTAAATTCCATGAAAATCCATCTTTAGGCAATTACAGTCATTTTGGCTCTGCTCCTTAGTGCCTTTTTCTCATACAATCCCCTGCAATGTATTTATTGCTTACCAAAATTTGGCGAGAGAAGAAAAAATGAAGAATATTGTTATGTTCTCTAGATTCCTAGATTGTAGAGTTGGAAGGGACCCCAAAGGATCATTGTGTCTGACCCCCTGCCCCAGGCAGGAAAAGGACCTAGGTCAGATGACCTCAGTCAGGTGCCTGTCTAGCCTTCTCTTGAAGACCTCCAAGTTAGGTGATAGTACCACCTCTCTTGCCAGCCCGTTCCAGATTCTGGCCACCCTTACTGTGAAAATTTTTTTCCTAATTTCTAACCTGAATTTACTCTCTGCTAGTTTGTACCCATTATTGCTAGTTACTTCTAGGGGTGCCCTGGTAATTGGTGAATCTCCAACTCTCTGTTGTCCTCCCTTGATAAACTTACAGGTTGCTACAAGGTCTCCCCTCAGACATTTCTTGTGAAGGCTGAAGAGGTCCAGATCCCTCAACTGCCCCTCGTAGGTTTTTGTACAGAGGCCACTAATCATATGAGTGGCCCTCCTCTGGACCCTCTCCAGATTCTCCACATCCCTTTTGAAGTACAGTGCCCAGAACAGGACACAGTACTCTAACTGTGGCTTGACTAGTGCCACATAGAGGGAGGGCATCACCTCCCTCAATCGTTGGTTATGCATCTGCTAATGCATGATAAGGTGTGATTGGCTTTGTTGATGGCTTCATTACACTGTTGGTTCAGGTTCAGGTTCATCTTGGCTCCATCACTATGACTCCAAGATCCCTCTCAGCCTCTGAGCGGCTGAGGAGGTCATCCCCCAACCTATAGGTGTGCTGGGGATTCCTCCTTCCTAGTTGGGAGTACCTTGCATTTGTCTTTGTTGAATTGCATCCTGTTTTGTTCTGCCCATTGACCCAACCTGTCCAGATCAGCCTGAATCTGCTCCCTGCCCTCCTGTGTGCTAACTTTGTCCCATAACTTGGTATCATCTGTGAACTTGGACAAGATGCTCTCCACACCCTCATCCAAATCGCTGATGAAGATAGTAAATAACACTGATCCAAGGACCGACCCCTGTGGGAATCCACTGCCCACCAATTTCCAGGTCGAAAACGATCCATCCATCACCACTCTCTGGGTGTGGTCCCTAAGCCAGTTTGCCACCCACCTGAGTGTGTAAGCATCCACTCCACAGCCTGCTAGCTTCCTTATGAGGATAGGATGCGAAACAGTATTGAAGGCCTTCTTAAAGTCCAAGTAGATGACATCTGCCTCAGCTCCAATGTCAAGGCAGTGTGTCACCTGGTTGTAAAAGGCTATAAGGTTTGTCAGGCAGGATCTACCTGTGATGAACCCATGCTGGTTACCTTTCAGCATCATTTACCCTGCTGGGCCTTCACAAATGCGCTCTTTAATGATTTTTTTCCAGTGTTTTCCCAAGGATAGAGGTAAGACTAACTGGCCTAAAGTTATCTTCATAGACATTTGGGCTGGAAGGGACCCCGGAGGATCATCAAGTCCAGCTCCCTGCCCCAGGGGCAGGAAGTCAGCAGGGATCATAGGATCCCAGCAAGATAAGCATCCAAATGTGTCTTGAAGGCGTTCAAAGTGGGTGCTTGAGCTGCCTCCGGCGGCAGTCTATTCCAAACCATGGGGGCTCGGACAATGAAGAAGTTCTGTCTTATGTCCAGCCTGAATTGGTCACAGTGGAGTTTGTGACCGTTAGATCTTGTCATCCCTTGGGGGGCTCTGGTGAACAGACGTTCCCCCAGATCCTGATGAGCACCCCTGATAAACTTATAGGTGGCCTACAGATCACCCCTGAGCCTGTGCTTTTCCAGGTTAAGAGCCCCATTGCTCTCAGCCTGGCATCATAAGGTCTGTTTTCCTGACCTCTGATCATGAGCGTGGCCTTCCTCTGCACCCTCTCAAGCTTCTCCACATCCTTTTTGAATTGTGGAGCCCAAAACTGGACACAGTACTCCAGCTGTGGCCTCACCAAGGCCGAGTACAGCGGGAGAATGACGTCCTGGGATCTGCTTGTGAAGCATCTATGGATGCAAGCCAGCGTTTTGCTCGCTTTACTAGCCGCAGCATCACACTGAAGGCTTATGTTCATCTTGTGGTAAACCATGACCCCCAAGACCCTTTCATCTGTAGTACTAACCAGCGTAGCACTACCGAGCCTATAAGTACGGTGCAGGTTTTTCCTCTCAAGGTTGAGAACCTTGCATTTTTCGGTGTTGAACACCATCAGGTTCTTGTCTGCCTATTTCATAAGTCTGTCCAGATCTACCTGGATTACCCTCATATCCTCACGTGTGGATGCTTTACCCCAGAGTTTGGTGCCTTCGGTGAACTTGGCCAGTCCACTTCTGACACAGTATAGGCCCTAGGACAGAGCCTTGTGGGACCCCACTGGTCACAGGGCACCAAGACACTTGCTCCCGTCGACCACCACCCTCGGGGTCCTACTGCAGAGCCAGTTCCCTAGCCAGCGGGTTGTGGTGACATCAAGGCCACAGTTAGACAGTTTAGCCAAGAGGTGATCATGGGATACCAGATCGAAGGCTTTTTTGAAGTCGAGGTATACAATGTTGATCTCTTCACCCTTGTACAGGTGATACATCACCCGGTCATAAAAGGAAATGAGGTTGGTCAAGCAAGACCTACCCACAACAAATCCATACTGGGTATCCCTCAGGATATTGCCTTCAGCTAGTCTGTTAAGGATGGCCTCCTTGATAATCTTTTCCAAGACCTTCGCCAGGATAGAAGTCAGGCTGATAGGCCTGTAGTTTGCCAGATATACTTTCCTCCCTTTCTTGAAGATAGGCATGACATTGGCCCTCTTCCAATCATCAGGCACTTCACCAGAGCGCCAAGAGCTCTCAAAGATCTGTGCCAGGGGCTGAGCTCTGATGCTCGCCAGCTCCCTGAGTACCCTTGGGTGCAACCCATCAGGGCCGGCTGACTTGAAGGTATCCAGCCTGTCAAAGTGTTCCTTCATGAGGTCAGCTTCGATAGAGGGCAAGGAATCTCCCTCACCCAGGCCTCCCTGACCCATAGTGGGCAGGGCCGTCCCATGGAACTGGTGAAAAAACTGATGCAAAGTACCCATTTAGCAAGTTCGCTTTTTCCTGGACATCAGTTGTCAGTTGCCCCATCTGGTTTAGCAGGGGTCCAATGTCACCTTTGCTTTTTTTCCAACTCCCAACATATCTAAAAACGGACTTTTTATTGTCCTTGTTATTTGTAGCTAGCTGGAGTTCCATCACAGCCTTGGCTTTCCTGATTTCCTCTCTGCAAGTCCGGACTAAAGCAGAGTAATCCTCCTTGGTGGCAGTTCCAGTCCTGCATCCTTTGTAGATCTTCCTTTTAAGACACAGGAGGTCCACCAGTTCCCTGGAGAGACAAGGGGGCTGCTGTGCCCTTTTGCTGCCTTTCCTCTGAGACAGGATGGATTTGCTTGCGCATCCAGGATTGCCCCCTTGAGGAGCAACCACTCGTCCTGAACTCCCTTTTTTATTGACTTGTGGCCTTTTAGAGCCTCTCTGACAAGTCTCCTTAGCGTGTCAAAGTCAGCTTCCCTGAAATCGAGGACTTCTGTACTACTGACTGACTTGCTAGCTTTACGGCAGATAGTGAAGGTGATAAGTTCATGATCACCCAGCTTCCCTTCTATTGTTAGGTTGCTGATTAGGTCATCCCTGGTTGCCAGTGCGAGGTCGAGCAGTGCTTTACCTCTTGTTGGCCCGTAGACTTCCTGCATCACATAGAGGTTGTCCACACATGACAGAAAGCTTTGCGACCGCTTGGATTTGGCTGAACGCTCCTCCCATGAGATGTCTGGGTAGTTAAATTTTCCCATGACAACCATACACTGGGACCGTGCGGTCTCAGCCAATTCCTTGGTGAACTCCTGGTCAAGGTCTTGACTCTGGGTAGGGGGTCTGTAGTAGACCCCCACCATAGTATCCCCTGTGCTGCATTCCCCATGGATTTTAACCCAGAGGGTCTCAAGTCATCCACTGTAGGTACCAATGTTGGCTTTCAGGGATGCGTAGCTTTCCTTGACATAGAGAGCTACGCCCCTGCCCCTGTTATCCACTCGATCCCTCCTGTACAGGGTATAGCCGTCTATACCCGTGGTCCAGTCATGGGTGGAGTCCCACCAGGTCTCCATTATCCCAATGACATCATAGTTATTTGCATTTAGGAGGAGAACAAGTTCCTCCTGTTTATTCCCCAGGCTCCTGGCATTTGTGTATAGACACGCAAGTGTCCTCTTAGGGCCCCTTGCCTTGCCTACATTTTGTTCCAGGGCTGGGGCTCAGGTGGGGTCCCTTATGTGCCTTGGCCTGCTGGCTTTGCAAGGGCCACTCAGTGGGCCAGTAGTGGCAGTAGTCCCCCCATCCTCTGGCGGGCTTAGTTTAAAGCCCGGTGGAGCAGGTCAGCCAGTCTAGCTGAGAAAAGCCTCCTCCCCAATGGAGAGAGGTGAAGGGCGTCCCTTCCCAACAGCTCACTGCGTCTCTCTTCCTGTCTCATCCCTTCTCCCCTTCTTAACAATGGGCACCACATTGGCCCTTTTCAAGTCCTCAGGGACCTGGCCGGAGCACCATGAGTGCTCAAATAGCCATGCCAGTAGCTCAGCTATGACACTGGCCAATTCCTTCAGCACCCATGGATGGAGGTTAGCCGGGCCTGCTGACTTGTACCCATCCAGCCCCTCCAAGTTCTCCTTAACTAAGTCAGCACTTAGTGGTGACTAGTGCTGGTGGTCTAGTGCCTCCCAGATATCTATCTATGTCCAAATTGGGGGAATTGTCTTGGCCAGTACTTTGGAATACTGAAGCCAAGAACTCATTGAAGAGCTCCGCCTTTTTCCCTGTGTTGGCTACCAACTGACCTGATTTGTCCTGCAGGGGCCCTATGTTACTCTGTACTTTCCTTTTGATTACTATGTATCTGTAGAAGGACTTTTTATTGTCCTTGATTGTTGTAGCCAGCCTAAGCTCCAGCCCTGCCTTGGCCTGCCTAACTGATTCCCTGCAATAGCACACCAGGGAGGTATATTTCTTCTTGGTGGCTGCTCCCCACTTCCGCTGCCTATAGATCCCTTTCTTTGCCCTCAGTCTTATGGAGTTCCCTGTTCAACCAAGGGGGCTTTTTAGTCCCCTTGCCCCCTTTATAGTGTAATGGAATAGACTCCTTTTGTGACCCAAGGATCACTCCCTTGAGAAACTGCCAATCCTCCTGGACCCCCATATGCTCAATCCTGTTGAGTTCAGCCACCTCACTAACTAGCCCTCTAAGTTTACTAAAATTGGCCCTTCTGAAGTCTAACACTTCAGGTTTGCTGGTTATTTTTCTCACCCTTCTTTGGATTGAAAATTCGACCAAATGATGGTCACTATCTCCCAGGCTACTGTGCACTCGCAGGTTACCCACAAGATCATCCCATGTTGCTAAGACCAGACCTAGCAAGGCGTTACCCCTGGTGGGGCTGGATACCTCCTGGGTTAGGTGGAGGTCCTGCATGCAGTGTAAGAACCTACATGAGTGGTTTGTTTTGGCCATCTGCTCCTCACAGCAAATGTCCAGGTAATTTAGGTCCCCCATGACCACTGCATCTCTCGCCTGAATGGCCTCTGAGAGGTGCCAGGTCTAGCTTGTCATCCTGATAAGGGGGTCTGTAGTAGACCTCCACTACCAAATCCTTTTCCCCTGGACCCCCTGTATGCTGACTCATAATGCCTCAGTATTCCCTTCCTCTTCCTTTGCCTTGATGATGGTAGATGTGTACTGCCCCCTAACATAGAGAGCTACACCCCCGCCTTTTTTCCCCATTCTGTCTCACCTATACAACTTGTACCCCTCAATGCTTACCTCCCAGTTGTGAGTAGAATCCCACCATGTTTCTGTTAAGATGACCAGGTCATACTGGGTGCTAGCAAGTAGGAGTGTGAGCTCCTCCTGCTTATGCCTCATACTCCTGACATTTGTGTAAAGCCACATTAGCCCCTCAATGGGTGCTCTTGGTGACCCTTTGCCTTGATGTCTAGTGTGCCCCTTAGTGCTTACCTGGTTTGGTCCAGTGCCTTGTTTGTGGCCCACCAACCCTGGGTTCTCCTCAACCACTGGTTCCCCGTCCCCCATCAAACCTAGTTTAAAGCTCTACGAAGAAGCTTTAGAGTGGAGTTTGCATGTACTGTATGTAAATGCATGGTAGAGACTTTTTCTTTTCTCAAGACCATATTGTGCAGTCAGGACTTTCAAGTACTTGCACAGGGATGGGAGAGTTGCAAGGAGGAGCCTATTAGCCAGAGGTAGGCAATTATTTGGGCTGGAGGGTCCACTTAAGGAGTTTTGGTGAGTCATTGAGGGCTGGGGCCAGGGTGCTGACATGGCTTTGGCCCCCCATCATGGTTGTTTACACCTGGTGCAGTGGAAGAGGGGGCAGCCTGGGGAGATACTGATTAATCCTATCTGGCTCTGTCCGTCCCACACCCACCACCAGGGTGCCAGATGGAGTGGGTGGGGGAACTGTCACCTGTTGCAGGGACATGAGGGAAGTAGATCAGAGCTCTGGCCCGGGCCATGGCCCTACTCTGTCACCGCTCCATGATCCTAGCCCCATTCCCAACCCCACCTGCCCATCCCACTCCCAGACACTGCTCTCTGTCCACCTATGGCCCCATCCCATCTCTTTAGCCTAGCAGGGCCTGGGCCAATCTCCATGGAGACCCCACCCACCCATTCTGTCCAGCACACCTGGCAGTGGGAGAAGGGCAGATAGATGGGTCCCTTGGCAGCAGAGCCAGTTCTGGGAATGGCAGCAAACATGCCGGCAGTGGTAGCCAGAGTATGAGGGTGAGAGCGAGCTGCCATCATAGGAGTTGCCAGGAAGCTGAGTCTGGCTGCCATGCAACCGCTGCACTGCCCCTACGTCACTGCCATGCCTCCTGCCCCACAGACTGCACATCCCCATGTGCCAAGAGCCACATGTAGGGATAGAGTGGGCTGTGCTCCATGTCAGGCAGCACCGCTGTGCCTGCGGGAAGTGGGACTGACTGCAAGCACCATGGCCCAAGCTGCTCCCTGTGCCAGGCAGGGCTGAGGACCCACTGCGGGCTAGACTGAATCAGTTACTGGGCCAGATCCAGCCCGCAATCCTTATTTTGCCCACCCCTGCTGTTACTCTTCCTGTGAGCACTCAGTATAATGGCCAGCCAGGAGTGCATAGATTAGGTAGACTGAACCATAGAGTTGCCCTCCACCCAGACCTGGCTATAGACTGAGACAGAACATGGAGCTGGGTATGGGGCTGGAGGGGGAAGGGAGGCAATACAATGCAGGTCATGAAAGCAAGCTCCCTTGGAGGCAATTCAGCTCTGCTCCAGCCCTAACTCTACACAATTTCAACTAACCCAGTATGGGTTTCAGTTCATCTGTAGTAAAGAATACAATTCAGCCACAAGTAAATCTCATATTTTATTCTCCATGTATTCCAGTAGATTTCAGAGTAATGATTTATAGAATGATGCATTGCTCAGTCTGTTTGAGGCTGAGAGAGTATTCAGTACTTACCATGGGTCATATGATAGGTAGCAAATTTAGATTAACTTAGATCTTTTGAGGCCAGAGATAGTCTGTGCTATTGTGTCAAGCTAAAATGAATTTTTGATAATCCCCTATTCCTTTTTCCAGTTCTGTTGTTAATATATACCTTATATCAAAGAACAACTTTATGCAAAGGTCCATATAATCACCAGTAAAGGAAAAGCTTGAAAAGATAGAGAGATTTCTACTTTAAGTTTAGAACTTCAGCTTTCTCAGCTTCTCTCCTTAGGAAAGTAAAGGGCAAGACCTAAGTCTGAAAACCTATTCAATAATAGATCTTAAGCTCCAAACTAGAACGTGAGGGATTCTGGGTTAGTGCACTGATTCCCTCACAGCTAGTGCATGTACTTTATGGTGCTACAAGATCTCAGCAAAAAAACATGGTTGATTTTTAATGGATAGATGGACCCTGGACAATAGTCCCTTCTGTGCCACTGGCTGGCTATGTAACCTAGAGCAATTTACCTCTCTGCTCCTGTCTTCCCATATATAAAATGGATGATATAATTATGTACAGACTTTGTAAAAGGCTGAATAAATGAATGTTTATATAGTATTTTGAGATCCATGGTTGAAAGCAGTGTTTCTCCAGTAAATGCAGTCCATTAATAAATAATATGTTTAAAGCAGAGAGAAAGAATGAAAAGATGGTTGAAAATGAAACATTGCTTAAGAGAAATGTGAATCAAACTGGAAAACAAATATATCTATATAGATATATAATTGTTATATACATGAATTAATTGGCATCACATCAGGAGAGGGAAAGAAAATACTAAATTAATTGTGTGGCAAAAGGAAAATGGGCCACACTGAGATAACAGAAAAGTAAGCTTGCACAAACTGGAAAGGACAGGAGGTCAGGGGAAGCTATATCTCACTGGAGAAGGGTTGACACTGGACTGAAGTATGAAGATGAAATCAACTGAACAAGTACTTCACCGCATCTTACAATTCAGGTTTTATTCTGCTCCAGTTTGCTCATTTCTTCACAGTACAGCTTACACAGATTGTTCTATTTGATGGTGGTGCTACAGGGCATGTACCCTCTTCCTCCTCCTCTAAAATGGGTGGTACCTCTGGGACTTGACAGCTTCTGTAGATCATGTGGCATTTCTGGGACAGACATCTGCACAGATATCTCCATAACAGCCTAAGGGAAGTAGCATAGACTCCCTTCAACAGCCTGATCATCTGTGAATTACATCACCTGACCTGCTGTTGCTATCTAAGCATAATTGTCATAAGTGATCCATTGATTGCTATGTGACACTTAGCATTTCTGTTTTCATTTCCAGACGCTTCTGGTTTTATCATCATCATTCATAACTCCTTTTAATTTTACCATCGATATGAGAACATAAATTTAAAGGACAAGGCAGGTCAAACACACAGAAATACATCACACAGAAAAAGCAGAATAGCTCCAGATTTCTCGTTTGTAAATTAACATGATATAAGCAAACTTTTTTCTGTGCTGTATTTCTGCTTTGGGTAGAGGCACAGCTTAAATAATATTTAAAAAATGGAAATCTTGAGGTAAAAATAGAGCTCAGAAGATTTCCAGTCCTATTTTCTGTTGGGTTTGTGCAGATTATAATTTCTGCCATTTCCCCCTATAAATATATCGAGTGTCAAGTGCAGCTCTTGCTGGTTCCAGTTCCCTAAACTTTACTCACATGGAATAATATTTAATGGAGTTACTTGTATGAACCTGGCCCTTGCTGAATGTGGGCTGCAAAACTGTGCGATAGGGACCCAAATGGCCTCTGTCCACTAGTTTTTCATATGTATGCCAAGCCAGAGCCCTGGCTCTTTCATTTATGACAATTTAACTTCTGTCTGCATGTTCCAGAATTCCTGCTCATTGTCAAGTATTTGGGGTTCTTTCTGTGTCAGGAAAATCAAAGGTTTTACTTTGGTACAATCCACACACGTTAATATTTCACTATGGTTTTTCCTCTGTACCAGAAAGGAAAGTTATGAGCAGATAAAAGTTGGGGAAATGACATCCTGTGCCAACAACAGCACAAATGTATCTGAGCTCCTCTCCTCAGTTGTACTAGGATGAGCAATTATCTTTGCTTATCAAGAACACTTTTTCTGATAGGCATATGGTCTATATGCACTAAGCCAGCTAACCACCTCTCTTCATTTGCCTAATATTTAGGTCAAACAGACTGGCCATCTCTACATGAGACACTAGCTGCATAGTCATTACTGCGCGATCATTTAGTACTTGTATAAGCAAGTACTAAATAACAGCAGTAACCTGAGCTACTGTGTAGTAGTGCTGATGAATGTCTTTTTTGTGATGTTGCTGCACAGTAGCCCAGATACTACTGTGTAGTAGTGTTGCATCACAGTTATTACTATGAGATGCTACTGTGCACTAGCGCTACTGGATTCAGTAGCAGGCTACTGCACAGTCAGTGTCTCATGTAGATGCGGCCACTGTAGAATAGGTGTGGCTGAAGCCCTGTTGAGTCACACTAGGCAAAATGCTATAGAGAAGAATCTGACAGTGGGGTGAGCTGTTGAAAAAGGGGAGAAAGGATGGGAAAGAGTTAACAGTTATTATCCATCTCATGTTGTTGACTCTGTGGTACAACTCCTGAGAAAGTGAGTAACTGATTATTCTTATTCCTCTAAGCAGAAGCCAGACGAGTAATTTGGTATCAAAATGTAACACTGAATCTATTAAAAATGTTTAGGAGAATCAGAAGTATCCTATATCTTTTATCTTCAAAATAATACATTTAATCAATTTGGACAATCACTCCAGTTGCTCACTTCCCTGCTGTTGACCACAACTGCACCAGCTCCATCAAAGTTCTACTCCACAGCATATTAATATAAAAGTATCTAGATCTGTAAAGGCAATATTATTTGTTCTAGCCCACCAATGACAAAAATCCATTTACTGTACAATGCTGAGCTGACCATCCTGCTTTTGCTAATAATTTACGTGCCGTACTTTTTCCAGTATGAAGTGAGGCGTAATAAACCCTTCATCTTTTAAATGGCTTTTATCTTGAGGGTATGATTCATTTACTGTTGACCATTGAGCACTGACCTCTACATTTTCCAATACTGCATCTACCATCACAACAAATTCCCTATTCAAATTTGACACAAACATCATTGTTCATCAGTTAAAAAAAAGGACCTTCCTCCCTCATCTCCTCCATACTAATAGTTTTAGACCCTCACTCTTATGGCATCTCCTGACTGATACTAAAGAGACAAGACTTAGTGCATCCACGATAATTTCAGAATTTGCCTGAATCAAGTAAATAAAATGTCCCTTTTCATCAGACTATTAGAGGTATACAAAAGTGATGAAATTCTATGACTGAATGCATTTTCATTCAGAAAGCATCAATTTGGTATTTCCAATAAGATCAGAAAAGGGATTTGTCTTCATGATGCCTGATGAACCATAATAAAACATCTCTGTTGGAGCACTTTGGATTGCTTTTTTGTTTGTTATTAGTTGCACAGAAGAAGTTCACTAGCTGGTCATTCAGTAATTGCAAAAGTATTCCGAGCACATTCACCACATGTGCAATGGTGTTTTTCTATCTTTCTACATTCCATTAAGCATATAGCAGTAACAGGGGATAGTACTGGGGGTCCTGGTACACTAACAACACTGAACCAGTAGAGTTATCCCAGTCATCGTTATCTAGGGAGGAAAAAAATAATAAAAGCACCACACTAAAATCAGGTCATGTCTTTCATCTGAAATGGAAATGAGTTTCATTTGTTCCTTCCTTAATTCCTTCGTTCCTTCCTTCCTTCCACTTTGGACATTTTGGACCAGGCTCACTTGAAGCTGCATGGGGCAACCCTGAGCATGAGACTCCCTGGCTTGCTATCTTTTTTCTTTTCTGACTCCCACCTGTCTAAATGTCTCTTGCTCCTGTTTATCTCCCTTTCTGAATCTTTTTTTGCATTTTCATAGTATTTCTTCTTCTTTTTCTCTGCTCTCTGTCCCCTCTCCCTTCACTTCTGGTTTCTTTGTCTGTGAGTTGCTACTTCACAGTTTTTTTCTTTACTGTTCTTTACTGTTCTCCCCAAGGCAGCTGGAGTGGCCGGTGACTGTGGTGGCAAGGCCCTGTTGAACAATGGGGCATGGTCCTCCTCCTGGCCTCCCCACCAAGGGTGGGTCACCTGCCACTAGGAAGAAGAACCAAGAGAAGAAAGCGAAGGGGACCACTCAGGACTCCCCATCCCCACTGAGGCCTTCCTTGGCTGGTGCTGGGGAAGCCCCTGCTGGAGAGCCTGGCCCTGCTCTGGCTGTCATGTCAATGACCCTGTTCACTGGGGATGAAGGCAGCTTGGAGTTGGGGGAGGCGAAGACAGGGGTCATTAACCCCTCACCTATCTTCCAGCTCTTGGAGACGGGTGGCAGAAAGACATATGCACAATGTCTCTTTTCTGAAGGTCTGACCCAGGGGCAGTAGAGGAATCTGCTGACCTCTTGGTCACATCCCAGGTCGCTGAATTAGATGAGGAGGCTAGTCAGATTGAAATCCAGCTTTCTGAGTGTCGCAAGCAGCCTTGAGAGCAGGATGACCTCTCCCCCACAAGAAGGTGGGGCTTGCTCTTCAAGAGCCAGACCTTGACCTAGACGATCAGAGGAGGTTGATGGGTTTAGATATTGAGAGTGTAGATGCTGAGCTCCCAACTAGTGCGCAGCCTTGCTGCTCATCTGTTGGAAAAGTGCAGCCCATGTTGGCAGACCTCCCCGGGCCAGTCCTGAGTATGGGGGGCTCCTGACCTTTTTAAAACAGATGAAAGGACAGAAGAACATAGCAGGGCACATCACCCAATGATGCATGGACCCTGAAGTTTTTATCAAGGCTGCCAGGGCTGCGGACAAACTTATGCAACAAGATCTGGGCACTAGGCAGATGGCTTATCATCTGGAGAAGCTCGCACAGTGGGTGAGAGATGAGTGGGGCTGGGTGGGGTCCCTGGAGTAGAGTAGGGCACAATAGGACTTTTTTTCAACCTATCCTTGTCTTTGCTCTGCTGTTGGGGGCTTGCTCCTTTATCTACACCTTACCTTGCTCTTCCTTTCCCATACCCACACCCATGGCAGCCACAAACATTGGCACTTTTAACGTCAACGGCTGTTGAGATACAGTGAAACGGGAGGCTGTCCTGGAGCTTCTGTGCCAGAAGCGGCTGGCTGTCGCCTTCCTCCAGGAGACACGTTCCAACAGGCTCAACCAGTTGGCTTGGCACATTGCCTAGCAAGGCCAGGTGTTCTTGAGTCATGGCACCAACCTTAGCACCGGAGTCGTTACTCTCCTATTGTCACAACTACAGCATGACATGGCGGTGGCACGGGAGATTGTCCCCGGCCGCCTGTTGACGGTCCATGTCATCCTAGCACAACACCATCTGATACTTGCCAATGTCTATGCACCTACTGATGGCCAGGAGAGGGTCACTTTCTTTGAGACCTTGGCCGCCCTTTTGTACGATGTTAGTGAGGATGATGACCTGCTTCTTGTAGGTGGGGACTTTAATTGTACCATTGATACCCTGCTCGATCGTATGGGGCCTGAGCCTCACCTGCCCTCAGCCCACAAGCTGCAGTCTGTCTTGGAGACTGCAGGCCTCGCTGATGTTTGGCGAACCCTGCACCCCGACGCGCACCAGTACACCTGGGCCAGGATGAGTGCCTGGGGTCTCACTATGGCCCGCCTTGACTGCATTTATGTCACCAGGCATCACCTGCCACTCCTACACAGCGGCCGTATCATTCCCTCGGGCCTGTCAGATCATGTCCTGGCTAGCTGTGAATTAAGCCTGCCAGGGAGAACCTGCGCACAAGTGCCTTATTTGTGTTTCAACATCAGCCTGCTTCAAGACTCTTACTTCCGGGACTGCTTTGCCAACTTTTGGAGGGGCTGGGAGGCCACAAGACTGAATTACTCCTCCTGGAAGCTATGGTGGGACGTGGGCAAGGTACAGATATGGGCTTTTTCCCAGCAGTACACTCAGCTGGCCACAAATGAACTGCACCACTGTATCGGAGAGCTGGAGGAAGATGTGGTAGAGCTTGAGGCTGCCCTGCTGGCTGCCAGCAGTGATGCGTTGCTTCGCGAGAGCCTCCGGTTCCATAGGAAGTGCCTGTGTGACTTGGCAGAGAGTGCAGCCCATGGAGCGAGGATCCACGCCCGCTGCCAAGAGCTGGCTGAAACAGATGCCCCGACCCACTTCTTTTTCAACCTGGAGCGACGGCGGGCAGCGAGCAAAGTCTTAGATCACCTCAAGCCCTCTGAGGGCCAGGTAATCACTGACCCAGGTGAAGTACGTGAGCATGCTGTTGCTTTCTATCATGACCTGTTTGCGGCTGAGCCGTCCTGCCCTGAGGTCACGTGGGAACTCCATGCAGTCCTGCCACGCCTTGGTGCCCTGGAGGCCAGTGAGCTTGAGCAAGAATTGTCTCTGGCGGAGCTGGTAGCGGCCACAACTGACCTCACCTCTAGCAAAGCCCCAGGCCTCGACAGGTTACCTGCTGATTTCTTCAAGACTTTCTGGCCTCCTCTCAGCCCCTGCCTCCTGCATGATTTCCAGGAGAGCCTTGCTGACAAGGTCTTGCCAATCAGTTGCCGCCGTGCAGTGCTCATGCTGCTGCCCAAGAAAGGAGCATTGGCTGCATTAAGAACTGGTAGCTGGTCTCCCTGCTGTGCGTGGATTACAAGATTCTGGCCAAAGTGCTGGCTACCTGCCTCCACACTGTCATGGCCTCCGTCACTGGGCCTGAGCAGAGCTACTGCGTGCCGGGCAGAACCATCCAAGACAACTTGTTTCTGCTGCCCGACCTACTTACAGCCAGTGAACTCTTTGGCCTATACATTGGCCTTATCTCTCTGGATCAGGAGAAAGCCTTTGACCCGGTGGACCACGACTACCTCTTTCAGACCCTGGAGGCCTTTGGCTTTGGGACCCTTTTCACAGGGGCCCTCCGGGTCTTGTATCGAGATACTTCCAACCTGCTCAAGGTGAATGGGGTGCTCTGTGCCACCTTTCCCGCATGCAGAGGCATCCATCAGGGCTGCCCCTGTTGGTCGTGCTCTATGCCCCGGCCATTGAGCCACTGCTGCACGCACTGCGGTGCCACCTGACCAGTGTGGCCTTGCCACCAGCTGTGGGCCTGTCCATTGCCCTTCCACTCTGGCTATCAGCATATGCAGACAACGTGACCATCTTCCATAACACTCAGGAAGATGTGGAGGCCCTGCCAGCCTGCCAGCGAGCCTACGAATGCACCTCTTCAGCCTGTATCAACTGGGCCAAGAGTGATACCCTGTTGCTTGGTGAGTGGATCACCATGACCCCCCCAGATTTGCCAGGAGGCCTCACCTGGTGCCACAACAGCCTTAAGACTCTGGGTGTGTTCCTGGGGCCATCGACCTTCATGGCACGCACCTGGGATGGCCTTGAGGAAGGAGTGGAGGCCCGCCTACAAAGATGGCACTGGCACCTACCTAGCCTCTCCTACCGTGGCCACATTCTCATCATGAACAACCTAGTGGCGGTGACCTTGTGGCACCGGTGCACTGTACTCAATCCGCCAGAGGACCTACTTGAGAGACCCCAGCACCTCCTGGTTGATTTTTTCTGGGATGGGTGCCACTGGCTCTCGCAAGCTGTCCTTTACCTACTGTGAGGGAGGAAGGGAGCAGGAGGCCCCCGAAACCCCACTCCCCAGAGCTAACCAACCCAGGTTACGCCCCGTGGCACAAATTGCCGGGGCGGGAACACTCACCCTACACAGGTATGTCTGGAGAAGAGGCTCAGAGGCAGTTCCGGCCACTGCAAAGGGGATGCCGAAGGCAGCTGGACCGGAGGAACCGGAAGGCAGCGGCAGCAGGGAGGAGGTCGTTGGGAGCACCCAGGCATGGAGAAAGGCAGCCAGCAGGCGCGGAAGGACCTTCTGGGGCAAGGGCAAACCCCAACGGGACCCGGGAGCTGAGGAGCAACTGCCTCAACGCGGACACTGACTGCTCAAAGCCAGTGAGAACGGCTCGGCTCGGCTCGGCTCGGCTCGGCAAGAGCTGGTGAGCCATATTTCCTTGAATAGAGGGGCACTCGTAGCTAGGAAAGCGCTGCTGCTGCGACAGAGAGGGACCCGGGGACTTTGCAAGCCCAGGAACAAATCCTGTATTGCAGGTGAAGCCTGAGGAGGGGTGGTATCCCCACGGCGGACAGGGAAGGACCAGGGAAGCACGTAAAAGGTACGGGCAACCTTCAGGCTCCGGGGAATCCCTGGCTGGTAGCGTTCAGTTGTTTTTTTTCTTTGATTTCTGGACCTCGGACGTACCCTTGCGAAGAGGAGGCGAAGCAGGCGGCTGAGAGACTGCTTGGAGGTACGGGCGAGGGTGTAGGGGCGGTGGAGCCCTCAACAGTGTGGGACCCCTGGGGATATAGAAGTCTCATTTGTGGACTGACACACTCCAGATTTAGTATCACTGAACCAAGAGGTCATTAAAGTCGTGGCAGGAAGTCCGAAGGTAACCAGCCCACAGACGAGCATTGTGAAGAGGAGCACCCTGGGGACGGTCCCCTACCAAGAGGGGTGGAGGCTTTGGCACGGGGAAATGTGATCTGCACGGGCCCCCCCCTTTGACACCTACCTGTAGCTGAGGGAGGCCAGAGTTTGGTTGACCTTGCAAGCAAAGTGGTTGCCTTCCACCTGCAGGTCCTTCAACGACTCCTGTACAGTGAGGAGCACCTACCTTGGCAATACCTGGCATGCCAGTTTCTGCAGAGGGTGGGGGCACTTGGCTTTGAGCAGGAGCTCTTCCTCTTGGACCTTACACTTTTAAACTGGATGGTGCTTCCGGCTTTTTACCACGGCGTGGTACAAGCCTGGCAAACCACTTTCAACCTCTAGTCCCAGGCCCATCACCTGCAGTTCCCGCAGTTGCTGAGGGAATCCCTGGTGCACAACCCAGCTCTGAGGTGCCCCGTGCTGAGCCTGGCCTCTGCCAGTCTCATGGCCGTTCTCATTCGGGCACGTGTTCTCTGCCTGAGTCATCTCCTTGACCCCGCTCAGTCAGCCTGGCTCTCACCCGAGGCCTTGACCACCTGGCTGGGCATGCGCTCCGTCTGCAGCGTGGGCCATCTCCTGTGTGACATCCGGGCTGTCCTCCCATTGGAGGCAGCAGCCACCCTGGACGACCATCTCTGGGCAGGCCAGGTCCCCTGCACTGAGGATGCCCTGAGTGAGGTTTTTCCTGCTTTACCAGTCACCCCGGCCGTGGCCGGCAAGCTGGCCGGTGGCTCTGGCACCTTGCTGATGCTCCCTGTGCCTCCTGACAGTGACACAGGTTGCCCTTTTGCTGTTCTGTCATGTAGAAGTTTATATGCCTGGGTGGTTCATGTCTGCCATGCCCAAGTGCTGGCGGGCCGCCCCGATACACCATGGTGACAGCGCCTGGGGCCGCCAGATTCCCCACCAGCCCACCCGGCGTGGCGCACATTGTATAAGCTGCCAACCGCCAAGAAGGCTGGTAACCTGCAGTGGCGGTTGCTGAACGGCATCCTAGCCACTGGCACGTTTGCATCCCACTTTGACCCAGGCATCTTGACAGCCTGTCCCTTCTGCCCGGGGGGTGTTGAGGAGACCCTCTTTCATGCCTTACTTGACTGTCCCCGCCTGCAGCCACTCTTTGTCACCTTTGGGCCGCTGCTCCAGGAGCTGGGCAGGCGCTTTTCAGAGACAACCTACATGTGCTTCTACCCATACTGGGTGGATGAGAAGGGCCCCATATGCCTGGCCAACTTCTTACTGGGTCAGGCCAAGTTGGCCGTTCTCAAGAGCTGCCGAAACCGGCTTGCCAGGACTGGCTTAGATGATGCCCTGTGGCTTTTTCACCTCCTGGTGCAGGCACACCTCTCGCTGGAGTTTGAGCATTCTGTGCTTTGGTGGATGGTGTCCACCTTTGAGAGACACTGGGCCCTTGAGGCAGTGCTGTGCCATGTGGAGGACAGCCATCTCAAATACGCGCTCTGATGTCATGACCGGTCTGGGCGACCAGGCTGGCTTGGTGTCGGACTACGACTTCCAGTTTGTGCCGTGTCCTGGGCCCTCACCAGGCTGCTTTTTTGCTTTCTTTTTGTGTGGGAAGTAAAAAGTTTTTGTTACATGTATGATTGGGTGGAGCAGGGTATGAATGGCCGGCACTCCAACCACATAACTAGCACGTAAGGCACGACGTGGCATGGAGCGAGGGTGTCTGTCATGGTGTGATGTGTTGAATGCAATGATATGGTATTCTTGGTTTGATAGTAATTTGTTTGTTTCTTTGCTTTGTAAGCTGCCACCCTTTTTGTATCCCTAAACCCCTGAATAAAGTAATTAAAAGTCAGAAGTCCTTCCTTCCGCTTTGGACATTTTGGACCAGGCTCACTTGAAGCAACCCTTAGTGTGAGATTCCATGGCTTCCTACCTTTTTTCTCTTCTGACTCCCACCTGTCTAATGTTGCGTAGAGGTTAGCTCTGCCAACCGTGACCTCGCATTGTTGGCCCATGTTCATCTTGGAGTCAGTAATGACTCCAAGATCCTTTCTGTCTCTGTGCTCTCAAGAAGGGAGTTTCCCATCTTATAAGTGTGCTGCTGGTTACTACAGCCCAAGTGCAGCACCCTGCACTTGTCAGTATTGAAAAACATCCTGTTTTTGTTAGCCCACCCCTGTAAACCTATCCAGGTCTTGCTGCAGTCTTTCCCTCCCTACTAGCATGCTCACCTCACCCCAAATTTTGGTATCATCAGCAAAATTTAAACAGGTGTCTTTTCACCCCATTGTCCAAATCACTGATAAAGAAATTGAACAGTACGGGCCCAAGGACCAAGCCCTGGGGGACTTGGCTGCCCACTTCTCCCCAAGTCAACGATGACCTGTCCACCACCACCCTCTGAGTATGACCCTTGAGCCAATCTGCAATCCATCTGACTGTGTAGGCATCAATGCCACAGTCGCCTATTTTTTTAATGAGGATGGGGTGGGAGAGGGTGTCAAGGGCCTTGTCCTCCCTTTTTTAAAGATGGGTACCACGTTTACTATCTTCCAGTCGTCTGGCACCTGGCCCAAGCACCACCAGCGCTCATAAAGCCATGCCAAGGGCCCTGCAATAACCCCTGCTAGCTCCCTCAACACCCTGGGGTGGAGAGCATCTGGACCCGCTGATTTGAACACGTTCAGCCCTTCCAGAAACTCTCTAACCCGGTCCTCCCCAACCTGAGGGCCGAAGGCGATCCCCTCGAGTCCGTCTTGCATCACGGTAGGGAAGTCCCGGTCCCTGCCCAAGAAAACGGAGGTGAAGAATTGGTTAAAGAGGTCTGCTTTCTCCTCTGGCGCAACCACCAGATTGCCCAGAGAATCTTGCAGGGGCCCCTCATTTCCCATTGCTTTCTTCATCCTCCCTATATATTTGAAAAAGGACTTTTTATTATCTTTGACCTTGGATGCTAGTCCTAGCTCTATGTCTGCCTTAGCTTTCCTGACAGCCCCCAGCAGAGGAGGTATACTCCTCTTTGGATGTAGCACCCCCCCTTCCACCAGTTGTACTCTGCCTTTTTGGCAATCAGGCTTTCCCATACACCCTTGGTGAGCCAAGGGGGCTTTTGGGCACTCCTGCCCCCCTTGCTTCTTGTTGGGGTGGTCACCCCTTGGGCTCTGAGTATCGTCTCCTTAAGGAACGACCCTTCATCTTGGGCAGTGAGTTTCCCTGCTCTCGAGAATCCCAGCGCCTCTCCCACTAATCTCAACTCATTGAAGTTGGCTCTCTTGAAGTCTAGGGCTACTACCTTGCTGCAGGCCCCTGATACCCTGCACTAGATGGTGAATTCCAGCAAGCGATGATCACTGTCAAGAACTTGGAGGCCCCTTACCAGGTCATCACCTGTGGCCAGGACCAAGTCCAACAGGGCATTTCCTCTGGTGGGACAGTGCACCTCCTGTATCTTTGCCAGGAACCTCCTGGAATGGTCCAACCCGGCTGACTGTTCCTCCCAGCAGATGTCCAGGTAATTTAAATCACCCATGACAACTACATCCTTTACCTTAAGTGCCTCTGCAAGCTGGCCCAAGAATTCCTGGTCCAGCTCCTCCCCTTGGTCTGTAGTAGATCCCCACTATTAGATTCCTCTCCCCACAGCTGGCAGAGGATGTGTATTGCTCCTTGACAGAGCACCACACCCCCACCTTTCCTTCCTTCCTGTAAAGCCTAATGCTAACTGCCCAGTCATGGGATGAATCCCAACATGTTTCTATAAGCCCTATTATGTCTGGGTCTGAACTGAAGTTCCTCCTGTTTGTTCCCCATGCTACAAGCATTGGTATATAGGCATTTAACACCTTGCCTAACTGCATATGCCAGCCCCTGATTTGGAAAACTGTCTGCACCCCTGTTTCTTACCTGGGCACTCCTTGCATTTGTCATACTCAGGTGGTGTCTCATCTTCCTGAGGCCCCCTCTCCTAGTTTAGGGCTCAGCATATGAGATCAGCCAACCTGAAAGAGAAGAAGATTTGCTTCCTATTAGCTCACTCACCCCAGACGTCCCCAGCTGGGACTTGAACTCAGCTCTCCCACATAGTAGACAGAAACACTACCACACAGCCACCAGCTCCTTGACCTGGGTGCTGAGAGTAGGCTGATGTGTCTAGACTTTGAGAGTGTAGACACTGCATTTGTTGGGGAACTCGCACCTGGCGTGCAGCCTTGCCATGATTCTGTCAGAAATGTCCAGCCCATGTTGGAAGACCCCGCCCCTGCGTTGGCCCCAACTATGGGGGTCTCCTGGTCTTTTTGAAACAGACAAAAGGACGGAAGAATGAAGTGGGGTGCATCACCCAGTGGTCGCAGATCCTAAACTCTTTGTCAAGGCTACCAGAGCTGCGGCCAAACTTATGCAACAGGATCTAGGCACTCGGCAGATGACTTACCATCTGGAGAAGTTTGCACAGTGGGTGAGAGACAAGTGGGGCCTGGGGGCATCCCTGGAGTACAGTAGGGCACCACAGGCCTTCCCTGACCTGTCTCTGCTTTTTTTGCTCTGCTCTCAGGGGCTCACTCTTGTGTCTACATCTTACCTTGCTCTTCCTTTTCCATACCCACACCCATGGCAACCACAACCATTAGTACTTTTAACAACGGCTATCGAGATCTGGTGAAATGGGAGGCCGTCCTGGAGCTCCTGCGCCAGAAGCAGCTGGCTGTTGCCTTCCTCCAGGAGACAAATTCCAACAGGCTCAAGCAGTTGGCTTGGCATACTGCTTGGCAAGGCCACTTGTTCCTGAGTAATGACACCAATTTTAGCACCGGGATTGTGACTCTCCTATCGTCACAACTACAGCATGATACAGCGGTGCTGTGGGAGATTGTCCCCGGCCGCCTGCTGAGTGTCCACCTTAGCGCACCTCCATTTGCTACTCGTCAACATTTATGAACCTACTGATGGCCAGAAGAGGGTCACTTTCTTCAAAACCTTGGCCGCCCTCTTGCACGATGCTAGCAAGGATGATGACCTGCTCCTCGTAGGTGGGGACTTTAATTATACCACTGACACCCCACTTGACCACATGGGGCCTGAGCCTCACCTCCCCTCAGCTCACAAGCTGCAGTCTGTCTTGAAGCACTGTAGGCTTCATTGATGTCTGGTGGGCCCTGCACCCAGATGTGCGCCAGTACACCTGGGGCAAGATGAATGCCGGTGGTCTCACTATGGCTTGCCTCAACCACCTTTATGTCACCAGGCACCATCTGCCACTCCTACACAGTTGCCGCATCATTCCCTCAGGCCTGTCAGATCATGGTCTGGCTTGCTGCAAATTGAGCCTGCTGGGGAGAACCTGTGTGTGAGCACCCTATTGGTGCTTCAACATCAGCCTGCTTCAAGACTTTTACTTCTGGGACTGCTTTGCCAAATTTTGGTGGGGCTGGCAGGCCACAAGACTACTTTACTTCTCCTGGAAGTTATGGTGGGACGTAGGCAAGGTACAGATACGGGCTTTTTCCCAGCAGTACACCCAGCTGGCCACAAATGAACTGCACCACTGTATCAGAAAGCTGGAGGAAGATGTGGTAGAGCTTGAGGCTGCCTTGCTGGCTGCCAGCAGTGATGCAGTGCTGTGCGAGAGCCTCCGGTTCTGCAGGAATTACCTGCATGACTTGGCAAAGAGTGCGGTCCGTGGAGCGAGGATCCACATCCGCTGCCAAGAGCTGGCCAAAACACATGCCACAACCTGCTTCTTCTTCAACCTGGAGCAACAGTGGGCAGTAAGCAAAGTCTTAGATCACCTCAAGACCCCTGAGGGCCAGGTAGTACGTGAGCACACTGTCGCCTTCTCTCATGACCTGTTTGCAGCTCAGCCATCCTGCCCTGAGGCCACGCAGGAGCTCCATGCAGGCCTGCCATGCCTTTGTGTCTTGGAGATCAGTGAGCTTGAGCAGGAATTGTCTCTGGTGGAACTGGCAGCTGCCACAGCTGGCCTCACCTCCGGCAAAGCCCCAGGCCTCGACGGGTTACCTGCTGAGTTTTACAAGATTTTCTGGCCTCTTCTCGGCCTCTGTCTCCTGTGCGTGTTCCAGGAGAGTCTTATAGATTCATAGATTCATAGATGTTAGGGTCGGAAGGGACCTCAATAGATCATTGAGTTTGACCCCCTGCATAGGCAGGAAAGAATGCTGTGTTCAGATGACCCCACCCAGATGCCCATCCAACCTCCTCTTGAAGACCCCCAGGGTAGGGGAGAGCATTCCCTCCCTTTGGAACCCATTCCAGATTTTGGCTATTCTAACTGTGAAGAAGTTCCTCCTAATGTTCAGTCTAAATCTGCTCTCTGCTAGCTTATGGCCATTATTTCTTGTGACTCCCCAGGGGTGCCTGGGTGAGTAGTGCCTTACCAATTCCCTTCTGCACACCCATGATGAATTTATAGGCAGCCACAAGGTCACCTCTCAACCTTCTCTTGTGGAGGCTGAAGAGGTCCAGGTGCCCTAGTCTCTCTTCGTACGGCTTAGCCTGCAAGCTCTTAACTATACGAGTGGCTTGTGGTGACCAGTAGGGGGAGCTCCTGTGTTGAGCCTCCCACCTCACTACACCCGTCCACCTTGCAGCCTTTAGGTTATCAAATGCCTCTTAGAACTCCTGTTTCCAGGTCACTGGGTCAGGACTGCCCTTCTTGGTCAGTTCACGCAGCGGAGCTGCTGTTGCTCCAAATCCAGGAACAAATCTCCAGTAGTAGCCTGCCAGGCCAAGGAAGGCTCTGACTTGCTTCTTGGTTTGCAGGGGTGGCCAGTCTCTAATAGCCTCACTCTTGTTCCACAAGGGAGCTATATGGCCTCTGCCCATGTGATGTCCCAGATAAATCACCTCAGGTAGTGCCAGCTGGCACTTCCTGGCCTTCACGGTAAGAGCAGCTTGCTGTATCTTACCTAACACACTGGCCAGATGAGTCAGGTGCAATTCAAAGTCCTGACTATAGACAGTGATGTCATCGATGTATGCCATGGCGAACTGTTCACAACTGTGCAGCAAGTTGTTAATCAGTCTTTGGAAAGATGCAGGGGAGTTGCGCATCCCAAAGGGCAAGATGGTAAACTCATAAAGTCCCACAGGTGTGGTAAAGACAGACTTGGCCATGGCATCCAGGTCCAGTGCCTTCTGCCAGAACCCCTTGGACAGGTCAAGGGTTGAGATGATGTTGGCTGGGCCCAGGTGATCAAGCAAAGTGTCCGTCCTGGACATAGGGTAAGCATCGGGGTGGTAATGGCATTCAGCTTTCTGTAGTCCACACAGAACCGAATGGTGCCATCCTGCTTCTGGATGAGTACCACTGGGCTGGCCCAGGGACTCATTGAAGGCCGGATCACCCCTAACTCCCTCATCTCTGTAGGTTCGCACTTTATCTCCTCCATCACCCTTGCATTGACTGCATAGGGTCGGGATTGGATAGGGAGGTGTCTATCGTGTGCATCGCCAGGTTTGTTTTACCTGGTTTGTTGGAGAACACCATTTCATAGTCCTTGAGTACGGTGAGCAACTTGTCTTTGTCCTGGGATGGAGGATGATCCAGCAGGCGAAGTTCCTCTATCCCTCTCTCTCTGTCCCAGTCACCATACATGACCGGCTTCTCTGGGTCCTCGGGTGAGCTGTCAGCTGGGGAAACCCAGAACACCGTCTTGCCTTGGTCAATGTAGGGTTTCAGCATGTTCACATGCACTTCTTGTGTGACCCACTTTTGCTCACCACATAAGTCACATCATCCAGTCTGTCCAGGATGAGCTGGGGACCCTCCCAGGCGTCTTGCAGCTTGTCTGATTTTAGTGGCAGGAATGCCATGACCTTGTCGCCGCACTTGAAGGTACGTAAGTGAGCCTTTTTGTCATACCAGACACTCTGCTTCTCCTGTGCCTGGGCCAGGGAGTCTTGTGCCACTTTCATCATGTCATTCAGTTTCTGATGAAAGTTAAGCACATACTCCACCAGAGAGGTCTTTGTGGAAGGGATTTTCCCTTCCCACTCCTCTCTCACCAAATTGAGAGATCCTCAAACTCGCCTCCCAAACATCAATTCGAATGGCAAGAACCCTGTGGACTCCTGGGCAACCTCCCAATAGGCAAAGAGCAGATGTGGCAGTTTCTCATCCCAGTCATTGGGCTTAGAGTCCACATAGGCTTTTAACATCCCTTTCAAGGTCCCATTGAACCTTTCTACCAGCCCATTTGTTTGAGGATGGTAGGCTGTGGTCTTAAGGTGTTTCACCCCACAGCACTCCCACAAGCACTTCATCACGTCGGCCAGGAAGTTCCCACCCCTGTCAGTCAAGATCTCAGAGGGGAAACCCAGCTGGAAGATCTTAGTCAGGGCATCCGCAACTATGGGTGCCTCGGAGGAGGTTAAGGCAACTGCCACTGGGTACCCTGTCGCAGAGTCCACCAGAGTGAGAATATATTTCTTCCCTCGGTGGGTCTGATGTTTCAGCAGGCCCACAATGTCTATACCCACTCTGTAGAAAGGTTGTTCAATGATCGGGAGGGGCTGTAGGGGAGCTCTTTATTTGTCCCCACTCTTGTCCTTCTGCTGACACGTCTCACAAGATTTGCAGTAGTCCGTCACATTCTGGGCAATCCAGGGCCAATAGAAGATCGCCTGCAGCCACCAGCAAGTCTGTTCCCTGCCCTTGTGACTGGCACAAGGTAAATCATGAACCACGGAGAGCAATTGTTGAACTTTCAAGGTACTATGAGCTGGCGACAGGGCTCCCAGGTCTTGGCCTGGTTCTTCGGTATCCACAACCAATAAAGGAGTCCCCTGTCCCAGATCACCTGTTCCCTCTTTTCTGGGGTGAACTCCATCTCTGACTCCCAAGCCCCCTGCCAGAGTTCTTCCAGGCTGGGGTCTGCTAGAACCTCCTGCTTGAACTCTGCTTGCCCCGCTAGGCAATCGATAGGGAGTTCGGGTGCTCCTGCAAGGAGTGCACCCCCACCCTCAGAGATTTCCTTGGACTCATCCCTGAGAGGCTCGACTCCCTCTGCCACTGTTGGTCTAGACTCCTCCCTGGGACTGTCACTTAACCCACCCTTGGTGTTGCCAATTCCCTCAGGGACTGGTGTATGACCGTCATCCGCAGGAGTCTCTCCCACTGCCTCCAATGGTGTGGCTGTCTCTTGGAGAGTTTCTAACCCTCCCCCTTTATCCTTCCGGCTCTGCTGGTGGGTCACCGCATTCATGCTGCAGGACGCTATGAGCTCATCCCTCCCCCGTTTGTAAGAGTTCAAGGCCCAGAATATCTCGCCCCACCAGAATGGGTACAGGGGCCTCTTCCAGCACCCCCAGGTCTATGCACGTTCTACAACCTCTCCACTCGACGGGGAGGCAGACCACAGGTACCTCAAAGGTCTGGGACCCCACCCCTTTGATGGTGAGCATTCTCCCTGGGACTATCTCTGCACATGCAACCAGATTGGCACTGATTAGTAACATGGAGGCCCCAGAGTCCAGCTCCCCAACAAGGGTTGTCCCCTTCACCACTATTTCAGTTTGGTGAGAGGCTGTCACCTCCTCTGGGTTTGTGATCTTGTAGCAACAAGTACGCCCCTCAGAGTGGCTCGGGTCCCCTGCTGCACTACTTACATCGACTGAATGATGGACAGGCTTGGGTTGGCTGCTTAGTTTTGGGCAATTGGGCTTGAGGTGACCTGGTTCCCCACAACCATAGCAGCTTCTCTTTTCCAAATTAGGTGGTTTTGTCAAATCGGGGGCCTCCTTACTCTTGGTCTGGGATGGCCCCTTTTCCCCTTTTGGGTTATACCCTCTCTTCCCTCCCTTATAGAACCACATCTGTTCCTTCCCTGGGTAGGAGGGCTTTTGGTTCAGCCCCTGTGCCTGTTGGTGTAACAATAGCTGGTCTGCAATTTTAGCAGCCTCCCAGAGGGTTTCAGGTCCTCTGTCCTGGACAAGGGTTTTAATCCCCCTCGGGCATTGAACATAGAACTATTCCAGTGCAATCAGCATGTCCATCTTCTCTACTATATATGCTGAAGCCCCCTTCCTCCACTTTTGGAGCAAGTCCCATATCAGGGTCGCAAATTTGTGCATGGACATTCCCGACTGGGGGAGAGTAGTACAGAATCTGTTGCGGAAGAACTCTGGACCCAGCTTAAACCTTAACTGCACTGCCTCTTTAAAGGTCTTGTAGTCATCTGATTTCTCCATGGGCAGGTTATTCAGGACCACGGCCAAGTTGCCTTCTATCAGAGCCGCCATGTGCAACTTGAACTCTTCCTCTGGCACCTTCCACCGTTCGGCTTGTTTTTCGAAGATGCTGATCATCTCCGACTCAGTAGCGAGAGAAGGCTGTGGCATTTAGTTTGGGGTGTCCCCCAGGCACTCGCAGAGTGCCTGCATCTCCCCCATTGGGCTGCAGACAGAGTACCTCTAGTTCATGCTTGCGCTTGGCCTCTGCCTTTTGGCACTGGTGTTCCCTCTCTCTCTCTCTCTCTCTCTCCCCCCTTGTGTTTGGCCTCTTCACGCTGGGCTTCCAGTTCCATCTTGTGCTTTTCTAGCTCATACCTCCACTTGCTCTCCCACTCCTCAGCTTCTAGCCGCATCTGGTACCTCCAGCACTCCTCCGTAGGGGGTGATCCCTCGGAGGGCTCCAGACTTGGTGTGATGTGATTCTGGGGAGGGCTCAGGAGTTGGCGTGTGTGAAAAGCGCTCTGTGGCTGAGTCATTGTTGCACAGGAATTTAATCAGCTCTTCCTTCTTTAGCCCTTTCTTCACTTGAAGGCCTCTCTCTTTTGCCTTGTCTCTTAGTTCGGGCATGGTCATTTGGACATACACATCTGCCATCCTGGCTATCTACACTGTCCAGTTGACCTGATACCAAATTGATAATTGTTTGCTCAAGGGTTTCCAATGACTCTATTCCTTCTCCCAAATTATGCATCTAATACAGCAGGGTATTCGTATCCCACATGTGGCAGGCCAGTAGGGGGAGCTCCTGCACTGAGCCTTCCACCTCACTATGCCCGTCCACCTTCCGGACTCCACATGTCTCTCCAGGGGCACCTAAGCCCAGGCAGACCTGCTTTCAAGCCCCACCGCAGTCTGGGGGGTAACATGTGATGCCACCACCATACTCGATCCACCACAGGACCTACTTGAGAGAATCCAGTGCTTCCTGATCAATTTTCTGTGGGATGGGTGTCACTGGCTCCCACAAGCTGTCCTTTACCTACCTGTAGCTAAGGGGGGCCAGACCTTGTGAGCAAGATGGCTGCCTTCCACCTGCAGGTCCTTCAACGACTCCTGTACAGTGAGGAGCACCTACCTTGGCAATACCTGGCATGCCAGTTTCTGCAGAGGGTGGGGGCACTTGGCTTTGACCAGGAGCTCTTCCTGTTGGACCTCACGCTCCTGAACTGGGTGGTGCTTCTGACTTTCGACCATGGTATGGTACAAGCCTAGCAGGCCACCTTCCACCTCCAGTCCCAGGCCCCTCACCTGCAGTTCCCGCAGCTGCTGAGGGAACCCCTGGTGGACAACCCAGCTCTGAGGCTTCCCATGCCCAGCCTGGCCTCTGCCAGCCTCATGGCCATTCTCATCCAGGCATGTGTCCTCCGCCTGAGACATCTCCTTGACCCTGCTTGGTTAGCCTGGCTCTCCCCTGAGGCCTTGACCACTCGGTTGGGCATATGCTCTGTCTGCAGTATGGGCCATCTCCTGTGTGACATCCAGGCTGCCCTCCCATTGGAGGCAGCAGCCACCCTGGACGACTATCTCCAGGTGGGCCAGGTCCCCTGCACTGCAGATGTCCCGAGCGAGGTTTTTCCCATGCTCCTAGTGACCTTGGCCATGGCCAGTGAGCTGGCTGGTGGACCTGGCACCCTGCTGATGCTCCCTGTGCCTCCTGGCAGTGACACAGGTTGCCCCTTTGCTTTTCTGTCACATAGAAGCCTATATGCCTGGTGGTTCATGTCCGCCATGCCCAGGTGCTGGCGGACCGCCCCAACACACCATGGCGATGGCACCTGGGGCCGCCAGATTCCCCACCAGCCTACCCAGCGTGGTGCACATTGTATAAGCTGCCAACTGCCAAGAAGGCTGGTGACCTGCAGTGGCGGTTGCTGCATGGCATCCTAGCCACTCTCATGTTTGCATCCCACTTTGACCCAGCCATCTCAATGGCCTGCCTCTTCTGCCCAGGGGGTGTTGAGAAGACCCTCTTTCATGCCTTCCTTGACTGTCCCCACCTATGGCCACTCTTTGTTATCCTTGAGCCACTCCTGCGAGCACTGGGCAGGAGCCTCTGAGAGAACACCTACGTGTGCTCCTACCCATACCGGGTGGCTGAGAAGGGTCCCATCTGCCTGGCCAACCTTTTACCTCAAGAGCCACTGAAACTGGCTTGCCGGGACTGGCTCAGATGATGCCCTGAGGCTTTTCTGTCTCCTGGTGCAGCCGCGCCTCTCACTGGAGTTTGAGTACGCTGCGCTCCGGTGGGCAGTGCCCACCTTTGACACAGGCTGGACCCTGGAGGAAGCACTGTGCCATGTGGAGGATGGCCATCTCAAATACATACTCTGATGTCATGACCGGCCTGGGTGACTGGGCAGGCTCTGTGTCAGACTATGACTTCCAGCTTGTGGCCGCACCTTGGGCCCTCACTCGGCTGCTTTTTTGCTTTCTTTTTGTGTGGGAAGTTGAAGGTGTTGTCATGTATATGATTAGATAGAGCAGGGTAGGAATTGTTTATTTATAGATATGACCATGTGGCCAGTGTTCTGACCACAAAACTAGCATGTAAGACACGATGTGGAATGTAGTGAAGTTGTCTGTCATGGTGTGATGTGATGAATGCAATGACATGGTGCTCTTGGTTTGATGGTAATTTTATTTGTTCTTGCTTGGTAAGCGGCCAACTTTTTTGTATCCCTGAACCCCTGAATAAAGTAGTTAAAAAGTCAAAAGTCCTTCCTTCCTTCCTGTTCTTTAATTTTAGACAAGTGATCTTTAAAACTTTATATAATTTTTTACTGAATATTTCCTACCTTCTCCCTCCAGTTTGAACTTTTTGGAAGGGGAGGGATGGACGCCAAGGCATCGTTAACACATGTGCCCCTGAAGTTTTGTCATAGACATGTTTATTTTTTTATAAGAAAAAGAATAGGCCTCAACTTGTTCAAATTGCAAAAGCTAAATTGAAGCTAATTGGTGCCATGATAATCTGTACCTATGGAGGTACAGTGTCATTTAGCCCAGTGTCATTTTCCATATACAGATAAAAAGCATCAATAAAATAAGAGCAAAAGTATGAAGAAGTCTGCAGGTAATGTTGCACAGTTCATATGGAGATATGGAAGGAACAGAACCTGCAAATTATTTTGGTTACATTATTCTTCAGGCTGAGCGCTATATGAAATAGATTACAAAATAAAATATGATGAGCAGCGGATGGTATGTTCACTCCAACATAGTGATTTCTTTGACTGAGAAAACAACAGTGTCTGAGTAAAATGTTAATTTTATTCTAGATATCATGTTGTAATAAGGCTTGAGTGTTGCTTGTGCCTGAAAACTTGTCTAAGATCTTTCCTAACTATACACTTGGCTCAATAAAAGATGGCAGCAAAAAACCTTGCTTCTCACATATTATACCCTGTATATTTTCACCTTGACCTGGAACAAGTTTTATTATAAAGAAACAAAGTAAGTAGATGTATGTCATTTTGAGCAATACACTTATAATGACTGGATGTGATACAAATTAACATACCCTTATCTTAAGAAATGATCTTTCAACATTGTGCTGGTAATATCTTGCCTCCAGCATTATCTCGTCTTGTTTTCAGGAGGATGCTTTTTGTTTTCCCTTTAATGTAGATGCTTTCTAGAGGGAAACCAAAGCTATTTATATGTACACAAGCAATGCAGATCAATGACATATTTTATTTTTTCTTGATTTGAGTCAGGAAGGAACAACTTAGCACTACAATATTTACCTTGTAGAGTGATTTCCTAGTGGGCAACTGTCCATCCTCTGGATCATGGTGTACATGTAACAGGTCTAATCAGATGCCTGATGAATCAGCTTGTGGCTGACAAGCCCAATTCAAGAGTGACATGATTTGTTACAAGTTTCACAGATCCATATGTTGCCTAAATTGAAGTCCAAATTTACAGGTTGCTGCTTTCTTCTTTCTCATTTTGCTTCCATCCTCTGAATCAAAGCTGTTTCATGTTGAGCTGCACCCAGTGCCAGACATTCCCTCCAGATCAGACAGGATTCTGTGTGCTCCTCCCAGCTTTCTATGTTGATGTTGAATGACTTCATATAATTTTTGTACATAGTGTGGTACCGCCATAGAGGGCAACCCCACTTTCTAGAGCCATCTCAAATCTCACTATACAAAATACTCTTGAGTTCACAGTCTTCTCCCATTCTTCTGACATGCCTGATTCATCACAACCTTTTCTTCTTGATAGTGGTTTCTAAGTATGTCAGTCCTGCATGCTCCAGTACCTCTGTGTTCAGTATTCTGTCTTCCCACTTTATTTTCAGGATCTTGCACAGACACCTCATGTGAAAGCTATTCGTCTCTTTATATGCCTAGCATATGTATCCATGTTCCTGAACCCTAAAACAGGGATGACAGCACACAAGTCTTATAGATTCATATTTCACCTTAGCTGATAGTTTGTTGTTATTCCATGCACACTTCTGTAAAAGCCCAAAATTCTTAGCTACTTTTCTGATTCTGTTAGTTCAGTCTGAAGGTCAAGATTCCTGCTGAGCATAGAACCAAAAACTGTCAATGATGCCAAGAGATTTATCCTCCAGAGTGATGTCAGATATTGATTCTTTCACCTCTTGGTACATGGTCACAGTCTTCTTGAGACTAATTGCCATCCCAAAGTTCTTGCAGGATTCAGAATATCTGCCCAAGATATTTTGAGGGAAATTCACCATGGACAACCAAAACCATGCCATCCACAAACAGGAGATCTGTCTGAATCAGTTTTTTCACCTTGGTTTTCACTCTGAACCTTGTAATGTTGAACCAGCCTCCACCTAATCTGGTTCAAAGTTAAATGCCATCATTGCTGTTCTTGAATGCATGAAGTAGCAGGAATAAAAAATAAATGTTAAAAAGAACAGGGGCTAAAACACACACCTGATTCACCCTATTGTTGTGGCCAAAGGAATTTGATTCTTTGCTTTCTGACACTACAGTTTTCTCCATACCATGGAAGCTCGGGGTGGGCCCCAAGGAAGACTATTGCACAATGGCCTGCGTTTGCAGGGAACAGATAAGACAGGCTAAAGTGGTGACTGAATGTAGATTAGCAACAGGAATCAAGGACAACAAGAAGTCCTTCTTTAGGTAGATAGGGAACAGGAGGAAAACAAATGGGAGTGTGGGGCCTTCGGCAGGGCACAGTTGGTGCCTGCCACTTTAAGGGCTGGAGCAGACAGCAGCTAGGTGCTTGAGTACGGTGGCCATTTTGAGACCCAGGATACATATAGGGTGAAGCAGCAGTTTGCTGCTGGCAGCTGTGAGAGAGGCATCAGCCAGTGGATCTGAGACTCAGGAACAGCATGGAGGTTTATGGGCTGGGGCTATAGGATGGAGGAGGCTCCGGGCATGACCAAATATTGTACCCTGCTGGGGATGGACCCTGGTGGGGCTCCTGGTAGCATGGGAAATGCCAGCCCAGTTACCACCCCAGTGAAAGCTGGGCTGGGACACCTTAACAACCCCAGCTCCCATAGCCAGGTGGGTAACACCATAGCAAGGCCTAAGACGGTGGACCCATGTAAGAGAGTGTGGGCTAGTTGCTCAGAAGCCTGACTTGACTGGACAATGCTGGGGCCAGGACCAGAAGGGTCAAAAGGGCCAGGACTCCATTGTGAGGGATGCCCAGAGCTGAGGGCCTGGAATTCCAACTGGCCTTGGAAGTGAAGCCAGGGCCTGTGTAGCCAAAGGTCTCAGGAGGGCCACACCCAAGAGGGGAAAGAGTGCAGGGAGCTTGGCACCCCAGAATGAGGAAGGAATAGGCCACCTTATGGGAAGATGGGGTCCAGACCAGAGTGTTATGGGGCCCAGAACAGGGCCAGAGATACTAAGAACTTAGATGCCGTATGCAAGGCATGGGCTGCAGTGTAGGGAAGGTTCAGAGCTGCAAATAGCAGCCTCTTGGGAACAGGGCAGGAAATGGGCAGCCTCCTGCCTCAGTAATATCTGTTGCCCTGAGGGGTCAGGCCAATGCTCAGGATCTCAATATTGTGCTGTTAGACAGGAGGACATGGTGTACAACTGCACATGCACACATAAAAATCAATTAAGCACACACTCACTAGGTGCATACACCCCTATTAGGCATACACACTCATACTACCAGCTCAGGCACATATACTATACACCCCAAAAGTTAGACACAGATCACTAATTCGTATATCATGCACACAATGCCATATATACATATACACACACACACACACACACACACATATACACACACATATATACACACATATACATATATACACATATATATACACACACACACTCTCACACTAGCAACTCAGATACACGCACGTACCCACACTACACACACTAAATTTAGACAGAATCAGTTACTAGTTACCAACACCTGCATATTTAATACACATATGTGGATTACTAATTCATGTACTACACACACACACAGTGTTATCTATATATGTGTATTCACTAATTTACACACATACCACCCACCTATACATACACACAAGTGAGTTTCTAAGTTGGGTATTGTGATATGTATGCATGTATGTGCTTGGTGCACTTGGGATACCTGGGGAAA